>NW_028277112.1:10499166-10831388 GCF_059951505.1 Python bivittatus
TTTTTACAATGTCCTATACTTATCAAGTTTGGGGAGAAAGTACTGGACTATATAAATATGATTATGCAACAAAAACCAAAATTTTCAGAGGACAATATTCTTTTGAGCTACAGCATATGCCTAGTACATGGAACCTGACAAGTGGACAACATAAATGGATTCTCCGTGTCCTAACTATGGCCAAAAGACTCATATTGCAACATTGGAAAGATAAATGTATGGCCCCATTTAGTCAATGGACTGAAGGCCTGATTACACTTGCTACTTATGAGCAGATTGCCTATAGACTTTGTATGGACAAGTATAATGAAATATGGGATTTGTTTATCCAAAATACAGTAGGTTAAAAAAAATGGCAGTTATATAAATGTATTGGAAATATATATGCGTTTGAATAATATTTGCATTAGATAAATATATATATATATGTGTGTGTGTGTAACTATTTACTGTATAATGGTATACTATAGTTATTTTTTTTTGTTCTTGTATTCTTGTAATACCACCTTTTAATGTTTTCTTTCTTCTTAAGTATTATTATTTTTGTGTTTTTCTTCTTTTTGTTATTAATTAAAAAGCAATAAAATTATTAAAAAAATGGGTTCAAGGTTTA
The DNA here is from genome assembly GCF_059951505.1 of Python bivittatus. NCBI lineage: Eukaryota > Metazoa > Chordata > Lepidosauria > Squamata > Pythonidae > Python > Python bivittatus. The sequence goes on from NW_028277112.1 coordinate 10,499,780, forward strand.
AGAAATGTTAAATATACTTCTTATAACTTAGGGATGAAGTTCATTCATGAAAAAATCTTGTTTTGTTTTTACTTAATTCCTACAATAATGTTTTTAAAAGGGACACCAGGTGTATTTATGTTGGCACTGTAAAAATTTCTTTATGGTTCCTTTTTAATTTCAAGGCATTATATGCGTTAACACAATTTTGGGAAAAATATAGTTGCTATAGGTTAAAATGTGAGCCTGAACTATATCCCAAAAATATAGAATATGACATTTTATGAAGAATTCTGGCACTTGGGAAATGGCTACAAGAATCATTTTATGCAGGTGTTAGACAATTTCAAGATATCAAAGAGTAGATTCAAGAGATGTGGTCATTGTCAATTTTTGGAATGTCTTTATATTGTAGAAATGAGAAGATGGAACAGTATGTTTCTTCAAGGTCTACATTAGGGTTTTTCAAATTGTCCCATAGGAGACTAAGTGCCCCCCACACCAAAAAAAGTTCACTCGAACAAAGCCAATTTTCTATCAGCAAAACTCTGTGTTTTGATCAGGGATTCTGGGAAACTGTTTTTTTTAACAGTTTCTACAGCCTGAAAACATTTGAAAATCCCTAGTCTAGATTTAACAGTACACTGAAGAACAGAATTAGCTGTATACTAACATTATGTGGATCTTTTTCATCCTCCTTTTTAAAAGTTTTAGTTTATTTTTACCACTATATTTTTTTCTTTTTGATTACATCATTACTGTTGTATCATTTTAATTTTTGATAAATCCATTTTTAAAAAAGTTTAGAAAAGGAATGTGTAAAATGTTCTATGGACATTTTGTTCTATGCATGGGACAGCTGGTTTGGAGTAATCTGTGCCTGAAGTGACACACATATGGAATGAAACAGGACAATTTTGATCTGGGCAGAAGTGGCTTAGGGAGAATGGGGAAAAAATCAAGGACACTGACAACTGAGGGGAGGAAAGGTACTAGGAAGATAAAGGGAAGGCCAAAGGGTTAGTGGATAGCAATAATGGTGGATGAGCAGAGGGAGAAAGCACTGGGAAAACTGGGGCAGTGGACTAGTGGGATGTATTACTCTGGAATATCAGCTTCTGCAGCACCAGTAGCTGAAAGGAGGAAAGGAAGGCACTGGGAATATCAGATATGGGCAGGCCAGAAGAATAAGCCACATTGAGACAATGGCAGTGGCAGCTATGGGCAAAAGATACTGGACAGATGCAGGATGAATAGTCCAGTGGGATATGTCATGCTGGGAGCTAAGAGGAGGCGGAAGCAGTTATTGCAAACCAGTTTGGCTCTAGTTAACCAACCTGGATAGTTCTGATGAACTACAGCTGATCTGGAAAAAAATGTTATCTAATGGACCACTGGCACAATATAAGTGTGACTAGGTTAATCAGGAAAGCTTTAAACTAAATACTGTGAGAGGTTCAGGTGAAAATCCTGAATATGAAGACTATAAAAGGGAATGGGCTGTAATGGGACCTACTAAACCTTGACTCATTGGTTTCACTATCTATGTTCTAATACTCAGAATATGGGACACAAATAAAATTGCCTCAGACTCTTGGTATAGAAAAAGAAGTATGATGTCTGCTAGAGATGTGCAAAATATTTCATATTGAAACAATTCTCCGCATGAAATTTTGGAAAATGCCCCCTTTGAAGGTAAAATGTGCTACCAAGTACAGTGGTACCTCGGGTCACGAACACTTCTGTTCACGACCAATTCAGGTCACGAACAGCACCGTTCGCAAAATTTTACTTCCGTCCGCGAACTCCGCATCGGGTGACGAACAGGATCCACGGCCATTTTCCCTGCTGTGACACATGGTCGTGGCTTCCTGTAGGGAGGGGGACTCTCCCTCCAAGCAATAACCGCCTCCCCACCCGGCTTCCTGTCCTCCATGCCAGAAGTCACCTCGAGCAAGGTTAGCGTTCTCTCTTCATACTGCACTGTACTGTATTTTGTTTCATATTTTTGTGGTTTTAAAAAAAAATACATATGGTTCAGAACGGATTAACCTTTATTACATTGAACCTTATGGGAAAATTTGATTCGGGACGTGACCAAAATCGATTGGCGACCAAATTCGGAGGGGTCAGAACGGATTAACCGTATTTACATTGAACCTTATGGGAAAATTTGATTCGGGTCGCGACCAGAGTCGTGGAATGAATTAAGTTCGTGACCCAAGGTACCACTGTATTCTGGAAAGGGTTCTAAGCTGAATACAGGACTTGAAACATTCTGCAATTGTTTCCGAACAAACCATTTCTGGAATGTTCAAAACAGTTAATTTTACACTCAAAATATTTTGAAACAAAACATGTTGCAGATCACTAATGTCTGTTTTCAAAAAGGCAGCAAGTAGTAGTGATCAGCAACATCTGTTGGGAGACAAACTCTGCCAAGCATGGTACTTTACAGGGAATTCCTGTCTTGTCTTGCTGACACCTTTCTTGTTCGGAAAATGAGCAACAGCACAAAGGATCAACTCCTGTATCCTTGATTTTATATGTACCAATAAGATGATTTAGTTGAGGAACTAGGAGTAGCAGGGACATTGACAGAGCATGACTATCATTACTGATTTTAAAAATAAAGCTGAGATTATTCAAAAGTATATTTTAGGCATCTGGAAAACAGATTTTAATATTCTTGGAGAAATGAGAAATAGAAGTTCATGGCAGAAGAAGCTAGTGGGAAAATAGCTCAAGATATGCAGAAATGCCTATAAAAGGAAACAGTGGCTATACAGTTAGGGGGAAAAACTCCTTTGAGGGGAAAAATGGAATACAGATAAGAAGCTAATTTGGCTGCACAAAAAGGTTATTGAAGATCTGAAGATAAAAAAGAACATAAACAAGAAATGGGGGAAAAAGTCACTAAGGAGGACTGCAGACATGTGATCTGGAATTGTAGAGATAGTGCCATAAAAGCTAATACACAGAACAAGCTTAAGTGAGCACAGAACTCTAACAACAAAAGGCTTCTTTAGATACATTCAAAATAAAAAGATGAACAAATCACTATCTGTTATTCAATAAAGGCAGTAAAATGCTAACATTGATACCTGGAAAGATTTTGAACAGATCAAAGAGCAATTGATCTGCCAGTGCTTTAAAGAAATGCAGTGATTTCCAAGAGTCAATATGGATTTGTCAAGAACAAGCTTTCTACAGCTAACCTTATTTCATTCTTGGATCAAATAATTCCCTAAATATGTAATAGGAACACTGTAGATATATCTTGATTTCAATAAAATACAAGTATCCCATTAACTCTTGATTAGAACTGATTAGAACTTGATGGAAGACCAAAAATAAGTTCTAAAGCTGCAAGCTAGACTAACTTGAAAGAATAGACTGAGGGTAATAAGAAGTCACTTCCATATTGCTGCTAAGAAAACTACCCAGACAAAACTATGTTCTTATCGTGAGTCGAGCTCAAGTTCAGTGAATTCATTCATTTACTCACTGAATTAACAGCATGCCTGACTCTAGCCAGACTCAGGGTGGCATGTAACATGAAACAAATAAATACAAAGACTATACAAAACAAACATCCAGAAAAAAAATGTTAACAAAACCACCAAAACAAACATCCCATCAACCACTCTAGCCCAAGGCCTGGGGTCAGAGCCCGATTTTAAGGGTTCACGGGGGGGCATACGGTTCCAGAGGATAGCTGCTATGGTAAAGAAGTTACATAGCATGACAATTTAGGGGATATATAGCTGGCTCAGAAATAATACTCAAAAAATGCTTTTGAAAACTATAAAATTATAAAATAATTTTAAAATAATTAATAAAATTTTGAAGAGACAAAAAGCCACAGGGCCTGGGGATCTGGGTATGTAGTAGAGCTTGTACAGTGGCTATGCTGAGTGTTGCTGATTATTTTTATATTTGGCTGCTAATTATATGGTTTTTATATGTTTTTATATTGTACTGTTTTTGGTCTTATTTTTAATTATTGTAAGACACCCAGAGTTATGTATTTGAGATGGGCAGCTATATAAATTGAAGTAAATAATAAATGCAATTTAAGCACACAGGAGACAAAACCAAGTATAGAATGTGAGATACCTAGCTTGTGGTATAAAATGGTGAGTGAAACTTATTGAACCCTTCATAACTATCCATAATCCTGCAGTATGGTCTACCATCCAATTTGAGCTTTGTATATCAATAGATAAAAATAATTTGGTTAAACAAAGAACTCACAAAACAGAGTACTGTGTCACTTCTTTATTGAACACATTGAGCCAACGCTCACTGTTGTTGTTGAAAAAAGTATGTGAAGCTTTAAAATCAGTATACTATACCACTTAATCAATCCTCTACATCAGCTTGGAAATATTTTGCCCATTCCATTTAAATTTTTGGGCCGTCTACCATGAACTGCTCACTTTAGGTCATGTTACAATATTTCAATTGATTTAAGGTCAGGTCTCCGACCTTCAGTCATTTCAAATTGCTTCAACATTTCTACTGTAGATTTGTGTATTCTTTATCACTGTCATCCTGCATGACAATTTAAGCTTTAGTTCACGGATGGTAACTTAACATTCTCCTGTAGATTCATTGGTATAATTCAGAATCCATTGCTCCCTCAATGATTATGAGCTGTTGGGATTCACAGGCTGCAAAGTCGCCTCCAACCATGATACTCCCACTAACATACTTAATGGTTGCGACAAGGTTCTTTTGTTTGAAGGCAGGGTTTCATCTGATCCAAACATAGCATGTTGTGTTAATGACAAGAAGTTTCATGTTTGTCTTATCTATACAAAGAACATTGTTCTAACAGTCCACTGCATCTTCCAGGGGCCTATGGCAAACTTAAGGGTGGCAATGCATTTTCTGGACAGCAGTGGTTTCCTTCTTGGCATCCTCCCATGCACATCACTCATTTTGTATTTTCCTTACAGTACGCTCATAAACACAAACCCAAGACAATGAGAGAGCAGCCTGCAGATCCCTTACTATTATCCTGTAGTTCTTCACAGCCTTCTAGAATGTTGCACACGTGCTCTTGGGATTATTTTTGTTGGATGACCACTCTTGAGAAGAGTAACAATTGTGTTGCACTTTTTCTGCTTGCATAGCATCTGTCTGATGATGGGTTGACAAAGGCCAAAGTCTTTGGCAATGGTTTGAACCCCTTTCCAGCCTCATAAACATCAACAATCCCTTCTTCTGAGATCAGGTCCAGAGATATCTCTTTTGGTTGTGGCATGTTGCATTGCCCAAACCGATATTCTGAGGAACACACTTCAACAGTGGCAACAAATAGGTTTTTTGTTTGTTTGTTTAATAGGGATGAGCTCTTTAGTCTTACATCTGCATCAACTTGCCACCCTCAAAATAACTGATTATTCTAGGGAATCATATACTTTTTTCCAGCAGACATAGCAAACACTGGCTCAATATGTTCCATAAAGACTGATCATGGAAGGAAGAATTGATTATTACAATTACTACATTTTGCAAATAAAGATGCTACACATTTTTCTACTGGCAATATTGCATACTGCAGCATTTATTCTTTATTCCCAATTATATATAACAAATTATATTAGGAATAAGATTTCAATTAAAAGTCAACCACTAGTTTCCAAATAAGTATGTTTTTGAAGAAAAATGCATCTTCTTGTTAAAAAAAAGTTAATTTAGTTGACTTGAATATATCCCAATATTTTTGAAAGCAGTTCTTTTAGTTTTTATTTTTTTACTTCATCATTTTGCAAAAATTACTGTTGTTGTAATTAATACATATGTAACAGCCCCCACAATTCCTTATGGTTCTATAGCCATATAGTTGGTTTATTTGTTCTTATATTGCAGGAATATGTAACAGAAGGAAGAGATAATGTGTTGCAATGCACATGCAAAATGATAAAAGATAAAGACCACACCCTATTGAATTTGGTCATTCCAAATTTTAAGAATATTTAAGAATCAGCAGCATCAACAATACTGTAATACCACTGGAAGTAGATTCTATGTATTTTACTTATCCATTTCTGTTTTCTGTCTTTTATTTTCTTTTGTGGGGAGAGCAGAGCAGAGCAGAGCAGAATTCCAAGTATGCATTTAAACTTAAGTGAAAGGAGATGCAAGTTAACAGGAAAAGAAATTTCTCACTGCATGTGAGAGAACATAAATGTACTTCAGTGTTATCATGACTCAATTTGGGGGGTTCATGTTTTAATTCACACCCAAAGCAAATAAAAAGAACAGTCTAAAATATCAATACAAATAATAGATAGCAATCAGCCACTTTTGGTATTATACTGTAATAAAATTAGTATATCTATCTGAAGTTGCCTATATAGCTCAGCATGAAGCAAAAGTCATAGTTATGAATAGCATATTCTGAAAGAAGCATTCGTGAGCAGATAGGTATTGTACAATACAACTACCAGCAGTTTTGTATATATATAGCTTGTTTCCTCTCCTTTGTAAAAAGATATCAGCATGTGTTATCCTCTGTTTATCCGCAGGCTCTACGGTCAAAGAGACCATGGAAAAACCATACTGTAGAATTCAGGCTACAGCATGATTAAAAATAAATATTTATGTAATTACACTTTGCATGATTCTTGTTTTAAAAATAAGTATATTGAAATCAAGCATAAACACCTTGAAGGAATGTTAGGTAATTTTGAACTATATGACCATAAAATGTTTTATTCAATTTATGTCAGGGACCAAAGGTTACCTTAAAATATTAGTATCCAAACTGCTCTAACTTAGTTCTGATGAACTAAGCCAAATTTGTAGAAATTATTTTCTCATCTTTAACACAGATCTTGTCGGTATGAACTAAAATATGTCTGATGATGATTACTGCTTAGGGAAGTCATCAAAGTAAACAACCCCCTTTAAAAGCAGAGTTATTTAGAAGATGATTTTGGAGCTGAGTAGAGAACAGCCAATTCTCTCATTATTTGATAATATTTTTTAAAAAGTCAATGTAGGGCTGTTTTAGTTCAGCATTCTCCAATTTGTATCTTCCAAATATCTTGGCTTACAGTTCCTAGACAGTAGGAAAATTCAGGAAGTTACAATCTAACACATCTGAAGAACATCAGGTTGGGGAATGCTGTATTAGAGAAAAACCACTTATTTTTAATGAACCATTTAAAAAATATAACTGCTGTGAATTTCACAAAATATTAATCTTTTGGAAACTTTAACAGAATTCCCAGAAAACTTTAAAAGGATACATTGCAAAAGCAAGAACAAGCAAACACCAAACTATGCTAATATTCATTTCTTGTGAAGGCTTCATCCAGGTATAGTAGGCTTCAGTTACCAAATATACCACTGTAGCTGCAACAGTGAAGTCCACCAACCACTGATACTCAGGAAAATAATGCAAGGCTAAAATAAAAAGTGGATGTTCAGTAGTTGAAATATAGACATGAAAACAACTTTCAAATCACATTTCTGAATACTCTGTCACAGGATGCCAAAACTGATGGTCATAAATGGCCTTCAGGGCACAGACCTGGATATTTGTGAGACTACTGGCCTCCAATTATCTCTGTCAAACAAGATCTGATAGGGTTGGCATGCTCTGGGTTCCATCAATTCAGTAACGCTCTTGTATGGAACCAAGAAGATATGCCTTGCCCTATGGAATAATATCCCCCCAAAAGTTCAGATGGCCCATCTATGCCAGCCTTTAGAAAGGCCTTGAAGACATGGTTCTTTCCACAGACATGGGGGCCAGGATGTTAAGTGAGCCCCTTTTAACGTTCTGAATGCAAGTTTCTTGCAGCACGTGTGTTTTTAATATTTTCTGTTGTACTCTTTTTAATGTGACACCCAGAGTCACAGAAAGAGTGGGTGGCAATACATAATAAATAATAAATAATAGAAATAGTAATTATAATTATTACTGATTTTGTAAAAAAAATTACAGGCACATAATATATAAAATTGATTAGGAACACAAGTAGTCCTCGTTTAGCACCGACCTTAGTGGCCATTTGTAGTTACAACGGTGATGAAAAAGTAACTTTGCAACCAATGCCCACATTTACGACCTTCGCAGAATCTCTGTCAGTCATGTGTTTGCCATTAGAGTTAGTTAATACATGTTGTCCTATGCCTGACTCATTTTTTCTTTTTCCCTCCTCACAGAGTGGAGAGACTGCCTAAACAAGCTATCACTTCCTGAGCTGCTTTTCTCTACAGCATAGCCTGTCCCTTAAAAGTGCTAACCGGAAGTTAACAAGCTCAGCTCTGTGACCTTCATTAGTTGATCAGAAACCTCCACTGGTACTGCTGCCTGACACTGACAAGACCCTAATCAGTTTCACACTAAAGGCTTTTGTTTGCTCCTAAGCAGCTCCTGGCTTGCAACCACCAGCGTACTAGGCAAACAACCTGCCCTAATGCATTCCTTTTGCTGTGTATTCTCCATTGTGTGCCAGCTTACTCTCTTGTAATCTCTTCCTCTCCAATGAATGTAAATACAAACATTAATTCTCTTCTTGCTAATTATCCCAGCACCGGGTTGAGCATTCCAAAGGGTGGGGGAGTGGGGAAAAAGGGCTATAAGATTTGCCCTTTTACCCAGCTTCCTTGTGAATTGAGTTCCAGAAACCTTCCTCACTGTTTGGCCTCATCTGGCTGTTTGGGGTCTATCCTTCTGATCTGTAAAGCAAAGGAAAGCTAAAGTAACATCATAAGCAGAGTTGCAGGCATGTGATTTTTACTTAGTGACCACTTTGCTTAAAGACTGCAGTCGCTAAGCGAGGACTACCTGTAAATTTTCCTCAAAATATATGAGGAAAATGGAAAGACAGGAAAGTATACTCAAAGTAAATGGTCTTAGCTACTTGTTCTTTTCTCAATCACCAAATGCAGATCCAAATAAAATCTTATGGTCATATGTATTCCCAGATGTCTCAAAAATATTACAACTGTAACAATCAGATAATCTGATCTCAGAAAATGCATTAAGTTTTAAATATAGGTTCAAATGTCACTTACATAAATGTTGAAAAGGAATGCTAACCAAAATATTGTATTCTATCAAGTTATTTTTGTATGCACTCAAAAACCTGTTTTCCAACATTTACTACCACTCATTAGGCCAGTGCAAAGCTTGAAGGAGGTGGTTCACTATGACATGATTATGTCCCCCTCTAACACAAAACAACACACATATACATCCCTCTATACCAGTGTTTCTCAACCTCAGCAACTTTAACATGTGTGGACTTCTGGCTGGGGAATTCTGGGAGTTGAAGTCCATGCATCTTAAAGTTGCTGAGGTTGAGAAACACTGCTCTGAACTTCCATATTGTTCTGCCTCCCTTCTGAGGCCTCTTCTGGGATCCAATAATTAAAAGAGGCTTCTGCACAGTAACTTTATCCAGTTAATGGATATGCTGGATGATACTTTGTGGCAACTCAAAGCCCCTTAATGAGAGAAATGTTACTACCTTCACATCTCTCTGACATGAACAACATTGCTTCCATGGTGCAAAGTGCTTCACTCAGACAACAGTGAAGATTCACAGTGATCTCACACACTCTTAATAGTCATAAACTAAGCAAAATGAACCAATAATCACACTTTATATTTTGCATTACCATAACTGTTTACTTACTGCACAATCTATTAAATCTGGCTTGACAGTATTAAATCAACATTTCTTTTGACATTGTTCTATTCTTCCCAGAATCCACTAGAATTCAGCAAATTTTATTGTAAAATAAATAAATAAATAAATAAATATTTGAAATTCAAAAAGAAAACTTGGTATATACATTTGAAACATTCCTTCTCTGTATAAAGTTCAAAGAAGCTGAGTCAAGGACAGCTTGTAATAAAAGTTAAACACATGGCAATGAATTAACCATATTAATGGCATTTCTCAATTTTTTTATGACTGCCTAAAATACGGATATGGATCCTCATATTGTAATATTTGTCATTTTTTAACATGGGAACAAAAAGATTTTCCAAAAACAACAGATACTTAAGAACACAAAACTTTATCATGATTCAATTTATTATAATTCCTTACCCAGTGCATCTATTTCAGTGATAGATTTTGTTTCCAGATGAAGATTAATGTCTTTAGGGATGGTTAATGGTTTGTTTTCAATGTGACCATTGTACTTCCTGTTGAGATAAACATATTAAAAACTAAGCAATATTGCATCATCTCTTACTGAAGCTCTAAAATTGCTACTTAAAAAGCTATTGTATTTTAATTAGTATTTTAACCAATATTTTTTTTGTTTTTATTGTAAACCGCCCAGAGTCGCTCACTGAGTGAGATGGGTGGTGATTAAATTTGAAATATAAACAAATAAATGAATAATGTTACATGAGACACAAACACCCCCATTCATGAAGAAAAATAATGAGGATGAGGTGCAAGCCACCTCCAACTCAGCTTCTGCTAATAATGGTAGTAGCCCTGAGACAGGTTTCATTATATAGTCCACTCAATCACTTAAGGAACTAAAATTGTGCCCCTGATTTTTTTTTTTTCAGAATGAAGAGTTTGAACCATATCTTCTTCACTAATATAATTGTGAGAGGAAGAAATTGAGTTTAAATACTGCAACACCTGATGCACATAATCAAACTGAAATCTTTAACTATCTTATGAAGCAACAAATAAGCAGTTTGAGAAAGAACCAAGGACCAGAGCATATGATCTTCTAACTCAAATCTATCCATGTAACTTAAGAACATTCTCTTCCATAAAGCAACCACAAAGGACAAACATACATCATTGGGAGCTTAAGTTCTTGTGGCAGTTTCCAGTTACAAAGCAATCAAAGAGAATAAGAAAAATTTGAGGAGTTTGGGAATTAGGGTATAATGGTGCAAAAGAATATTTCTTTGTTCCTTTTTCTTCTCACTCACCCTTGAAAAGAATCAATGAAGAGAAGAAAAAAGGGAGGATGACAAACAATTCAAAGAGTACTTAACAGCTTTTAATAAAGCTACACTTCCAATATTATAAAATTATTCAATAGAAGAAATGCTTTCAAATTTATTTGCTGCAAAGAAAACTGATCTGTGAACCTAAAGGTTCAAAACATAGAAACAGTTATTCTGCTTTATCTAATTGTATGTGCACACATGTGCAAATGAACAAACATACATGTGTTTGACTTAGACTAGGGAGCGTCATGACATCATTCTATTTTTATGCTAGAATTTTCCATAAGTTTATGTGCAAATCTACTTATAAAATCCTGGCAACCCTTTTGCTGACTGACAAGAAATGAAACTAGGCAAGAGGAATTTAGAAATGTATGTTATAAAATTCTAGGAACCAAGGACACAAAAGCTCTTAAAGATGCTCCAGGGGCCATAAACAGGCTTTGTTATCAAGGATTTTCCTATAAGGGTTGAAGTCTTCCAAAGGACAGCTGAAACCACCTTGCATGTCAAGTATCCTCCAGGTGTCCTCCTCTACCTTTCTTTTTCAGTTCCCTTAATTTGCTTTTTATAAAATTGTAACTATGCCAGAACACATGAAACAAGGTCCTCAAGTATCTACTTAATCCTCAGGATCATTTGGCAACTGAGCTTTCCTTTGGAAAACCTAATTTCTATCCATTATAATTTAATGGAGAAACGAGGCTGATGCACAATTTGTATAAACCTTTTAGATGAAAACTTTTAGAGTGTTATAAAAGTAGAAATTTGCTCAAATGGGTAGAGTATATGGCATAGATTTTGTCGGTACATGAAAGAATAAGGTGTAAGAAATGGCTGCCTGGGAGTTAAACTATTCTTAGTGGCAGCCGTCCATCTTTGGAATGCCTTGACCAGTGAGACATGCCTGACACTTACTGTATTATTTTTTGGTATCAGACAAGGTTTTCTCCAAGCTCTTTAAAAAATTAATATGTTTATATTTCAACTTTTATGCTGCAGTGGAGCAGTTTAATTAATTTACTATTCATATGCTGTGTCATTTTAACCCCTATTTTTAGTGTAGACATTAAAACTGTGGTATACTTTATTCTGAAGAGTAGCATTTAGGCTTGAAAGCCAAGCTGAAAAAACTTCACAGAAGACAACACAGGCAAATCACTGAACTACAACTGCCAAGCACGGTCACATTCATGTAATTATCTAAAAGTCAAGTTTGACTTGATAGCGGTTTACTGTTGTACAAATTTTTTAAATAAAACATATAAATAATGAATTTAAAAAGATACTTTTCTCAGCTTTGCTGACAGTACAGTAGTTTTACAAGAGGATAGACCTAACAGAATTCCACCCTCTAGTAAAAGGAATGTCACAGGTTATCTAATAAATCTGCATTCTTCCATCATACTGGGCCATCCTTGAAGGGAGTTTGGAAAGTCCATTTAGTAAGTAGGCATATGAAGTATGCATTGCCAGTCTTCCTGCATCAATTCTATCCCAAATTAAAGTGCTTATTTTAACCTTTAAACTGTATAATTGGTGTGGGATCAGTATATCAAGAATAGAATTCTTCCACATTTATGTTCTAGAATTAATGATCTTCACAGAAGCCCTTCTAAGAGGCAGGCGAACAAAGGAGGTTCTGACATTAGATCGTGAACCCCGGATAGACATCTGGAAACAGCTTTTTAATTGATTAAAGAAGTTGTAATTTCTGGTTTTATTCTAGTCCTACTCTTTTTCTTGTTATACCTAATTTTAAATGCATCCATATAAACTATGATATGTACATACTTAAACAAGTAAGTCAGTTCTAATTGTATTGTGTTTCTTTTCTTTCTTACCCTATTAAACCAATAAAATGTATAACTAAATAATGACAAGTAAAAGTAAAGGCAAGTATATCAGAGATGACCTATCTCCTTTTTTATGCCTTATTTATATTTTTATTTATCCCCAAAATTATCATAAGCCTTTTGAGACCCTTTGGTTTTTATTACTGTATCAATGTATTAGGGAACAGATTTGCACACCCATACAAACAATCCTTCCTGTGCAAAATTGTTTTTTTTTTTATTCATTTTCAAAACCATTAAGGAATATCAAATAACCACCCCTAATTTACAGCTGGGTAATGAAGGCTGAAAAATAATGAGTTACCCACACTGCTTTCATACCTATCTTTCTTGCTTTTTCCCTTTTGTTTTCCTGCAAGAATACGTAATTCTTCTTCTGTGGGGTGTAGGTACCACCGCAAACTAGAAAACAAAAAATAAGACATTAATAAAAATTTGAATGTTTACTAAATATAATACCATGAGCCCTTATAACTCAAATAGTGAGGTTAAAATAGTTTAAAGATATGCAGGTCCTATGAAAGCCTGTAGTTTTGCTGTATAAAATAACTATATTCTTCATTTGTTGCTATCTTACATATGATACTGATCTTCAGGAGGGCATTTGGGAACAACTGAAGTTCATGCTATCCTCAAATGGTAGGATACCTGACTGGTTATATTACTCATTATAATAGATTGTTGATGCTTTTAATTCTGTTGTGTTGGTTTGTTGTAAGCTGTTCAAAAGCTATAAAATGAAGTGCACTCTATCGCACAAGTGTGTGCAGATACCCCCCAACTTCAGCACAGAAAGAAACAGAGGGAGAGAAAATACATGCACATAGACACACCAAACCCTTAGCAGATCTTCTTTGTCTTGCAGGTAATCCTCACTTAATGCTCATTCGTTCAGTGGCCGTTCAAAATTACAATGGTACTGAATAAATCGTAGTTATGACCAGTCCTCAAAGTTATGGCCATTGCAGCACCCCCTGTGGTCACATGATCAAAATTTTGGCACTTGACAGCCTGGCTGCATTTATGACTGCATGTGCTTCAACTCTCCCCATGTGCAAATCTCCCTCCCATCTCTGCCCTTTTGGCTGTGCTATTCTCTGCCGCCTACCCCTGCCATCCCCAGCTGACCTTCACTGTCTTCTTCCTTCCACTGCTGACGAGGTACACCCAGCCAAGGCAGCTGCTGGCCCTTCTGTCAGGAGCGGGAGGAAGAAGACAGTGAAAGTCAGCAGGGGCCAACAGGGGTTGGTATTGGCATAGTGCGGGGTAGCCAAAAGGGCAGAGGTGGGGAGGGAGGGAAGCAGGTGGGCGGAGCTGAAGCAGAGGTGAGTGCAGCAGGGCAGGAGAAACATGAGGTCCTCATCTATCAACCATAACCACAGCCTATCGGAAGTGCTGTTGCTAAGTGGTGCAGTCACGTGAGGTTTTGCCTAACAACCACTTAGCTTAGAGATGGAAATTCTGGTCCCAATTAGGGTCATTAAGCAAGGTTCGACTTTTTAGTGAAAGATGCCACCAGACAGTTAAATACAAAACTTCTAATTCTGTAGATAAATTATGACAGAACTCAATAGCCCATGAGCAGCTGTTGAATTTCCACAAGAGTCTCCAGAGGACCAACAAGGACGCCACTGTTTTAACATTTAGTAAGGCCAAAGCTACTCTACCATCTCTGCTCACTTTGTCCTTCCACCTGTCCTCTCTAGTGAGGTATTTGAGCAAATTTCTACACTGGCAAGCAGCTGCCAAGGATGAGTGCTAGACTCCCTTTCATTTCATTTCTCATGCAGCCATCTGGCTTGTACAGTCCTTCCACATGTCTCAGAATCATCCATCAATTAAGCTCTTGATGAAGACAGGGAAGATTTAGGTTGAATAGACAAATAATCAGTTATTAGTACATCCAACCAAAAGAACACCTGGCTGCATACATTGTGCAGTGACTGTTATAACTAGGTTGGAATTGTGGGGTCCTTGGTGCTTAATTATTTAATCAGGAAATTGAGCTTATTTCTTATTTTATAATTTTTAAGAGTAATTCTATCTGGAATTTGAGTGCATTTATAAAAACTAAATAATATCTAACTAGAGAATTAATCTTCTGAAGACCATCCCTTTTTCTGGTTTGTTAGCAAGAATACCACAAAAAGTAGAATATTTCCAAATGGAAATTCATAAGTAATTCTAAAGGATTTAGGGAGCCTAGGGACAGCCCAAATGTGCTTCTTCCTTAATTGTTTTTAGCCCAGGGAGCTTAATGATTGTGATTGTTATTTTTAAGTTATTAAGTAATTTGTCATAAGTACCATGATTGTCACTAATGACTATTGCCTTTGAATAAGCTATCCTCTTTTCTTAAATTTTAATTCTGATTTTCATCTTACAGGAGGTACATTTTTTTTTAATTATTGAGACAATTATGCAGAAAATGTATGGCCATATTATTAGCAAGATGGGATAGAAGTGTCTGCTTTTGTAAAAAGGGCATGACACTCGTCAAGAAATAGGTCCATGAACAGGATATATAACAGCATAACAAAGCATATACCACCTATTTCTCAATTAGACCTTAAGCTACAGCATAATGCAAATTTCTAGATGAGACTGGAAAAGATTTAATGTGATTATTTTTAGAACCAACATTTCCAGACCTGTGTATTATTATAATCAGTTTCCAGACAAATTTGGTACACAACAGGATAGGCCAGCAAAAGGTCCCATGACATCTAAAAACACGGCAAATTGATTACAGTATCAGCTTTCAATGGACAAGAACCCACTTTATCAGATGTTCAGTTCTGGTCTCTTATCTTACCTGCCACTGCAAAGAAGCCACCGGGCAAGAGAGTAGTGAGGTATGATCTTCTGTATAATGCTAGTCATCACCATGGTAACCACCAGCTGCACACCTATCACCCCCTGTAGAAGAATAAGCCAATGTATGTTAACATGAACAAACTTTATTTCACAGCTATTCTAAAACCGATCTTTAAATAGCATCATTTTCTTGTAACTGTGAATTATTACTATTAGTTCTAATCAAAAGCACTGACAAAAGATATTAAAATGTGGCTTTATAATAGCTTTATCCACTCGGATTCTCCCCAGATATGTTGGATAACAAAACCTATAATCTACCACATCTAGAAGGCACCAAATTGAGTAGACTATTTTATAGGAATAAGAGCATTTGTCTAATATTACAGATTATATACAGATTAACAGATTATATAAAAACACTTAACTTTATTTTTAATGTTTTTTTAAAAAGATACAGTTCTGTACTTTAGCTATCCAGACTGAAGTCAAAATTCTTACCAGTACTTCAATTTGCTGGAAAAATTGAACGATACTGGGAATGAGCCATCAGTATAAAACATCAAAATTGTTCCTAGCTTGGTCTTTGTCCTCTGTTACCTTTTTGAAAACCTCATAAGAGCCACTTAATGCTATACAAAGAAGCCCAGATATGTCAACATTTACTAAAGTAAATAGAAGCGTAAAAGCAAAGGTGCATCCAATAGCTATGTTTCCCCATAACTCTCCAACTCATGCTTACTCTATTTGAAAAACTTTCTGTGTATAACCAATGCAATAACAGTGAACAATAGTATCCTTGTTTTACTGCAGCAAATGAAGTGGCATATCTATAATTTTCTACTGTCATATGTGGTATGCCAAACCTATGTCTAGGTTTTCCAAAGCTAAAACATGCATGGCAATTTTCATCATAAAAATGAGAAATCTTTCCATCTAAGGGCTATTAGAAAATGTGCATGACAGATAAAATGACATATGGATTTAAAAATAAAAGACAAATGCAAATGTTTCACATTAACTTTTTAAAGTTTGAGATAAAATTAGGGTCAATATATAACCTTATCTTTGTCACACATTTTTTAAACAAACAATATCAATACAAAGTCAAGGTTATTCAGATAGTTTAACTGCATTATTTCCATGTAAGATTATTAGGTAGCACATACACAAATCATGGGCAAAGTTAATGTTGCTTAGATGTTCCATAGAGATATCAGTGATTAAATGTCTTCATTGTGAGTCTTAGTTCAAAAACTATTTCTCACTCCCTCTGCATCCCAATGATGGCTGGATCTTAAAGCAGCCTTCCAGTGTTTCATTTGGTTCAGAAAAATACCGGTTAGAAGTAATGGATATTCAAAAAAGAGGTGCCCACTCAACCATTCAATAACATTACAAAGAGAAAAATGTAAGGGTTCATATGGCAGAAAACTGAAAGGCTAAGAAATGTGATATTAAAGTCCAAAACCCAAATATATCAAATTCAAAATGTAGAATATATACATCTTAAGAAAGCACAAATAATCCCAATTAACAGACAGTATATATTATCTATAAACGATTGATTAGTAATTCTTGGATAGAGGAAGGCAAAATAATTAAACCTTTCCATTTCAATACACAGTGCAGTATTAATGCAGCATCAGGGGTTGTGCAATATGGAATGTGAAGGATGTGTTATATGTGTTTTATGCGTGTTATGTGTTTTATGTGTTTTATGTTTTTTATATTTTTAAAGCTGCACTGGGGTGGCACTAATTTCGTTGTACAAGTTGTACAATGACAATAAAGATTTCTATTCTATTCTATTAAGAAAAACAAGTAATTCTGATTATTTAGAATTGTTAAACATCTGGTAGGTAACTCAAGTAATTTCTCAAGTCTGTCCCTTACTTCTAGCATTGCAAGGTCTGCTCTTGTAATTCCTGTCAATAAGCAGCAACTTGTGCCTATTTGGCTCATAAAGTTTGGATAATCCTCAGGTTATGTCCATTCGTTCAGTGACCATTCAAAGTTACGATGGCGCAGAACAAGGGAGACTCATGATTGGTCCTCGGAGTTCTGGCTGTTGCAGCATCCCTGTGGTCATGTGATTGCGATTTCCAACATTCCTTACAGGCTTCCCACAAGCAAAGTCAGTGGGGAAGCTGGCAGGGAACGTTGGAAGTAGCAGTCACATGAGGTCCTCACTTAACAACCCATGCGGTCCTCTCTTAACAATGGCAACTGGACTGCCAGAACTGCTGTCACTAAGCAACACGGTCATGTGACATCATGCTTTATGACCATGTCACCGAGGACTACCTGCAGATAGCAAAGAATCAATACAATTATGTAAAATAATTATCAAATTCCTGTACTAATTTAATCCAGACTTTTAGCAAATAAGCAAGACAGTGAGACAGAATGATGTGGCTAAATTTAATTTTAACAAACATGACCAACACTAATGTAATATGCTTAAAATCAAAGAGCTATTTATAAGAAATATTTCAGACATCTGAATACTGATGACAGAACAGTATTGAGTTCCCACTTAGAACTGTTTCATATTTTCTGTATCAGTAGGATTCCACTCAACAGTTTCCATTAAACGTTAAAAGAATGTGAGTCTCTCTGGTACATATTGCCACACACCACTTTTAGTTATTACGGTAACATGACTATGAAACTGGGGTAGATCAACAGCAAACTTTAATGTTTAAACAAGGAATCAAATGATCTTTTAATAAGTAACTTAAAATATGTTGTAAAGGGATTCCTTTAATTTTATTTTATTTATTTATTTATTTTGGATTCCTTTAATATTAGAATGTATCTAAAGACTGTCAATCCCTGCCTTTCCTGGCACTAAATATATACTCATAAACCTGACACTCCAAGCTTCCCTTAGGCCTGTCCTTCTACCCACATCTCTCAAACCCCTTTCCTCAGTTCCCCCCTTCCTCTGAAATATAAACTGTGAAAAGATGCTCTCCATTACCATGCTTTGAGGGACAGCTCTAATACCCAATCATCACAATAACACAATGCATTAAAAAAAATGTCCTTATAGTACATCTAGAGTAGTAATTAAAAAATAGAATTTTCTAATATGCTTCATGTTATGAAGGCAGAGTAATATGTTAGCGTAATTGCTTTCCAACTATTTACTCAAAGGAAAAAATAGAATATTTAGCTGCACAAATGCCCTTCATATCCCTGTTTTCCTTTTCTAACCTTACTCAAACTTCCCACTCCCACATAATCATTACTGTTTCCATAATACTCTGTAAGATCATGTCAGACTACCATGTACCTATCACTAGGCTGCATAAATGACTATGTTTGTTCTAAGTCAGCACCTCCTGAGTTCAAAAGAAGATAGAATACTATGCATACTATATTATTTATGGGATATATACATTTCTATTAAAAAGGGAATATCATTAATGATAAAATAGCTATTGCCTGAGCGCTGGTTAAGAATTCTAGATATCATCTGCCTTGTACTGCAGTGTTAAACCAGCTATTTAACAAAGGTAACTCAGCTTTACCCTTCAACAGACTTTAAAAAAAAGTTCAAATTAGTCAGTGATTGCCTATTTTAGAAACAACAAGAAATCTTAATGGAAACTTAAAAGTGACAAATTATTATGATATAAGATTTTGTAGGCTACAGCCTGTTAATTAGATGTACGAGGCATATATGCCCATGGTTGGGGTGAAATTATAAATAGTGGTCAGAATGAATTTAAATGTATAAAGAACACCCAGTGATAATTAATTTAATGTTGGACATTTATAAAACAGTTTGTTAGGTGAGCGAATTAACAGATATTCTTCTTTGGCCAGTTGTGTAATGTATGTAGTACAAATTTAAAAAAAAAATTCTTATTACAACCACAGATGATTACAAGCTGGGTTTCCTGATGAATTCTAGTTCAGCTATTTCCCACTATAATCTGACTTTGAATGATTATCTGAAGATCAGTGACATCATATATTGGGAAATTAAAAGTTAACACTTTTTTATAATTGCAATTTCTGATGTTACTTTTATATCCTTTCATTCTTTTTAATAAAGACCTAGCTCTTGCCCTACAGTATATTACACTTGAAGACCAGCTAATGGATGAGTGTCTGATGGCATTAATAGTGCCAGAATAGGAATAGGGACAGAGTTACCATCTGCATGGGCTACAGGGTCTGTATCTCTGATCCAAAACACATGGTTTGTGGACTAATCTACAGCAGTCTGGTTCACATCTATGGTTTTTCAAACAGCAATGCCTGGGTTCACATATCATGCCTAAGTGAAATAATTAGGTCTTAGTATTAGATATTAACTCAGCTATGATATTTCATGACTGAGCAACTACAATGGATTGGGTATCTGTCTATGGGGGGGGGAGGGGAAGAAGAGTAGAGTAGTCACATCTTTATTTACCACCTAGAACTTATGAGAGGGAAACATCCTTGTGCAGTACAGGTTGTATCCTAGGAATCATATTAATACTGCAGCATAAACCCTAAAATAAACTTAACAAATGTTAAGCACAGCCCTTAGATACTCAAGTTTTCTGACCTGTATCCACTGGGACACTGTGTTGCTAATATAAATTAATGCCCATCTCATCATCAACTATGGTGAGAAAAGTCCTTTTTTGACCTGCATATTTTGTAGCAAAATTTTTATCAGGTAACTATGTATGTTGTTACAATATGTGAAACAATACTCATTCATTTTCATATTTTATTTCCCTCTATCTTTTCTAATTAGCTGATCAGAGGCGTCTACTGAATCTAGAGTTTTTGTCTAGATGCATATGCATAATGATGTTGTAACACAAGCTCTACCTCTTATATACTTGTATATAATGCTACAACACACACAAATCATAAAGGCTAATAGCTTTGATGGGAGTGTGACTGCCTCAAAAGGCCATCTGCTGGGAGACTAGTGGGCTTCCTTGTGTGGTTGATCAACTACTGTGAGAAAAGACTACTGGACTAGATGGGCCAGGGGTCTGATCCACAGAGAACTGCTCATGTTTTTATACAAAAGGGATGCAGTTTGCACCACAACGTATGTTTCATCATTTGCACCCCTCCACTGATGCCCATGCAGTTGTCCTGACTTGAGTATCTCTGTTCAAGTCCTTTATGAAAAAGCCTACAGTTTAATTTAGTTTTCTCCACATAACTGATTATGACCATAAATTAGGCATGAATATGTATTTTGTACAGGGTTCTATAGTTTCAATGTTTAAATTTATCACAACAAGGATGCTTCCATGACAAATTCCAGAGAAGGGGAATAATGGCTTTCCTGTCCAATTCTGCATTTTGCTTTCTTTCTTTTTTTCTTTAACTCCAGGCTTTTTAAGCTGGAGGTTCTGCTCAGAAAACATGGCTGAAATAGGATGGAATCCCCTACGCTGCTCATTTAGATTTTAACATCAAACACCAGTGCAGAAGTAGCTATATAAGCCGACCACCTCATAAGAAAACTAGTCTCAATAACCTTCCCATCAAATCTAATGGGATCCAAGGAAAGTATCTTAAGAAGGAGGCATATCACAGCCTCTTTCAAGACAGCTGGTATCACCCTCTTTTTCAATGAGATGTTGATCACATCCTGGATCAGTCTGTCATAGCTTCTCCAAAAACCCTAAAGAGTGGGAGGCAGGAATCAGGTTTACAAGTGGCCAGAGACAACAACAGAGTACCCTATCCACCCCATTAGACTTCACAGGTCAGAAGCAGTCTCAGGTAACATGATAAGTTGTAATTCTAGTCACGAGTGACTCCACCCACAAAATGTCAAGACTTTGGTGAATCTAAGTAATTTTATTGGCAAAATGCTATGCCAAATAGTTAGGGATGCAAGGTGGGAGATCTACCTACTGCTCCTTCTGCCAAAGAGAATTGGCCAGCCTATAAGACTGCTGGCATTCTAGGCAACTTCATCCCTCAGAGATCTCTGAAAAACCAAGGATCAATCTGACCAAAAGAGAAAGGCTACTTGATAGGACTGCTGTCAAGTGGCCAGGTTGCCATCCACAAGATCACTGGGATAACCCCCAAGCCCATCAAAAACCATCCAGATCCATGAGATGCCCAGGCATGTACCACCTTAATTAGCCTGTTTTCTCTGTGGAGGTCCCAAGAGGTAACCAATCTCACCAGGATCAAGAAGTGATCTGATCATAGCAAAGGGTTTGTGGAAATGCCCTCTGTATCTAGATAACAATACATCTGCTCTGAGAGAAACACAATGTCTAAGATGTACCTGCCTACATGTGTTAGGTCCAAGATTACTTAGGACAAGTCTACGGCCACTATGAAGGCAGTGGAGTCCTGCTGGACAGCAGACAGACCAACAGAATATCAAGCTTGTCCCTGGGGCCAATGTAACATATAGGCATTCACATAAGTTATCTCAGCAGCACAGTCCCCAGTCACAGGTAATAGTTTATTAAAGATTAATGCCCTATCCAAGCCATGGCATTGGGGCTGTTGAAGGACCCGAAATCCAGATGGGCAAATCTTATTTAAAATTGTTAGTTTAGAAATAACAATACATTATAAACAATATTTAAAACTATAAGGCATTAAATTGTTTTCAAAAATAATAAAGTGATTGCCAGGAAAGTGAGAGCATAAACTGGAATACTACAGGTGAGGGATGTTTTTTTAAAAAACTTGATGTCACCTACTTTAATATTTGAAATTGACAGCATTCAGACAAGGCCTCTGTTAAAAATATTGGTAGAATTAGTTGATGTAAGAGAACAACCTTAAAATTACTTGAGTTCCAAAACTCTGAAGGTTTGTTTTGTTGCTTTTGAAAATGCATTCAAAATTGATCTTATAACCATTCTAGATATTTCAAATCCTAGCAAAATATTTACTCAGTTCAAATGCAATTGGTGTGCTTTAAATTAATTGTAGCTTCTGAATCACCTACCATTCATTGTCAGACTACAGGTAGTCCTCACTTAACGACCACAATTGGGAACAGACTTGATCGTTGAACAAAGTGGTCATTAAATGAGATGCCCACATGACTGCTTTGCTTAACAACTGCAATCCAGGCACTCCCAGTTGCAGTCGTTAAGCGATATCCTGTACGTTTTAAGCGTACAGAGCAAAAGAGCTATCTGTTGAAGGCAGGCAGCTCTCTGAGAGTGAAAGGATTGCCTGCTGGACAGTTTCAGCTCCACAGAGAACTGAAATCCTCCCAGGAGGCAGCCCTTTCGCTCTCAAATGCTTCTGCAGCCTGAAGGGTTTCCCCTCCCTTCAGGCTGCAGAAGCATTTGAGAGCGAAAGGGCTGCCTGAAATCCTTTGGTGGGCTGCAGAAATCTTGAAGATTTCAGCTCCATTCCTGCAGCCCATCAAAGGATTTCAGCTCCCCTCCATCCCCTCTGCTTACAACCTTCCCTGCTGGCTTTCCCATTGACTTTTCTGTCATGTGAGCTGGTTGCCAAGTGCCTGAAATGCGGTCACTTGACTGAGGGGTGGGGGCACATTTTATGGCAGCTGGAAGTGCTTTATGGGCCATAAAGCACCGTTTCCAAGGCCATCATAACTTTGAACGGTTGTTAAATGACTGGTTGTAAGTTGAGGACTACCTGTACCTCTGTGCTACCAAAGATACCTTCACTTCAAAGCTATAAATCTCAACCTTTTAGAAGGAATGCAATCCTTTCAAAAGCAGCCTAAATCCTCCTACACAGGGTCTGTTTTATAAGAATCAAGTTTCACCTGTGCAAACTTTAGCCAATTAATAAGCTCAGATTATGATTTAGTTTTCTACCAGCCTACATAATTTTAGATGATATGTAGAAATAAATATGTACAGCATACTGATGTCACTTAACTCCAAATCCCTGCATAACTTCTCCTCCAAAGACCTCATACAGATATTAAATGCTACAAGGAAGCAAGATGGAATGTTATAGGACCTTATAATACAATGTCATGAATAGGAGTAACTGTCATAAATCTAACCTATGATACTAACCAAGCAAAAAGATACACGACCTCTATGGTTCCCAAGTCTCAGCTCATTCAAATGATTTTGGATGTTACTATGCTTGTGATAACACTGTGAAAAGATTCAGGAGAATCAATAGCATTATATTTCCCATTTTTCTCCTGGATTAGGTAGTTCATTAAATTGAGCAAGGTTAGGTCTATATCCAACTGAAATTGCCCAGGAAAATCTATTTCACCCAAGAAATTCTCAAGTTGCCTAGCCACCATGTGTTAGATTATCGTGGCCAGACTATCTGATAGGAAAATAATTTTTTTCCACTGAACTAATTCAGCTTTAAAAGAGATCCATTGAGTTATAGTAGTGGAGGCAAATTAGTAGTACTTGTTTCTTTCAATCTGAACTTTCAGGGGAATAGGGAGAAAAACTGTTTTAAATTTAGAGTTCTCTTCCCCTTTGGTAAATAGAGTTTGCAGCTGATCAATAGTCATTACAATACTCTGAGTCTAGAGAGATTTTCTTAACAATGATCATTTTCAAGGTAGCAAAAACACTTCTCATAATATGTATTAATGAGCCTTAATTAATTAGTTGTTATACATCAAGAACAACCACAACAGTAGTTTGTCAATCTCCTCTAAGATATTAGTCTATATCCTTAAGATTTAACTAAAAATTATCCCATGAAATTTGACCAAAGATACTATAGCTACATTAGCTATTGGACTGTTTCAATTACAGAATCTTAAGCTATATCAAATATGAGCAATGTAATACTCAAAGCATTTGTTGTTGGATTTATTCCCCACCTTTCATTCAAGAGATCAAGGCAAATTAGCCAGTACCCCCTCCTATATTTCCCTACAACACCCACCTTGTAAAGTAGATGGGTCTGAGAATGAATCACCCAATAGGTTTCTATTGCTGAGGATGAACTTGAACTTGAGAGCTAAGGGGAAGGCCCTTGTCACATCAAGTTTTGACTTGACTATGAGGACCAGGGATTCTCAACCAAGGTTCCGAGGAACCCTAGGGTTCCGCAACAGGTCACCAGGGGTTCCCTGAGAGATCATGATTTATTTAAAAAATTATTTCAAATTCAGGCAACACGTTCTCACAGTGATGAGCAGAGACCGAACAAAAATCTAGTTACAACTCTTTCTGAGCTCTCTGGTAGTGTACTACAGGACCATGTTTATTTGGTGAATCCATTCTTAATTTTTGACACAAGATAGGGGTGAGAGTTGATAACAGGTGAATGCTATATTGCAGGAAGGGAGGAATATATTGAAGGAAGGGGAGGGAGAAGTGCATTTTTCAAGAAATTAATAGACTCATCCAACTTAGTCTGTGATGTTAGTCCCTCCCACATCTTTTTCCTGAAGTTTTCCTGTAGTTATTTTATCACATTATTTTAAATAAATTTCATACATGTTTATCCAGTCATGTCTGAAGGTCCAATGTGGCGATTTTTGAAGAAAAGGTGTGAGAGAGGAGGATTCTAGAACGCACAATACCAATAAGTTTAATGGTGATAATGATAGTGAAGAATTTAAATCTTCTTAGGCATTTCCCTGCATTGGTACATCAACAGACTAAAAAGAAAAAGCCTGTCTTTACAATTAAAACTGTTTATCAAAGGGTTTTATATGCACTGGTTATCCAAGCTGCCCTATTCCACTGTGCCTCATCTGAGGCAAACAACTTACAAATGCAGCAATGGCTCCAGCAAAATTAAAAAGACACTTAACTACAAATCAGAGCCACATGACAAGTAAAAGTTCTGATTATTTTAAATGGCTATTGGAATCACAGAACAAACAGAGTAAAACTTTTGTTAATAAAATGACAATCAGTAAAAAAGCCTAAGAACAAGTTACTTAGTAGCAAAACTTATTACACAATAAAGGAAAAATCACACTTTGGATAAGAAAGTAATCATGCTAGCATGTAAAATAATAGTGGGGAAAATGCTAAAACCAGATGCAGTACAAGAAATTGACAAGATTCCACTGTCAAACAGTACAACAAGTTGGCGTATTGATGACATGTCACATAATGCTGAAGAGGTTTTGTATGATAAACTAAAGAACAGCAACTTTTCTATCCAAGTTGACGATTCAACAGATTTCACCAATAAATGTCATGTTATGCCATTTGTAAGATTTGTAAATGATGGTGAAATTCAAGAAAACTTTTTCTGCTGCAAAGAACTACATGAAACATACCAAGGCCAAGATATATTTAATGTTTTGTCTTTATAACTGGAAACAAAAAGTCTGTCTTGGAAGAACTATGTTGGTATCTGTACTGACGGTGCTCTATCAATGGTTGGCTCCATGAGAGGTTTTGTTTTTCTTGTGAGAAAAGAAAATCCTGATGTTGTCACAACACACTGCTTTTTCACAGAAAGATGTTGCTGTCAAAAACTCTTGAAGATGAAATGAAAAAAAATCTGGATGATGCTACAAAATGATTAACTTTATTAAACAAAGACTAGTTCACTCAAGAATGTTTCAAAAAGTGTGTGAAAACCTAGACAAAGAGCACACAAGTCTCCTGTTACACACAGAAATAGGGTAGCTCAGCAGAGAAAGAGTTCTCAACAGGGTGTTTGAGCTGAAGGCAGAATTACAAGAGTATTTTCAAGAAAATAGTATTCCACATTTTGCTGAGTACTTTGAAGATAGAGAATGGTTGCAGAAACTAGCATACTTAGTGGACATCTTTCATCACATGAACCAGATGAGCAAGTTTCTGTAAGACACTGGAGAAAATGTTTTGACATTTTCAAAGTGACAAGATTCTTGGATTTAAATAAAAACTGAATGTTTTGAAATCATGTTGCAAAAGGAAATATTGAAATATTTCCACTGCTGCTTGGGCTTGAGAGTGAGGAAGTTTCATTATTTTTAGTTTAAGAACATTGCTAATGCACATATACAGGCCTACACATAAAATGAATATAATAAATGTGTAACTTCTGGCCTATATTTGAGTGTGAATGTGCAGGGGTTCCCTGAGGCCTGAAAAATATTTCAAGGGTTCCTCCAGGTCAAAAGATTGAGAAAGACTGATGTAGACAATAAAAGTGAAGATTTTTCAATTTATACTGTATGTGGTATTTAAAACCCATCTTTGTTTTTTAATAAATTCTTCTAATTCAAATGCTTATACAATAATAAAGTGCTTCCATTGCTGCTATTAATCTCCACTTGGAATGAACAAAAAGCATTCTATTGACTTATTATTTCATAAAAATTGTGAATCAATATGGCTTATCAGTAAACTATACTGCTTTTCAAAGCTATTAACATTAAATAAATCTGTTAATCGTACATATGTTGAGAAAGACCATCATCAGAATTAGTACAGAAAAGTAGTGATCATAACACAGTCATACCACTAAACTTCTTGCAGGAAATAATGTACTGTACTTTTTCAAGGACAAGAAAACTGATTACATACATTTGTGTCCCGTATTGACCTAAGCAGCAATTTATTTTGGACAATGTGTAGCAGCAATACTCAAGCACTATCTAGAAGTCAACAAGTAAGGAACCATATCATACCAGATACCTTTTCTAGGCAAGCAGAAGCGGTTGATAGAACAGGTTAAATATGAAGGACATGAAATAACAAAAATAAGATTAGCAGAGAGAAAGAAAAAGCATTTGGTTAGGATGTATAAACCAGGATACACATGACTACAAATTCGGTTTCTGTGGACATTTACCTCTATTATTGTTCAAAGAAAAAGATCCTTATGTCAAGATTAGCTTTTGAGATTCAGTGTCAATAGCAATGCACCATAAGGGGCCAGAAAAACTAAAACTAATAGTTCTTCTATATGTAGCAACTCCTTACATACCCATCTAGTCTTGAAATCAGGACTTTATATCTAGTTCACAAAGTTCATCTATTATATAGACTATTCAGAGCTGGTAACCTTTTTTTCCTATGGAAAGCCCTGGGTGGTAATTTATATGACAAGAAAAATGACAGTGATGAGCATGGCTCCCCCTTTCTCTTATTTAATTGGTACAGAGCTTTTTTAATACTAGCTTCTTTTGTCATTACCACTCAGGTATAGAACTGTTTTAATACTAGCTCCTTTTATCACTACCACTCAGGCAGCATGGCCACAGGTTATCTACCCTTATCCAATAATATGCTTAGCATGGCCATTCTAATCATGTTTTCACTTCCCATTCAATTTTAACTCTAATTTTACATCTAATTTTACTTTGTTAAATTTGAGACGTTATGTTTGTGAACTGCTTAGAGTTTTTATAAGATTAAAGGCAAGAAGATTAAATCTGATGCATATATACCTCACCCACATGGTATACAATTACTCCTAAACATCAAAGCCAATATAGTGATCAAATGTACATGTATACAAATTTCCAAAGATTCTCTGTGTTAAGATGAGAAAACTATTTAGCTTTTCTTAATGGTGCCTTCGACTCAGTGTTGACTCTTGGCAATTGCCTGGACTAGTCCCTGCAGTTTTCTTGGGCAGGTTTTTCAGAAGTGGTTTGCCATTGCCTACTTCCTAGGACTGAGAGACAGTGACTGGCCCAAGGTCACTCAGCTGGCTTTGTCCCTAAGGCGGGATGAAAATTCAGTCTCTTGGTTTCTAGCCTGATGCCTTAACCATTATACCAAACTGGTTCTCAAGATTTGGCTTAGGTTAAGAGAATCAACGTAAAACAAATGCATTATTTTTATAAATAACTCAAGGTGGCAAACATACCTAATACTCCTTCCTCCTCCTATTTTTCCCACAACAACAGCCTGGTGAGGTGAGTTGGGCTGAGTGTGACTGGCCCAAAGTCACCCAGCCGCTTTCATGCCTAACGCAGGGCCAGAACTCACAGTCTCCTGGTTTCTAGCCTGGTGCCTTAATCACTAGACCAAACTGGCTCTCCCTACATAAGGAAACCTATCTCAAAGAACCTTATGTTTCCTCCTTACATAAGGTTCTTTAAGGTAGCATGGGAATGGAGCATTGCATAGGGCCCAGTTACCTGAGGGATCTCTCATAGCATCTGCCTGCCTTATTTGATCTGGCACGGTTGGAACACTCTGGGTTTCTTTGATTAAAAAATGCCATCTATTGGGTCCCCAGAACTGTGCCTTCTCTGTAGCAGTGCCTGTCCTCAGGAATGAAGCCCCTCCGCCCGGGAGATCCAGATGGTCCCCACCCTGCTGGTGTTTCAAAGAGTTTGAAGACCTGGCTCTTTGCTCAAGCTTTTGTCAAGAGTCAAGCCCCCTTTAGGTTGTGGCAGTTTGGTTCTCTTTTGTTCCTGTCCAGTTGGTGTTACTCTTGCCATCTTTTATTCCTTTATGTTTCTCTACTATTGTATTGATTTTTCTTATTGTCAAAGTTTTTACTTGTCAGGTGCCCAGAGTCATTGCGAGTTGGGTGGCATACAAATTCAATACTGTAACAATAATCGTAATGACCCTTGGCCACCTGGGCTGTTGGATAAATCAGAATTCATGTTTCCATTAATCTCTGCAGTATGTCAGTAAATGTGTATGCCCCTCCTATGTCCTTTAAGCTTGTGTACATTTTAAGTTCCATTATGTCAGATGGATTATACAGATTAATCTATACTGAACAAGCAAATAATTCAATTATTTTCTTTTTTTAAATCCCATTAGAATAGAAAACCAGGAGAAAGTTTGTAGAGTGCTAAGTTGAACAAAAACCTTTGCCTTCTCATATATTTGTTTTCAGCAGTCAAACTGTGTTGCTGGATATTCACATCTCTCTGAATTATTTACATCAAAACTATAACTGATTAAATGAACATGTATCCAGAAATCCCTATGGAATAATAACATATGTTAATCCAGTTTAATCACTGGATTCCTTTTTGTTGTTAAGCAAGTATAAACATGCCTCAGCCTATCTACCCAAGGCCAGCCACATTATCAACACAAAAAGATGGAAAAGATTCCTTAAGAGATGAAGAAAGGCAGGCAAGCATACATCAGAAGCCTGTTCAGCCGGACTCTTTCTCTCTTCCTACAATGCAATTATCACCAGCTGCCGTATGGGAAGGATCGTAAGCTTGTTTTAAATAATACGTATTGTATTTTTACCTACAACTGTTTATATTGCTTGCAAGGCATGCTACCATGAAATTTAGGATACAAATATTTGTAACCAATAATAAATAAATAAGCAAGCAACATTAGGGTGCCACCACTCTACAGGTTTTCCAGAAATATCTTTAAAGCCGCAGAGTCCTATACCCCTAATATGAGCAAACTGAGGAGGGATTCTATAAGCATTAACCTCTTTTTAACTGAGAACTGCATAACTAGATGAAGCCAATCCAAACTCCCTCCCTTCCTTCTACGCTTCAACAGCTTACCCTCCAGACTCACCATGCTGTCCCAACGGCCGCCGCCACCACCGCCGCCGCCGCCTCCTCGCGTGCGCTCCCCGCACCCAGCTCATAAATCCTCAAAGCGGGATCTCGCCGGTGTTCAAGAGCCTATTCCTCAGCCAGCGCCGGTTTCTACAGCCCGGCTCACGCCTCTCGAGCCTACAAAGGTCACGTCAGGACCCAGTTCCACTAGGACCCCGTGTGGGCTGTCCGCGAATCCGCCTGAATAGAAAGAGACTCATCTCTCCGCTGAAGGCTCAACCGTTTCGTTAGCCCGCTGCGGCAGAGGTGAACCTGCCACACAGAGAATTCACAAGGGAAAAGCAAAAAAAGAATTTGCTTGTAAGGACCTATTTCCAAGACTTGCTTCAATAGGCGCAACTTAGGAACTTCGTTGCTTGTTGAAATTAAGAGCGCGAGCGACTACGATAATGGGGGCTTTTGTCACGTGATGTTGGAGGTCACTAAAGTCGTTCTTTGTAGCTGACGGAGAAAACAAATCGGGTAAAATGAGGACGCGTCCCGCTGAGACTTCAGCGCGCGTATTTTAAAGCACTGTTCATCGATCACAGACAGAAGGATAATTGGTGGGTGGATTGTTAAAACGGTCATGGGTATGACAGGAAGAAATACGGGAAAATATAAGAACCCGTGGAGAAAACGATAGCCAGGTTGGTAGCCGCCTCAAAGCACGACAAGGTGCTACTGCTGAAACGCGCGGGCGCGCGCGCAAGCGTTATTATAACCAACCACCGTCTAGCATGAAACGGCTTGAACCCGGAAGTTTTGGCTGGCGTGTCTCGTGCCGTTGAAGGAGCGCGAGGGAGGCGTGCTAGTGAGTCCAGGAGTCTCGCGCGAGTTACGGAGTCGGAAGACGGTTGGGCACGAGGGCGGCCCGTGCCTTCCGCTTGTTGAATAGTCATTAAGTACTGTTCCGATTAGCCTTCCGTGGAAGCGCGAATCTCGTCAGTCCTCAACTGCTCTGGCAACAGATTAAGCCAGGAGGTCGGCTCACTTCAGGAAATCAGGAAGAGGAAGAAGAAGAAAGGTAGCCGTTCTGATCCATGAGAAAAAGAAAAAAGCAAAGTCTGCAGTGGTGTTATTAGGAATACGCAGACGAAGCCCCCAGTATTTGCTGTATTTTGGGTATCCTTTTAAACATTGCCTGATGATGTTTAATGATAATATTTACATTTGCTTCTTATTAATCGTTGGAAAACATTCAACGTGGAGCTTAGCCACGGTGGAGTTTAGTAACTCTGGGTGGAATTTATCACCAAATAATTGGTTTTATATATATAATTTTGTCCCATCAAGAGCTTAGCACTTGTGAATCCAGTCACAAATAAAACTACATTGTTTCATGATATTTTTGCTGACTATATTCCATCTCTGACCTTTTGAATGTAAACCAAAATTGAAATTATGGTACAAAATTAATTTATGGAATGAAGCCAATGTTGGGGGTTTACACAACACAGTCATAAACTAATCACACTGTTTTGGGCTCACAGGCTAAAATGTTGTGGAATGGTTAATGCTTCTGCTTCCACCTATCCATCCTTTTCAGAAGTTGAGGGACATCAGCCGTTGTTTCATTCCATTTATTCATTCCTGCTAATTTCATTTACTTTGCACTTAAATCTGAACAGCACAAGACCTATTTTTTCCCCACAACAACCCTTAGAGAGAATGACTGGCCTCAGATCATCCACTGAGCTTCTCTGGCTGATGGTGGACTACAACAGTGTTTTTCAGACTTGGCAACTTTAAGATGTGTGAACTTCAACTCCCAGTTGCCAAGTTTGAAAAACCCTCGACTAGAATCTGGATCTCTTTAGGATCTCTCCATTCCTAATTCAACACCTTAACCATTATGTTATATTAGCTTTCAGGTGTAATAACACATACCAATGATTAGTCTGTTAAAAATATTAAAGGGTGTCTAAAAACAAATTGTAGAAATAATAACCAAAACTATATGTGGAATAAATTAATGTGTTCAGTAGCATCCTTTAATTTGTGAGATGTAAAAAGCTTGATTCTAGATACAGCTAGTCCTCGCTTAACAACCACAGTAGGGACTGGAAAACTGGTAGTTAAGCAGGGCAGTCATTAAGCAAGTCGCCATGTGACTGGACCCAATTTTACGACCATTTTTACAATGGTCGTTAAGCAAATTGTGGTTGTTAAGCAAATCCAGCTTCTCCAATGGACTTTTTTGCCAGAATTCGCTTAATGACCACATGAGTTGCTTAACGACTGTAGTGATTCACTTAACAACCATTGTAAAAAAGGTCACAAATCATGATCGTGATCGTGGGGGGTGGTGCAACGGTTTGCAATGGTTGTAAGTGCAAGCACAGGTTGTAAAGCACTTTCTGAGGCCATCATAACTTTGAACCATTATTAAATGAATAGTCATTAAGCGAGGACTACCTGTACACTGTGCCTTTAACATCTACATTGAGGCTGTGCAATATATGGTATTGCCTGCAGCTCCCAATCCCATCCCCATGAAGCATGTCAACTTATCCTACATCATATGGCTGCCATGGAATGAAATTGAGATTCGGCTAAAGTAGAATAAATCAATAAAATACAACATAAAGGACAGGTAGTCCTCATTTAGCGACCACAATTGGGACTGGCAACTCAGTTAAGTGAAGTGGTTGCTGAGTGAAACTGTGACTGTGCTTCTGATGTTACTTCAGCTTTCCCTTGTTTTACAGACCTGCGAAGGTTGTAAATGTGAGGATTGCTCATAAAGTTACTTTTTCATCACCATTATAACTGCAAACGGTCACTAAACAGGCACTCGCTAAACAAGGACTACCTGTACATATAATTTCTCATAGTAGTTCCTATATCAGCCTTTTCATAAGAGTCTTGTGATTGTGGTGTGTGCAAATATGAAAAATATATCATAATAATTTTCCCCTTATTGCAAGTACAGCAAGTAGATTGCTGACAGAATGAACTTTGTCAAATTAAAGCTGTGGGAAAAATGATAAAATTATGCTTCAAAAATTTAAAATGTTAAAGTGATAACTAGTAGTGAATGAAATCAAGCTTGTATGGGATTTATTGGATTTGGAATTGTGCCTTTGGAATATATGTTTACATTTTCATGAATGTTTTTCATAAATATATTCAGTTTCTTAAAAGCTACAGCTATTTAAAGGCCATAGTTCAACACATTTTCTTCTTGTCTCCAACTCAAATATATTAATGGATGCTTTATATTTAGTTGCACAGTTTAGTTTACCTTTCTTATATTTACTACATCATCTGTTTGTAAAATACTGTTTTCTTCCATCTACCATACTATACTGTATCAAAGGTTTAGAGCATTTCTGTGATTAACTGATTGGATCTTTTCTTCCCAAATTCATCTTTTTTTCAAAAGCAGGTGTTGGGAAAGAATATATAGTATTGCACATGTAATTTATCTTTATTCTTTCCCTATTGCTAAAGAAAATAGGGAAATATAGATATACAGGTAAGGATGCTTGATTAATGTGTTTATGAAATAAATGAAACACTAAACTTTAGTGCTATTTGTTCACTCAGTCTCCCTTTATATATCAGTAAGATCTACATGAATATTCACTGGCAAAGATATATAAACATTCAGAAAATCTGAAAGAGAACAAATACGTTTTCCAGAACTATGAGTCCTATGGTTTTGAAAGATATTCAAACATATACTGTATCAATGGTGAGAAATAACATAATTTTAAAAGAACTTTCTTGATTTCTCACATGATTTACAGCTACAGGGGAGTATGTATGATCCTATAATCATAGATTTGTCTCATGAATCACTTGCTTTTTCAGAAAAAAATGTCTGATTTCGCACTTTTCATAATTTGCTAGTAAAATATACTGAAACAAGCCATCTTCGAAGCAATCCAGATGCACACCAAATAGTCACATTTTGACCTGAACTAGGTAGTCAGGATTTTGATCTGTTTCACCAATATATTTCCTGTAAAACAAGCATTATCAGTAGGGGTCTAGACAGATTTCCAGTGAAAAGATACAATCTCTTTTTCTATTATTTAAGTTCAAATTTATTCCACATTTTTTGTGTGAAAATGTTTAGCTCAATGGTATAGTTGTGTTACTGAGAAATAGATCACTAGCTACAGACAGCATGCCCTATGATGTTTTGTCAGCAATAAGTGACTCCCATTGAGTTCAGTGCAGACTAGCCAATATGGTTGCAGAAATCAGTTGCAATTGCAATATAAATAAAATCTTTAGTACAATAAACATTGAACCCTTAGGACTACAATATAACACCTTGGTTTTTATGATAAAAAAATACAATCACTGTTCTTTTCTCCTTGTTTGTCAGTATATATTTTGTAACCAATTTTTACTTTATGGAACTAGCAAGGATGTGGCTGAGCATAGATATTGCACTGTACTGATTTTTCATAAGGAAATTCTTCATCCTCAGTAAAGTCCCTTTATGACTTTTAAAGATACTCATAGTGTACAGCCCATGAGGTAGCATTGATGTCATTATAACTAACAAAATTGCAATAAGTTTGTTGTGCACATCTCTGAAGGCTAATGAGTAATTTTATATAACATGTATTTTCATTTGCAAGTACTTAAAGAGTTATAGAAGATAGTAATATAAATGAAATATGAAATATAAATTATTACTTTTTCAAAACTGGAGTAAGACAATTAAAATGATGATTCTGCCAAACAAAATAAGCATAAACAGGAACGTGTGTAAGTCTACAAGAATTTCATTTCAAATTCCAGAGATCAGAAGCAGAATTAGAAAATTAATCATTACTTCAAAGGGAATTACATCTCTCTGTGGGATTTGTCTATTTTAAAATCTAAAGTTTGTTCTTTTTTTAAATTGAAGTTTTCATTATTTTCTTTTTATAATGATTGTTTTTATTCATTTGTTATTTTATTTAATTGTTGTACGCTGCTCAGAGTCACTTTTTGTGAGATGGGCAGCCATATAAATATGACATATAAATAACTTAAATTAAATTAAAATGAACAAATTAACTACAATATGGTGTGAGATTCAGGACTGAGTTAACAACCTGACAGCAGTAGTCTTCAAAAACTCTATGAAAATGCCACAGATGCAAACTGAATAGTAAATTCCTAAGGAAACTTATAAGCTATATTGCTAAGAATGTACTGTTTTCTTCCACTGGTCTGCAAAAACTTGAAACGATGTCACCCCTTATGCATATAACCTGTATTCATATTTATATGAACCCTGTATTTCACATTTATAATGCTTGTTTTTTGTTATATTCAGATGTATGCATAAAGAGCTCTGAATCAAAATGGGGAAGGGGAGACCCTAGGATGAGTATCAGTGCATTAACTTAAAGGAACATTTTTTTTTTCTCATGCTGAAAGACCTTTAGTGCAAGACTCAGAGTGGGAAATTGAGATAATATGATGGATTTACTATTTTTCCATCTCATCCTCTAAAGTGAGACTAACTCATTAATTAAAACATCAGATTTCAGGGGTCATTCAAACCTGTGTCATCTACACTATTAGCTCTTTGCTTTTACCTGTACTGGCCACTGATTCCACAATAATGCTAGAATACCTGTGCATATACATAATGCATTATCTTTTCCAAAAACCTTTTGAAAATACTCAGGTGGGACCCCTTTATGCTTTTGCTGCCTTGGAAACCTGCATTTGCCACTTCCAGCAGAGGACACAATTGCTACCTAATAACAGAGTTAAATAAACTGAAGTGGTAAACCAACATGTGAATTATGAAGGTCTTTTCTTACTGATGGGAGTTGTGCAGTGTCCCATAGATGCTCATTATGTATTGTTTATACCTAATAGTAAAAATCTGTCATTGCTTCAGTAGCATTATCTGGAAGTAATGTTGTGTGATCATAGAATAAAACTGGTGAGGATTTTTGTTGTTTGTACTTATTACTCACGGTATATCTTTGAGAGTCCTATTTATATCACTGACTATTTGCTCTAGTTGAAATAGAAGAAACCTTGAATATTTCTTGATGCATGCTGATTATGGGAAGACAAGGTTGTTAATTCTGAAAGA
The DNA here is from genome assembly GCF_059951505.1 of Python bivittatus. Classification (NCBI taxonomy): domain Eukaryota; kingdom Metazoa; phylum Chordata; class Lepidosauria; order Squamata; family Pythonidae; genus Python; species Python bivittatus. Next base: position 10,535,869 of record NW_028277112.1, read on the forward strand.
AAAATCATGCCTGCTGCAGATTTGTTGACTTCAGCAATTACACCAGTGATGAATCTGGCTCAGGTTTTCATGCAGGATATTTAGTTAGAATGTGAGGTTAATAGAAAAGCAAAAAAAAAAAAAGTATTCAGCACTTTGAGCTATGCCCTGGTGTTCCTTAATATGAATCTAAAGTAAACCTAAGGTAAAATTCTGAATATTTGTGCTCTGCATATCAGGCACAGTATTTGTTACATAGAGAACAGATAAATGAAGCTGATTGTTTTCACTGGCATTTAACACAAGTATCATCTTTGGAATAAACTCTGATTTTTAAAAATCTAATATTTTTGTCTATTTTAGAATAGGCTCAGTTAAGTTGCTTTGTAAATATCATCTCAACTGTTTAGTTCTGTGTTACACTATACATGGAACATATAAGAAATTCTTACATTGTGGAATGTTCCCATGAATTGGAGCTCCAGAAAAGATAGTATTTCAAAGCCCTCTGATTAAATAACATAGGTATAAGAGAATGAAAGTTATTTTAAAAGTTAACATACAGTGGGGGGAAAAAGTATTTAGTCAGCCACCAATTATGCAAGTTCTCCCACTTAAAAAGATGAGAGAGGCCTGTAATTTTCATCATAGGTATACCTCAACTATGAGAGACAAAATGGGGAAAAAAATCCAGAAAATCACATTGTCTGATTTTTAAAGAATTTATTTGCAAATCATGGTGGAAAATAAGTATTTGGTCACCTACAAACAAGCAAGATGTCTGGCTCTCACAGACCTGTAACTACTTCTTTAAGAGGCTCCTCTGTCCTCCACTCGTTACCTGTAGTAATGGCACCTGTTTGACCTGGTTATCAGTATAAAAGACACCTGTCCACAACCTCAAACAGTCACACTCCAAACTCCACTATGGCCAAGATCAAAGAGCTGTCGAAGGACACCAGAAACAAAACTAGACCTGCACCAGGCTGGGAAGACTGAATCTGCAATAGGCAAGCAGCTTGGTGTGAAGAAATCAACTGTGGGAGCAATCATTAGAAAATGGAAGACATACAAGACCACTGATAATCTCCCTCGATCTGAGGCTCCATGCAAGATCTCACCCCGTGGGGTCAAAATGATCACAAGAACGGTGAGCAAAAATCCCAGAACCACATGGGGGGACCTAGTGAATGACCTGCAGAGAGCTGGGACCAAAGTAACAAAGGCTACCATCAGTAACACACTATGCCGCCAGGGACTCAAATCCTGCAGTGCCAGACATGTCCCCCTGCTTAAGCCAGTACATGCCTGGGCCTGCCTGAAGTTTGCTAGAGAGCATTTGGATGATCCAGAAGAGGAATGGGAGAATGTCATATGGTCAGATGAAACCAAAGTAGAATGTTTTGGTCTAAACTCAACTCCTCGTGTTTGGAGGAGAGAGAATGCTGAGTTGCATCCAAAGGACACCATACCTACTGTGAAGCATGGGGGTGGAAACATCATGCTTTGGGGCTGTTTTTCTGCAAAGGGACCAGGACGACTGATCCGTGTAAAGGAAAGAATGAATGGGGCCATGTATCGTGAGATTTTGAGTGAACACCTCCTTCCATCAGCAAGGCCATTGAAGATGAAACGTGGCTGGGTCTTTCAGCATGACAATGATCCCAAACACACCGCCCGGGCAATGAAGGAGTGGCTTCGTAAGAAGCATTTCAAGGTCCTGGAGTGGCCTAGCCAGTCTCCAGATCTCAACCCCATGGAAAACCTTTGGAGGGAGTTGAAAGTCCGTGTTGCCCAGCGACAGCCCCAAAACATCACTGCTCTAGAGGAGATCTGCATGGAGGAATGGGCCAAAATACCAGCAACAGTGTGTGAAAACCTTGTGAAGACTTACAGAAAACATTTGATCTCTGTCATTGCCAACAAAGGATATATAACAAAGTATTGAGATGAACTTTTGATATTGACCAAATACTTATTTTCCACCATGATTTGCAAATAAATTCTTTAAAAATCAGACAATGTGATTTTCTGGATTTTTTCCCCCATTTTGTCTCTCATAGTTGAGGTATACCTATGATGAAAATTACAGGCCTCTCTCATCTTTTTAAGTGGGAGAACTTGCACAATTGGTGGCTGACTAAATACTTTTTTGCCCCACTGTATAGAACACACAAGCCTGCTAATTTAAAGTAGCATAGTATTATAACACTTGAAGATGAAACTAATATAATTACCCATCTGGTTTTTCAGCCATAGGTTCCTTGGCCCTGCTAAAGATATTTTAGGAAACCTTTCAATAAAGAGATAATTATGGGAGCCAATTGTTTGAACAAAAGTTTTCAAACAACTGGGACTGAAAAAAAAAAAGATGAAATGTGGAATATAGTAGTGACTGCTGTAGGACTACAGGAATACTAGGGGAAGGAAAACCTAGTAATCTTGATGGCAAATTACTATTCTGCTGAAAACCAAACCATTACAATTTTGTTAGGTATCTAGGTAGGTAGAGAAGTAAATAGATAAAGACAGATCTCACAAGTTATTAAGTACTTTGCTAAACTGGCATGTAGGTTTGATTACCTGCAGGAATGTATGAGACTAGCAATGGGTCTGTAGTCCAATGGGATTCACATGGGGTCATTAACTGCATAAATTGGCACTTGCAATTGAGTATGCCTTTAAAGTACCACATCTGCACAAATAGCAAAAGACATAATTATTCTGCAGTTGTTACTTCATACAGATCCTTGGATACAAATCCTCTGGCAGCCCAACACTTCTTTATAGCTATTAAATATATATTAAGCCTGACATTTCAGATGTATAAACCATAGCCTGGGCTAAGACCAACTGGGAATTGTGGCTCTGGGATTTTTTTGGTGGTGGTGGTGGTGGTGGTAATAGTTTAAGCTATCATTTTAATTTATTGAGCTTTGAGTTGGAACCTCAAATTGGAAGAGAGGCATGGCAAAGCTACCACCATTTCTTAAGCCCTGTTGGCTTACATTGCTCAGCACATAAATAGTAGAAATGCAGATTGAAAAGATAGTCTCTGGATATTTCAGTGGGCAAGCAGGACTATCAGAAATATATTAAAGCAGCTCCCCTCTACAGATGACATGCAATCATCTGTGGTTTAAGGCGTTCCTAACAGGTGCTACTTTGCCCCATTGCTGATAGACCACTGTTAGCAGAACAGCCATAGTGGCCTGAACGTTTACCATTATCCAAGCAGCATATCTCTTCTCCATTGTTAGAACTGGCTCTTAAGTGATATCCAGAGGCCCTTTGGATTATGCAAGAGTAGCACAAATTAGACATAGTTCAAATCAGTCTCAAAACCCTAATTTATCACTGAAAGATTTGCATAAAATTTCTGTGTGTCTTTCTGGACACTTCCACAAGATTATAATAGCAATTGGTTTTGATTTTTCAGTTAGCGTTTTGCAGGTATCCTATGGCACTAATAATTCTGGGAATTTCAACAAAATTTATGAGTTCTAAAAACTCATTTCCTCAAATGAGGTTTATTAAATAATTATTTGCTGATTAATTTGTAAAATCAATTTACACATTAATTAAATATTCATACAATAGAAATTGGAATCATTTTGAAGTGGGGAAAAGCATCCACATTTTTTTAAATAATCCAACCAGTTAATTCACAGACAGTGCAAACCTATACAAATGTACTCTGAAGGAATAATGAAAAGGTTCTTTTGGATCAGACTAAAAGACCATTTGAACTCTAGCCCAGTTTCTAGCCCAGGACAGGAGGAAAGGATAATAGCAAATATATAGGGGTATACTCTCTAATCCTGGAGGTAACATATAGCCACCTTGACTAATAGCACTGATTTTCTGAGAAATTCCCATTTTTAGTGGCCTCTTTCCCATATAAGTATATATATGATTCTGAGCTAAGCTGAGGATCTGGTAAAGTGCAAAGTGCAAAGCAGATAGCATTTTTGGTGGCCTAGCAACTGTACCTTTGTTAATTAATCACTTGTACTAAAAAAGAAATATCAACATCTTTGAATGAAGAAAAATGGATGCCTTTGAATTGTCCTGGAGAAAACTCTTGAAAATACCTTGAACTATTAGAACAAATTATCCAGTACTAGAATAAGTAAAATCAGATTGGTCAGTGGAAGTACCAAAAATTAAGCTACAGCTTAAATATTTTGGATACATAATGTGAAAGCAAGAATCCCTGGAGAAGATTCTGGTGCTTAGAAAAGCTGAAGGCAATTGAAAAAGAGCCAGTAAAAGACAAGATGGCTAGATATTACTACTTACTCAAGCATGGGCTTTCAAGAACTCAAAAAAGCAGTTTCTGATACACACTCGTGGTGAACTGATATCATGACTCACAAAGGGTCAGAAGAGAAGAATTATTAAATAACAACTGGAAAAATAGGAATTTCAGCACAACTGTCCTAAAATAATCTGCAGCTATTTTGCTATAGTACATCCATTCATCTAATTTAATGAAAATGTTTATTGTTTTTACATTGTATAGAAACAGTATCACTTGCCTAAGACTAAATGCCACTAACTTCAGTGGTGCTTCTGAATTTAGGATTTCATTAGAATAAACAACTTCTATAATCACTTTAACTACTTATTTCTTCCAGTTATGTTTGGAGATAACAAAGTATCATCCTCAGTAAGGCTCACCTGGCAGCTATATCATTTTAATGGTATTTTTATACTTTTATAATGTTTTAACACTGCTCAATGACTCTTATTATTTGATGATATAAAATATAATGCATACATTCACAAAAGTTGCTTGTCCACTGCTGCACTTTTCTTGTCCAGATGCCCTCATTTAGCAATGTCAGTCATTTGTATAATTAGAAAAAAAGTGTAAGTAACTTTCATCCTCACCCTAGATTCTTACTTGCTATAAATGACCAGCTAAAAGCCTAGTTCACACTGCACATTGCAAAACAGACTTGTTGGCTCATCTATATATATACACACACACATGCAGACATACTAGACAACCTGTGACCCATTGGGTCATTGTTTCAGAGATATTTCTTTACCTAAACAGAGAAACAGAATGACCAGGGGCAAAAAAGCAGTGAGAATTTGAGCAACTTAATGACTTGCTGCCAGTTTCTCCATTGACTTTGCTTGTGGAAAGCTGGCAGGGAGTCTCAGAAATCTTCCTCCCTCCTATAATACAGGCTTTCACCATTTGCCCTCCCCTCACAATCTTCAGGAGACCCCTAGTTAAGCCTCCTCCTCCTCCTCCTAGTCTCACCCACAGAACTACCTGCCACTTTTCTGGGAGGAAGTGGAACAAAGGAAGCCACAGACCATGAGGAAAACTGTACCCCCACTCCCCATTGTGGTGTGTTCCAAGGGCCCCCTCCTTTGAAGGAGGAAAAGGGCTCGACTGTCGACCACTGTGCCCCCCAGCCAGCCCTACCTCACTAGCAGGCATCCAGGTCACTCTCTCATCCTTCCCTCAACGCCCACTGCCACTAAGAGATTTCAAATTTCTGCCTCATTTCCAAAGCAGCCAATCACCACTTACCCATTGTGCCTTGCCATCATCCGACTGAGAGTAGGGGACAGAGGAAGGTGGGAAAGAGATTGGGGATACGCCCATGATGATCACATGACCTGGGCTGACTGTTATGGTGCAGCAGTGCTGAAGTGGCCCCAAATTTCAGTGCCATGGGAGTAATGGGTCCTGGATTTTGGATGCATTCTATAAGTTAGCCCATTTGAGGTACCTTGGTTCAAAACTTGTTGCCCTATGATGCACTGTTTTTCCCAGTTGAAGGTTACAGACACAAGAGTTTTAGTAGTATATAGATTTTATAGCTATCTCTACCTTGTTTTCATGTTTAAAAAAGGAGGGAGGGAGGGAGGGAGGGAGGGAGGGAGGGAGGAAGGAAGGAAGGAAGGAAGGAAGGAAGGAAGGAAGGAAGGAAGGAAGGAAGGAAGGAAGGAAGGAAGGAAGGAGAAAGTAAGCAAAACCTTCCTTACCTAAGCAATTTCCGCTCTTTTCCTTGACCACTTTTCCTATCATATCCAGCAGCAAAGTATTTCATCCAGTGTTGCCCTTGATGCTGAATTAAACATTTTTGATGAAGCACAAATTATACAAATACAACTGTTTATCAAACTGTTAGAAGCATAGGAGCCCTTCCAGAAAACAAAAACAGGCAATATTTTACTTTGTTTAATTTTATAGCTACAACATATTTTCAGCTTGAAAAAAGACTAGAATGTAAAATCAAAAGTATTTATGTCAATTATCATTATGAATTAAATTTGAGAAATAAGTATGAACCTCTGACAAAACTCTGAATTAAGGACAAATGTAGCAGTTTAAAATATAGAAAGGAAAGGAAAAATATGACCTGACTTCCCTAAGAGTTGAGAGGCTTATCTCTTGGAAAACAGCCCCATTTCTGAAGATCCATATACATATGATATTAGAACCGTAAGAGATAACTTCTTTGGGAAAAAAGACAAATATAGTAAAACTATGTCACTGTTACATTTCTTCATCAATAACATGTTTTTAGCAGTGCAAAAATGCTAAATAGCTGAAACAGAAATTTCAGCATTGAAGTATTTCTGTTTCCACTATTAGCCTATTATGTGAAGTCAGTTATTGGAACTCTCAAATGTATTTTTCTCCAAAGGCAAAATTTTGTAGCTGGAGGCCATGCATTAATTTTAAAAACTTCTTTGGCTTCCAAGAGTCTCTGGAAATTATCACGGTATCACTGAAGTGGGCGTGGCTGAAATTTTCAGCTTGATTTGGCTGGGGGGCTGGTTTCAAGAAAAAATACATGAGCTAAGTCCAGCAGACATAACTCACCTTTTTTTATCGCTATTTTAAAAAATAGCACTTTTCTGCATCTTTCCTCTAAGAAAATCCATTCACAGCTCCTACTAAGATCAGCTAATTGGTCAACCCAGGTGGGATGAGTCATTCCAGAGCCTGAGAAAATTTCATTAACAGGAAGATGTTTAAAATTAAAATGCCAATTGTTCTTTCCCATTTTCCAAAGAAACAGTGAAATCTCTGCAAAACTGTACTTGCAACACAAAGTAATGAATATATTTACTTAATTACAATATTTACAGCCTGCCCCATTCAGTAAGGATTCCAGGCAGAGTAAACACGTCATATACAAAAAAGAAGAGAAAAATACAATTATTAAAAATGCTAATAAACAAATACCTCTCAGACACCAAATAAATTATCCCACTGAAACAACATTACATTAGCTAGTTTGCAAAATGCCAAGAGGAGTCATTTATATTTCCTGAGTAAAGTATTCCATAGAATGGGGCCTGCCACTAAGAATGCCTATTGCCTGGTCCATATACCATGTACCTTTCAAGAAAGGGGACTGTCAGTAGGCCAGATGTACAGATCTGATTTCAGCAAGGTGTTGCTTGATACAGTATATCACGGTGTACTGTAAAAGGCTTTAAAAGTACTGACCAGCACTTTGAATTGGGTGTGAAAGCCTCTTAGCAACTAATGCAGTGATATCAAACTTAGTGTTATTCTGGCCTGGCAGCATTGTCCCAACATGAGTCTGGCTCCTGCATTTTGTACCAGCTGCAGCTTCCATATCATCTCCAAAAGCAAACCCACAAAAAGTATATTATAGCAGTCGAACTAAGTAATGATAACCAGTGCATGTGGACATCACCAAAATCTCATTTACTTTGTAGTAATTGCTGAAAACAATTACTTTGTAATAATTGTTAGAAATAATACTGTAGAAGAAATTATTATTACTATTACTATTATTATTCATGGCACATTAAAAACACACATATAGATGCATAAATTTCTTGAGTTACAGGCTTATGAGGCTGCACAGTATTCAATATTTAGAATTTACCTGAAACCACTGAGAAAAGCCATCCAAAGTTTGGGAGTGGTGTCACCATATAGATAAATGCAAAACTGTATTTCTGTTTTCCACATATTAATTCACAGTGACAGAGGAACTCCTGACTAGTGTCACTATATTGTTACCAGTGTTATTATATAGTTATATATCTTGATTTGTAGCCATGTGGTTCCTATGTAATCCATATGCCATATATTTATGTGAAGAAAGATAAATACAGAAGACTAAACTAGAGCAAGCCTGGAAGGTTTCGTCTATGTAAAAATAGGTTTTTTACATAGGTTTCAGCATATGTAAAAATAGCAGAATGAAGATTTCTAAGAAAACTCAACAAAAGTTGGTTCTCAGAACATGGTTCCTGACCAAGCTTGGTTTGCATCTAGGTTCTTGAAAGTAGTTTGGATGGATGAGAATGAACAAGCTGAAATCTAACCCAGTTCAGATGTACATACCCTGGATTAAAAAACCTGCTGATCTGGAGGAATATATTCAATTATTGCTGGACAAAATTTGTTCCCTGAAGGAATACGTCTGAAGGTGAAGGTTCCTTTTAGATTTGGCACTGTCTGAGAAAGCACAAGGCATTATATTAGCCAGGTTTTATAACTTTGGGAAAAGTAGATAGAATCTTGGTAATCTTACTACATCCAGACTGGGTTAGTGTAATTAATGATATGTGGAGCTGTCTTTGAAGCCAGTTTGGAAACTTCAAATGATACCAAAAGTAGCCACTTGAGTCATTGTTGGGTGTGAAATGTTCAGAGTGTATTTCTCTGTAGTTCTCTCCCAGCAAGGCGCTTATTAGTTTTAAGCACCTTTCTAGACTCATCTCAAAATCCTGGTTTTGTCCTTCATTCAACTCTAAGTTGTATATGGTGTGAACCTTAAATCCATAACAAAAAGACAGTCAAACCATAATGTGCTACATTTTCAGTTCAGTTTTAACAAGGAAGGGAAAACATGCACAGCATTGCCTCTGGATTTTTTTCTACCCTTTAATAGCGACACACCAGGCCATGTGCCTGGAAAGGCAGGGGAGAGAGGAGAGATGGGACAGTCAGCAGCATTCCAAGTCACTGCCCAACTGCCTCTTTCTATAGGTGCACAATGGATTTTTTTTTTCACAGGCCCTGACTGAATCTGATCTACTATCAAACTCAATCTTTCTTTTGTTGGTTTCCCTTGTCACAGTAAATTTGGCCCCTTTCTATTTTTTTCAGATATCTTACCTGCTAAAAAATGGACAAAATCTGGAGCCTGTTTACTTAATTTCTTTCCAACATTCCGCTGGAGTTGAAAAAATAAAAAATAGTATTTTCTATTAGAAGACAGTTCCCTGGTTATTATGCAGAAACTTTCACTTTCGAAAAGTAAAGCTTGTGTATCACGGAACTTAGCAAAAGGTGTTTTTGTACCAGTTGGCACTTCAGATCAGTATACATTATAATGTTTTCATTTCTCAATTTAATAAATTACTACATCTATTTAATTTATGTAAAATCCTCACCTAGACAATTTAAAACTTTTTAATTGCAATCACTGAAAACACTTTTAAAATGAGGATGAAGCAAAAACCAGCACAATTCAGTTTAATCAACTACAAGAGTTGGTCAGCTTTGTTTTGCTTTAAAAATAATCCAGCAAAATTTTGAAGAATAAAAGATAAAAATATGGAATATTCATTAGGATTTAAACAGTTGTAATTAGCATTTCAGAAAGCTTTTCAAAATTCAAGTATCCTGTGAACCAGACATCTAGATTACCTACGTTGCTAGATAGCAAGGAAAATACACTGAAATTCTACATTGGGATAGAAAACCTTTTGCCCTCTGGATGTTGCAGAAGTGGACTACCCCCTAGCCCCAAATGCCATGCTAATACTGTAATGAGTTAGTTGAAATTCAGTAATAATCTAGAAGGCAATAGATTCCCATTTCTCTTCCAAAGTGAAAGTTATGTTCATCAGATGCTATTGCAAGGAAGCTAGAGGGGAACAACTTGGACATGTGTCACATGTGCCACCTGAAATGTTTCTGAATCTTTCTTCAGTTACTGGCATGTATGTGGAAAAAAAATACAATCTGAAGAAACTCTCATACTGATTGTTTTTTAATCAATTAATGCCCACGCTGGATTAAGAATAATATGTCAATTTTTCTATATACATTATGTCTCCAGAGAAGAGTTTTGTTTTCTGTAACACATTTTTTATACATTATTCAAAGGATTTTTCCCCCTCTCATAATCATTTCACATATTTCATATTTCTTCCTTAAGAGCCTTTGGTCACTATTAAAAGGAAAATTTTCTTGCCCAGTTCCTCATCATTTTCCACAACCATCATACACAAAAGAGTAAAATTTCCAGAACTTCTCACATTTACAAATTTGTGTGTATTTTTTACACATAGACACAGGAAAGGGTGAAAAATGGAAATATATAGTATGTCTTACTTTCTCAGTATTTTTCTATTTTTAAAAAATTTCCATTCTTGTTCCCAAAGAGTTTACACTCATTTTATCACTACAATAACATAAGTTGAATTATAGCAACTTACCAATTTAATTTTTGTTGCCTGTAAATGTTATTAATTCAATTTTTATAGCCCTACCTCCCAAGACTGCTTCACTTCCCATATAAGAATTCTATGTATATTTACTCAGAAGTAAGATACACTTTCCATCCAGAAAAGTATGCATGTGATTGCAATGTTAATAGAAAAAATGTCTTATTATACGAGAAAATTTATGAATGCATCATTGTTGCAAACAGTTGCATTATATGCACTTTCTACTGAAGTACACATTCTCAGATTGTAATATAAGATGGGGGAAGATGAAATAAACAAAAATGTAATAATTAAAGCCGTATTATTTAGACAAAATCAATTCTAACAATTGCAGATTAAGGTCTAACAACATATTTTACTACCACATTCAACTTTAAGTATAAAAACACTGAACATTACCCAATTCTTTAATATGTAGCTCTTCTTATACGTTTTGACTGAATAAAAATGTCATTCCTTTCCAAAAGATAAAATACATAGAAAACATATAATTCTTTTCCATTTTTCTTCTGTCCCATGTTCATTTCCCTCACTGCCTTTACATCAGTACTCATACTTGCTCACTTCTCCATCCTCACTATATCACTATTCTGAAGCTGGACAAAAATGTGCCATTTTTCTGTCTTAATAATCATTAAGCCCTTCTTTTTTCGGGCCTTTTGGCTGTAAAATAAATAAATAAATTAAGCCCTTCTTGCCATATCTCCTTTTAGGTTATCCTTGCTTTGACAAAATTTGGAGTGTTTGTCTTGACCCCAAGCTCTTATTTTGGCTTATGGATGCCTTAGTACTGAAAGGAGATACTGGCTGCATTTGCACATTAGATGGACAATACCACAAAATGATGCACCTTTTTTCAAGCTGAGGCACACCACACAAGCTGATCTTTGACTAGTGTGCTAGGGCCTGAATTCCACAAAGCAGTGGGCAGGGTAAGGACAAAACTAAATTTAATTTACATTTAATAAAAGTTAAATATAACATAAATGATTATTCTCCAATCATGTATTTAATCATTTTCTCTTTCCATCATAATTGAAAATGACAATTTAGTAACAGCTTTTGGAAGTCTCTAGGAACTTCAACACATGTTTTCAGCAGCTGCACGTGGGCCTCAGGTTGTGTATCTCTTCCCTAAATCATAATGCAATTTATTTAGTTCTGGCATGGCATGGCATGGCATGGCATGGCACGGCACGGCACGGCACGGCACAGCACAGCACAGCACAGCACAGCATATGAACCCAGCCACTGTGGTTTGTTAATCACCTTATGGCTCAGCCCATTTTGTGAGTAGAGCCACTTATGTCTTATTCAAAAAAGAAGGTTAAGGAAATATGACATATTGTATAATGATATGATTCAGTCACTGCTTACAAATATTGTAATGAATGCCAAGAGTCAAGTTAAGCCAAAGCTCTGCTTTTAATATCCATTTAGAACAAGTCATATGACAATAGTTGTCATATGGTATAGGCCTTATTTCTACTTTATACACCAATGGTTTTTTAACTCTGGATTAGTCCATTTCAAACTGCAGGTGATATTTAACATTTTTTGAATACTCTCCCATAGAAATAAAAATTCCTATTACTCACAAAAGAGCTGAATAAGGCTTCTTCCTGTTATGCTTCCACGGAAGCATTTGAAAAAGAGATTCTGCACCTGCAGTCTGAAGTGATACAGTTTGTTCTATCACAGCATTTTCTTTAACAGCACTCCACATGCTGTCCAGCTATAATTATTGTACTTGAGGTGGATTGGGGCAATTTTATACAGTTTTTGTTAAGTATTTTTGTTAAATATGAGCCTTATAAAAACTGCCAAAGAAAATATTAACTGTTAACTATTAACCCAACTGGCTGAACCTGGACAACAAACTTAACCCTAGACTATTTACATTGACTGTTCATATATCACACTGAATCAGAAGCTACGTAAACATATGTTGTGTGAGCCCAGCCATTTCCTCCTGTTCTAGAGAAGAATGGGCAGAGAGTGAGGGGAAGACAATTCCAGATCAAGCAAATAGGGCTTCACAAATGATATAATCTAGACATATATATTGTACCTAGTTTACATGTTAAGACAATGGCTGGATTCCTACTACGCATTGAGCAAAAACTCCCAATCCCATTATAGCCTAGCCTAATGTATTGTGTACACCCAGCCATCAAATCACAATACATATACAATAAATCTAACCTGTTGGATATCATTGCCAGCCTAAGCAATTCTAAATTGGCTTACTTTTCTACTCTGCCTTTAGGAAAAAAATCTAGACAAACTATCCTCTTATCTGAATGCCAACCTATTGTAATTTGTAATAAAACAAGAAGCTGGATGGGCATAAGAGAGACCAGAACTTAGTGGAAAATCTCTGAATGCTTTCCAGTAGTTTAACAGCAGCAGTAATGAATATGTTTTCTGTGGTGCTAAAAATGAAGAAAGCTTAGGAGGAACTGAGAATGTATTCTCATATGAAAGAATTGGGAATCAGTTTCCCAGCACTACAAACCAGTTCTTGGTCTGTACCATTTGCTCAGAGGCAACCTGTATTTTGTTTAAATTCTATTAGGAGTATGCTTACTTTGTGCCACTGTACAGTATTGCACTTGATTTCAGCCAATGAAAATTACAATACAAAACAATGTACTCCTGTCCTAAGTTACCTTAGCATAACTTTTCTAAAAGTCTGTCTGGAAACAGACCTTCTCTTTTTACCCCATCCATCAGAACATTTATTTTTCCATAAGTTTATTTCTAAAGATTAATCAATTAGTTATTCAATGAATCTCCTAAAACCTGTGCAATTAGTCACTTAAATGTCTTCAATTAAAAGAGAGTTTTACTAAATATTTGTATGTAAAATTACATAAAAAACATGCTAATTCATTGGAGGCACTTTTCTAATTGATCAAGGAAGGGTAATAAATTACTCTAATTGACCAAATCTTGAAGCCCAAATAATATAACTACTCCTTATCATACAGTAAAGCCTGTTGAATATAACAGAAACAGAATTGCTGGGAGTTGTGGGGATATTAGAATCCCAGAAATCTAATTTATTCTCCTACCTTGATGTATTTTTTTAAATACTAGGGGTGAATGTTTACATCACTTTAGGTGTCAAGCAGAGGTCTGCTTATTTCAGGAAACAACTCCCCCACTTCCCACCACCAAAAACAGAGAATACACTTTTTCATTTCCATCCTTTTATTTGATGGTTTGGTTATCCAGTATAAATTAAAGAACTGGTGTTGCAGAATCAACATGCAACTTATTTGCAAATATTGAACAGTATTTTGCAAGCATACAAGCATACTGTTACTAGTGCTTAGCGCTAATGCCAATTATATTTCTGCTGAAGATTGGAACACTTAAACTTTTTTACTAACACACTAAGGATTCTGAATTAGACTTCAAAGAGATTGGTGTGTGTAGGGGAGCGTTTTGTACTTTAATCTCTCCCGGGGCTCCTGTATCTTAACAGCTCTTAGATAAGATGGGGAAAAAATGTAACAAATGTATTTTTCTCACCCTCAAGAGAACGTGGGATCTGGCTCGAAACTACTAAAAGCAAAGCATCTCTGTCCGATGAAAAATCTGAAACTATGGCAGCAGTCCTGCATATTCCTGGAGAAAACAAACATCTGGGATTCTACACCAAGACAGTGAACCCAACGACACACTGAACCACTACCGAACCATCAACATTTCTATCCCGGCGGGTTATGCAAGCTCAGTTCATGTGATCAGTTCATGATTCAGTGTGCTGTAAGAAGCTATAAAAATGGACCAAGCCACGCATGGTTAAGGAAACCGTGGGAAGGGGTGTGGAGCGGACACAACCAAGTCGCCCCGTCATAAAGTCTCTCCTCCTGAAAGGCCTTCAAGGGGAGCTCGCGGAATCGCTGCTGCTGGAAGCTGCTTCCCTTAGAAGCTTCGGTGCTTGGAGACGAAAGCAAGTTGTGTTTGCGGCTTGATCCAACTAGGGTGGAACAGCGCGAGTGCCGCCCGTATCTCCAAGTAAAGGTCATCTTTTGCTCAGAGGTGGGGAAGGGGGCCCTAATGGCTTCCACGAGAATTATTCAAACACTCCACGCAGACAGAATAGCATAGCCTTGGCCTGGCCTTGCTTCCCAAAGAATCTCACTAGAAAGACAGCTTTCCATCTACGGCGAATCAAGGTTCTCTTCTGCTGTCTGTTACGCAGCCCATAGTAGGGCAAGGCCTTCTGGTAAGCTTTCTAATGGCACCGGAGTCCTAAAGTCAAGTTGAATCACCTGTTCCACAGCAGGCGTTGAGCTCTATAAGCTCGCTCTCTGCGGAGGAAAACCCATCGCAGGAGGACGTTTAGGCCTCCCTCTGCATACAGGGGCTTGCTGGCTGCGCGCGCCTGAGGAGGGGGTGAAGAAGGGGCACTGAACTTGGGAGATTCTCTTTTCCCCGCTCCCCCCTGTGAACACAAAGTTCAGCCTCTGCATTTCCAAACGTTTGCACTCGTGTGTATGCACCCCTACACCCATAATAAGCCAAGCTCTGCTTCCTTTGTTTGGGTTAATTTTGAACTGGCGGGACATTCCCGTGGCCCTGTCATTTAGCCTGATTGGCTGGCGGGCCTGCGCGCGCGCGCGTTCTGTGTTAGTTGCCTTCGGCTCACCTTAGCAATCAGGCGTTCGGCTCCCGAGGCTTTGATTGTAGGAGTTGCCTTATTTGCATTGATGAGGAAGAGACAGCTGCTGAAGCGTTCAGGGCTGCACCTGACACAATCAGGGACTTCAAGATTAGCAAAGGGAATCAGGAATCCACCCTGCTCGATGGCAAGCGTAGCCTATATTAGAGTCACTCATGCAAAATGACCCACATTTGCAACCGGCACAATTAGCAAGGCCCAAGTGCGTGTTAATTTAGAAGCTGACATTGCCTTGCCTTTCACTTATTAAATATAATTATTGTGTGCAGTTTATTAGATGGGGGTAAAATATGGATGCCCTTCCCTTCCTTTATCCCTGCAGACATAAAGACTCCTTTCCCTACTCAAATTGCCAGAGGTAGGCTATGCTGGTGCCTTCCCAATTGGGTGCAATGCCTGAGACCAGATTTCAAAGAATCCAGCCTTAGAAAGGACCTTACTATCATGTGCAGCCAGGATAATGCTCCACTCATGATCAAACCCTCTTTGTGCTGGAAGTTTTTACCTTGCTGCTTATGCCCCTTAAGAAATGGTACAGCTCAAGCCAAGCTGGCTCTGCCAATAGTCTCCAGCAGAATAATGAGTATTTAAGATTAGGGAGGAGAAAGTACACCTGCTTGGGTTACCGTCCCCTCAATCCCTGGTCTGCCTTGGATGGTTATAGGTTCTGAAATGTTCATTTATTGGGGGGGGGGGATTGGAAAGGGGGAGAGATTCTTGCGAAAATTGAATAAGTGCTAATTCTGAGCCAAAGGATGCAGTTGAGAAGCGAAAGCTCCCATTGGAGAACAGGAAATTTAATGAGCTTTTAATGGAATGCATTGCTCAGAGTAGTAAATTATTTGTTAGTTGACGATGCAATCAGCATGCTGATTAAGGTTGCTGTGGGTTCTCTCTTCCCCCCCTTCCCCCCACTAAACATTAACTGAATGAAAACGGGTTGTAGCCTTTGTTCTGCTTGGGGGGCTTTCGGGAGGCAAATGGACTTCCAGAACTGAAATTGTCAATAAAGGTGAGTGCACTTCAGGTGTCATTTGAATCTGGTGAGAAAATGCTTCTGATAAATATTTAAAAGCATGGAAATCAACCTAGTATGTCTTGTGAGAACCCTGGTTCAAGGAAGCAGCAGGCCTAAAAAGGCCTTGCAACCTGTTTTCACTCTGCCCTCCTCTCTCTTGAGATAAATGGACTATATATTTCCTTTTTGTTTCTTTTCAGTGGGATCTCTCAAATACTGGTTTAAACATACAGTAGATTTATTCATGCTGATGGGGTTCCAGCACTGTATTCTTTAGACAACATATGTGAAAATAATAATAATAATAATGGCTTTTCAGATGTGGGGGCAAGTGAGTTACTAAATAATGTTAAATAATCTTGAGTCAGACATGCATGGAAAGGGATTTCAGAAAAATCTTTGGGTCGAGCTGTCCATAATTGCTATAGCAAGATTTTGTTTAATTTTGTTTTTGAAAATGTGTTTTTATATATTCCTCAACAGAAACAGGCTGCTATTCTGAAAGTCCTGTATTAGTTTGTTCTTTTGCAAAATCGGTCAGATCATTAACGTTTTAAGTAGCCTAGGAACATGCTGGTATAGTGTAGGCTTAAAACAATCCTTAACGTTTTGGTCATTGATTTGTCTGCTTGAGGGTCAAGATTTATAGCTGTCAGAAGGAACTCTATTTTTAAAGATGAATGATAGGCATGGGGTTTGACTGTTATGGTAACAACCTCAAAGTCCTTCTTGAATAAATCCCCATCAGTTGAATCATCCTGTTAAGCTTGTGACAACAATCCGGTACTTTGAAAACACGATAAATAACCATCTTTGTGTTTTAACTCTTCCTATTGATGACCTAAGAGGTTAAATGCCTTTGACTGGCATTTGACTCCTGACCTCATATAAATGTTATCTTATCAGCTCCTGCTTGTTAACTTGCATTGGGTCCTTGTCCCTGATGGCTTTTAGATAAAGGCGGTTTTATTATATTTCCTATTGGAACTAAACTGTTGCCTTTGTTTTCTTTTGCAGTGTCAACTCAGAGTGTAACCTTTTCACCTCTTTTTTTTTTAATGGTTTTTTATAAACATGTGCGATCTCTGTCTCTCCTCACATGCACACAATTTACTGTTGTTATCTATAGCTGTTCAGTGGATGATGATTAATATTAACTCATTGAGATGTATCCATTTGTATTTAGCCCTTTTCCTAGCTTAGAAAATGTATTATGGAAAGAATTCACCACATACAAACCTTAGAATACTTTAAAAGAGAGAAAGAAAGAAATGGGGGAGAGGCATGTTTCATAATTGTAGGTTTGAGCAAGGATGAGATGAGTTCCTCAGATCAGATATGCAAATATATATTTAACAAAAGAGCCAAGCAGTACTATTAACCCCCTTTTTTCTCCCCTTTCAAAAAGAGGGAGGTGATGTAATCTTCCTGCTATCTTCTTTTATTCAAGCTTCTTTCCTAAAGCACTGCTCTTTTACACAGACACGCACTTCTACTGATAGTTTGCCACTATAAACATCAGACAAGAGGTGTGGAGCGAGGCTAACAGATTGAGTGATATATATAGCATTGCACCTTTTATTATACACTTATGATAATGTAAAATAAATAATACATATTTTGTATTCATACAGACACAAATATAAGGGTAGATAACCTCCCTTCTCCCCTCCTTTTTGATTTCCTGATCAACTTCCTTACATTAATTCAAATGTAAAAATTAGGAACAATCAGAGGCAGAGCCTGAAAAGGTAGCCATCTTGTGGGTGTCACTTTGTTCCGCTGAATCTTACTACCTAATTCTTTTTCTTCGTTACGACTTTCCTAAAATGCATCTAGTCCTTGAGGTGCTAATCTGTACTGGACACTGTTACTTGCCCTTTTATATTCTGTTGCAAATCTGCGCTTCTTCCTGCTCCTATACAGAATCCTACAATAGTTAGTATAAAAGCTGTAACTGCATGGATGAAGTACATTCTATAACTGAGGCCTATTGACTAAAAGTAAACATGAGAATTCTCCACATCAGATAAGCCACAATGACCCTTTCCCCTGATGGATGCATTTTCCTTCCAAATAAACTTTGTGCTGTCTGATATTCCGCCATGCTTTATATATGGCTATGTTTCCCTAGTAGGCAAGTGAATTAAGGAATACATGAACTGCTAAGAATTATCTTTCTTTACACATGTATTTATATGATGCATGCAAGTTCAGTTGAACTCCCTCCCTAGCAGATGAAGTCTGAATGTCTTCCTGGCAATTGCTCATGCTGTAGGTTTGGAAATGATTAAAAGGGAATATCAGCACAACAGCTCTGCAAAAGAAATGATCAGCACTGTTTATGGAAGATTTCAAGGAAAGACCATTGTCTCTACACATATGCTAGAATTCTTGAACGGAGGCTTCAAAGTTGCATCAACAAACATTACAGAACAATTACTACATAGAGACATTTTGGGGTGAAATTTATAGTCATAATAAGAGCCTAGTGAAGTTTAGGTATTGATAAGGGTATTATTGACAGCTACTTCTAAATCAATTTGAAATGGTATTTTATTAAATAAAATGTTTAATTATATAAAGTGAAGCTACATTTTTCTCTTTCTCTGCTAAATAATTTTAAAGAGTTCTCCCCCTCCCTTTTTAAAGGGATTCATGTCAGATTAACTTTTTCTAATTGCTGATCAAATAGGCTGCTAATTGAAATGAATATTTTTCATATTAAAATAGCTTTATATATAACTGATTAGAGAGGAAAGGGTGAGTGTGTATTGTCTGAGGAACACATTTAAAAATGTTTTTACTGGCTGTTTGGAAAGGAATTTTCCTTGTCCTCTAAAACTGAGAAAAGTGACCAATTAGGATAGAAGGAACTGGGAGAGCAGAACAGAATGATTTTGTTTAGATAGTGTATTGACATTGTATAATGTTAAAATTCACAGGTCCAGCGGTATATATTTTTTCCTCTAGTCATATTGGGACCTTAAAGTCTTAGCCAGGTGTGGGCATGGTTCTCTCTTTTAATTCCTCAAACTTAGTATGTCAGAATTATTTTATCATGTGTGTTTCCTTATGGCACTAAAAGTGAGCAGAGGCAGTGTGGTGTGCCCCACCTCTTTCCCTGATTAGATTTGGGTTAAGTTACAGAAGACATAGGAAAGAGGGCAACCCTCCCGCTCCACCCCTTTTTTGTCTTTACCACTCGGCTCCGGTAAACAAAACTCCGGGTTACAGGTGTTTCCTTGGCACCATGGGTGCCTGCATCCCCATTCATCCACCCTGGTTCGCTAATTCCCGTGTCAAGCTTTCCTCCGCTCCCACCTTTGTGTGTGAAGAGATCACACCCAAGCATGAATTAATTCCCTTCTCTGGAAAGATAATTAACTCGTTACCTGTCTCTTTATTTCACGTTTTCCCGCTAACTTGGCCACCCCACTTCCCATATGTTACGTTGGGCTACTGTTTTTTCTTAATCCTCTATAACGAAGACCAAATAGCTTGAGTAGACTCAATGCAAAGCCGGACTCCCTCCCCTCCCCTCCCCTCCCCTCCCCATTTCTTTTCTTCGAAAAAGTCTCGACTTAAATGGCAAAGAAGGAAGCCAAAACGGAGACCAGAGTGTTGCGCGGCAAGGACGATAACGCGAAAGGGCTGGCTACGGCTTCGCTTTGCTTCAAGGTGGCCTGCATCAGATCGCGGCGGGTGCGCCAAGTGGGGCTGCGGGGAGAGAGAACTTCAGGCTTGCCTCTGCCTCTTCGCCGGCTCGAGATTTGTTCGAGTTTGCCGGGGTGAGGGGCTTCAAGAAGGAGCTCTCGGCCGCTCGGAGACTCCAGTTGTTGTTAATGGATTTGGACCGCTTGCCCCGGCTGCCTATTATATCATGGGGCTTCTAGATTCCCCGCAGATTTTGCTAATTTAAGGTTGCGGAGACCAGAGGAAAGGCGAGATGTGTTAAGCCAGGCAAGCATGCCTGCATTCCCTCTCTAACCCCGCAGCAAACCAGACCAACCCCAATTTCATTGGGGATCTGTGTCAGGCCAAGTTCGGGGGTGGGGTGGCGGGAAGATAACAGCAGCGTTAACGCGGGCGGGGGGGAGGGGGGGCTACAAAGGCCTTCATTCATTCGTTCACTGGGCGAATCGGGACGTTGCCAAAGGGGGCCGACTTAAAATTTGCAGGCTGTCCTGGTATTTGGCAAGAGCAAGAATGACAACTTATTGGAAGTTCTCAAGGAATCATTTATATTTCACACTCCACTAGGCAGCTGATTTGAGATTGTCTGTTAGCATAACAAAAGCTCCGAGCCTGTGAACTTCAGAACCCTTTCGACCTCTTAGCTGCTGGCTTGAATAGCCCTCAGCCCTTCCTATAGAGATCACCCAAAGCTCCCCTCTTCGTGGTTAAATTGTTAATCAGGGTAATTTAATATAGTTTTCAATATGCCTCATCTTTTATTGGGGAGAGGTATTCACGGATTTTCTCTCCTCCCTCTTGGTTCTTTTTAAAATTCAAGTGTGAGAGGGGCAGCTGCAGACAGGACCCCCTCCCCACCCTGTCCCCCCTCCCCACTGCAGTGTTCAAGAGCAGCACCCAGAGTGAAGGTCTACAAAATGCATGTGCACAGAGCAACAATCCTTTTTCTTGCACTCTAACCTGAACCTGAAATTCCAGACTGCTTACCCCCCCCCCCACTTTTCCTCCTCCCTGTTTCTCTCGGGCAGCCAAAACAAAACAAAACAAAACATAACAAAAATCGAGGAGTTCAGCTATAATGAGGCCACAGCCTCAGATGTCACTCCTCCTTCTGCAACAAGATGCACGCTAGCAACCTTCAGGACATGGACACGAAATCCACCTTTTTCTTGTTCTTCCATAATCCGTCAATTCAAAGGGGAAATTGGTAGGTGAGAACAGTTCTGTCCCAAACATAAGTTATCTTCCTCTTCTCTCCAATTTTAAAGTATACAATTCCTCTAAGGACTTGCCTTTCCCATAGAAAGGGATGAGTGTGAGCCTTTGATTTATCCAGCATTGAATTATCTCAGAGGAAATCAAATTTTTTCACATATGCACATTACATATATATCTCTTTAAATTTCCCAATTGCAAGAGCTACAGAAAGACATCAACAGCAGGCAGATTCTGATATTTCTGCTTTTTTTAATTACAATTCAGACACCCCATTTTCATACAGCTAATTGTGAGCTGCTTCTGAAGTAGAGATCACTGAAGATACTGAATTTTTATCCCACCTAGATCCATAGTTGGAATATAAGTAAAAGAACAGGACAGCTACTTCCCTTCAGAAATTAATGTTCAGAAATCACTGGGTGTTTTTTTTTTCCCCTTCCTGAAAACATTTGAGAAAGTGTGTGTGTGTGTGTGTATGTTTTGTAAGGAGGCATTACTTAAATTATAAAATAAATAGGCCTTTTAATATCTGGCTGCAGTAAGGGCATGTGAAAAGGGGAGTATGTGTAAATTTTGTAAAATCTCAGTAGCAAAACAGAATACTTGCACGACTGTTTAAAATAAAAGATGAAGTTCTTCTAGGTGCTAAAACATTTTTTAGAAGATTCTTGCGCTCTTTATGTGAAACCCATGAGATGAGGTTGTAGGACCTATTTTCCCAAGGCCATATAGCAAGCTCTGTGATTCAACAGGGATTTGAACACTGATCTATATAGTCCAATACTACACAGAATTATAACTCAGTTCTCTTCATTAAATACCTTAGGTTTTAATATATGGTGATATTACTCTGATTCCATTTATTCTAAGCCATTTTATACACACTGAATCATTACTGAGATCAGTGGGCCTGCCTCCCAGATTAAGGCAGCCCTCTTGACAGGAGAGTAAGCTACTAATTCTTACTATTACTTAATTACTTACTATTACTAATCTTACTATTCCTAAGAACGTGTGAAGGGCTTTGCTTCTGTTTCTTGTGCAAAGAAAGCCCAACAAGCAGCCACCTTGCTTAGTACAGTACTTAAATTAACTGGGAGAGGGAGAGGGCCTGACCCACTTACTTTCTGTGATGGTTCCCCAGGCAACTTTTTGGAATTCTGTACAGTGTCATAATTTGGCAAAATTTGAGAAGAGGCTCAAGGCTGGCCAAGCCATAGAAATGTAATTTTAATTTGATGACTTTGAGACTTTACACATAGAAAGCTGTCTGGTATTCTGCCCAGTTTTGAAACTTTTCTTTTATGGAGCTTGCTGTTATTTCTGCATTTTTAATTGTTTAAAGTACGAATAATTTAAATTTGATTTTTTAAAAAATAGGTAATGCTATGATTTTACATATGAATATTTAACACATTATTTTATTAACTAAGATCTGTACTTATATATGACAACAGCATTGTTTAAGGTTAAATTTTGCTTTCTTGTCTGGGAATTTGTCCTAAATATTATCCAATATTGTTTTCATTTCACTTCTCTTAGAATGAAAGACATAGTCACTCCAATCAGAAAAGCTAGCCAAATCACTTTAGATTTAGATGAATTTCAAACTGCCCTGTTCAAGATTCTAATCTAAATAATTGATGGAAGTTGTTTGTTTAAAACTTTGTAAAAGCAAACTTTAAAAAAATGTTTTTATTTTAATCATAAAATATGTTAGAGTCTGTACCTATAGACAAATAATTAATAGTAATGCTTCCAGTACTTTGAAAGAAAAGTCTATTTACTCAATTGTCTCAGTCGAATTGTTTTAAAAAATAAGTCTGAAGAATTCTTTAGGTGCCATAAAAATCAATCAATCAGGACTACTAATTTCCAAATAAGTTTTCCTTATATCAATAGAACACTATTTCAAGCTTAGAACTATGGCATATAAATCATATTTATACATTATTGCTGTACTTCTATATTTTTTAAAGGCGTTCCTTTCTATATGCAAACATAGGTAATAAAAATATTATGAGGAATGTTACTGTATGAGACAGTCTGATTAATTTAGAGTTTCTTGTTTTTAAGTAACAGGGAATAGTCATCATCTAGTACAGTGCTATTGTCGAAAACATTCTGTTCAATGATCCTAGTCTTATTTTTCCAAATATTGCCTCTTTAACATTTATGTAAGGCTCTGTACGTGAGTGTAGTTTTTTTAAAAGGAATTCAGGAAAGGTGGAAAGCGTAATTTTAACTATGAAATGACATTTACATTTTTGCCATGCTTTCACTTATTATCACATTTTCCTTTTCCTTCATTTTTTCCCCCTTCATTAGAATTTATGATCCATGTCCATCATTACACTTTCACATCTCTGAGTTTGTGTTAAATTTTCTTTGGGAGGTTAATAAACATAAAATGTGCATGGGGGGGTGGGGGGTGGGGACAAAGTCCTTTTTAAAGGTATCAGGTTTTAAAGGATCAGGTTTGAACAGTTTATATTTTCTGTAGGTCAATTAAGCAATTTAGTTGAATTTTGAACCAATGTGATTTTAAACTCTGAAATTACTCAAGTGCTTAGCCATCCTTTCCTTTTTATCTTTTATTTTTGCTTGTTTTAAATACTGTTTCCATATTGATATGCTCTAAACTCTGTATCAGCTGTATGGTTTGGGCCTGTTTTCTATGAAAGAGGATGTATATTTATTGTTTGTGATGGTGTTTGACAGGAGAAATGGATGCAGACACCAGAACAATTATATTACAATCCCTTTGGGAATGCCAACACCAAATTTAGCCAGACTGATGGGGTACTGTCTAGACAGCCCCTTTTGTGTATCAGCTGTTCTCCCTGCTTTATTTAATGTATGACATAAAACCTGCATATGAATTCTCAGTGTAGCCATTCTTACAACCATGGTCTGCTTTTATAAATCTTCATTGGCACCAAATATAAAAAGACCACCCTGTTCTTACAACATTGCATGTTCTGATATTATACATTTAGCATACAAATAATATGCAAGATAAGACTGGTTCCTTTTCTCCAAGTAATTAAAATGTGATTTGCTAGAATTAGATACTATAGTCATAAGAGTGATGAATGAGGGAGTCTGGCTGACCATTAAAGTTGCTTGGGTATTTGATGATTTCTTACAGTCAAAATGTATATTCAGGTCAAATGGTTCCCTTTCCATTGCCCACATGAAGATCATATACAGAGGGCCTGTATCCATGTGCAAAGCTATATATTTTGAAAGAGGTGAATAATGCCAAAATAACAAAACTTTTCAAATAATTACATAACATAATTTTTAAAGGGTTCACAGCATGCAGTGATATCTGAGTACAGATCTCTAGGCAGGAAATGGAAAGGGCGGGGGGGGGGAGAGAATCATATATATTAGAAGAAAATAAAGAAAACTCTATTTTATTTTTCTGCTTGTCCCTTCCTTTTCTTGAACAGCAAAATGCTTTTATTTGTTTGTTTGTTTCAAAGAATTACAAAATCGTTTATGGCTTTATATGTCATTTTGTTTTCTATACTGCAATGATCCATTTGACCAAGAACGCCACTTAT
The DNA here is from genome assembly GCF_059951505.1 of Python bivittatus. NCBI lineage: Eukaryota > Metazoa > Chordata > Lepidosauria > Squamata > Pythonidae > Python > Python bivittatus. The sequence goes on from NW_028277112.1 coordinate 10,560,527, forward strand.
TCAGGGCAAGGCCAGACTTTTTTTTTTTTTTTTAAGAGAGCACATAAAAAGAGAGCACATAAAACTAATCATGTCTATAATAATCTGTTCACTTAGAAATATATAAGCTGAGCAGGTACGTTACAGAGTTAGAGCCAGCAGAAGTGCTGCTGTTTCTCAACCAACTGAATGGCTTAGCCATTCACAGACTCAAGTAGTTTGTATCTGAAGAGACTACTTCTATCCAAACCTTACATTACTTTGAGACAGAGGATTGGAACTATATTAGCCAACCAGATGTGGATTTTGCCAGTGCCTTTAAATAACACCACTCCATGTGATTTTCACAACAGTCTTGAAAAGTAGGTTAGGCTGATAGGCAGTGAAGAGTGAAGAGTGAATGAGTGAAGACTTGAACCCAGATGCTTTGGCCTATGCAGTGCTCCATCTACTGGATCACTCTAGCTCTTTTTCATTGGCTTCAAAGTCAGTAACTGTAGCGTTGGAGCATCATGCTAGTTAACATCACTTTGGAGGAGGCTAGATGTCTGAGGTCTCATGTCTGAAATCAAGAGCATCATCCTATGACATCTATTGAGAACTAGTCTAAAATTAATTCAAACATGAACAAATATGCATATCTCAAAAGATAGATTACCTTATAGGGAATAACAGTTCATATTCTAGGGAACATCACTCCATGAAGATCTTTCCATTCCATATGTTCCTTTGCTCATTTGCTAATAATAATAATAAGAGAAAAAGTGAAAGAATAAACCTTGCTTTTTAGTTTGATAGAGATTGCCTCCTATAGGTTAGCACTGAGGTTACAGTACCAGCTTAATTGGAAATAAAGTTTCCTAAATATTATACAGTGTGAAGTTTTGGTTTTCTGCATTATATTTGATCTGTGGGTACATACAGATCTCTGTGTTTCAAAATTATGATTATCCATCTTGCCCTCTATCTCAGGGGTTAGGTAATCCCGCCATTGCTTGTTGTGGGCAATTAGGATTTTAGACATTTTTGTGCAATGGGAAAGAAAATTCATTTTATTTGGCCCATTGTACTGAATACAAAAAGGCACATGAGCTGGAAGGATAATTTATAGTATAATATGGTGCATCTGGTCACCTAATTAGGGATAGTTTTTTTTTTTTCAATTTGGAGTCTGAAAGTAACAACTGGAGTACAGAATAAGAGGAGGGAGGGAGGGAAAGAAATGCTAGAGGTGAAATTTGTTTAGTTCACATTGGTATGAAAATTTATCCAGTTTACACTCCATAGATCTGTACATGAAACAGAAAACAATTATGTGCCATTCCTAGATTTTGCAACGCATTTTGCAATTTTAAAAAATTTATATATTAAGGAAAATGTGTATTAAATGGTTTATGAATTTTCACACATGCTTTACAAGTAAAATTTGGCAAAGTGATGCACAAATAGGTTGAAATGAATCTTTTGTTTGGAATAAAAGTTTGCAAAATCAATATGCTAGCAAATGAAAATAAGCAAACCTATTCTTTATCTGTTTGCCTGTCCCTAACGGTATGCATTTCATATTATGTAAAGTGAAGTGAAAAAAAACCCTACCTGTTACAAAGTCCAGGTTGCCTATATCTCTCTCTTGAAGTGAAACTGAGCATTGGTAAAAACCTTCAATTTAGTCCCTGTACTTTTTTCATATAAGGCACTCTTTGTAGAATGTAACGTTGCTATAGAAAGTTCCTGTCCACTCTCCATTGCTATGAGAGGTTGGCCCCCATTATTTCTGTGTGTTCATTTAACCATTGACAGTTAACCTATATAGTATGTTACCATCTATAAACAGTTTGCATCTGACTCTTAGATAAATTTTAAAGTGTAGTCTTTGTAAGGTCATTTTTTGGTTCTGTCCAAAGAAGTAACATATTTAGGAAATAAGTCCATATGGAATTTTTTTTGGATCTATCACTATTTCTGCTCATGGTTTTGTTCCACTTAGTAGATTATGTTTAAAACATTCATAGAAATAACATATTCATATAAGGTACTTTCTTGCCTGACATGAAGTTCAAAAACCATCCTCCTGTGGATTATGACCTGTACTTTCAAAAAGTCTGGCTGAAACATGCAGCCACTTGAGGACTGGCTCTGAGTTCATAAGATATTCTCAAAGCAAGACAAAATTTCATAATTCTGGGGAAAATCAAAAATTCCAATGTATTGTGTTTTCATGGGTTTCCAACTGGACTGCCTTTTAAGCAGTTTTCCCAAAAATATTATGTTCTCTTTACTTGCATACAGTAGTCAGAATAAATATTTTGATAAAATCTGCTCTGGCATATGATACATAAATAATAAAATAATTTGTATTATAGTGGTTCATTTTGCCAACATTAACAAGCATTGATGCCATTTTTTTTCTAAGAGGCTAATTTTCTATCCCTGCCTGGAGCTACAAGGGACTGAACCTGTGAGATTTATACACAAAGCCAAGGAGGAGGTACTTCCTTTCAAAATACAGGATCCATCTTTTCTTATATGTAGTTGTATTTACATCAAATGAAAAATATGCATCCATCTGAAATAATGCAGTTTAGACAATATTCTTAGTTAGCCATTCCAGTGTAAATGGAGGTATTTATTTAAATTAATCCGAATTCCTGATAGAATAACTAGTGAAAAACCCTTAATCTACAGACATATTATCCTAACCAAACTGTGGGTTTATTACTCAATTCTGTGCAATTTTGGATTTTATCCATTGCTTCTGTAAATCAAAAGTCCACTTATCCCCCAGATTTTCAACAAGTGTCCATTTGCTTATCACTTCATATATGTTTATTTTTTAATATTAATAATGAATGACATATTAGTGTAGTTTAATTAAAGTTCAGCTGAAATATTGTATATTTTAGTAATGTGTGCTCAGATATCCTTGTTGCAATATATTTTTAAATCAATGATGGTATGGACATTAACATATGAAAATAGAATGCACATATGTATTAAAGCTTCAGTAGTGGATGTTATATGTATATAGACAGTTGACATATGTGGATATGAAGCAGAAGTACAATTCAAGCTGCCATATTGTAGTTTCATCAATATGCCTTCCCTGTTAGCAATATATTATGGGAGCCTGGCCACAGCATATTCTTCCACTTCATAACGTATATGAAAGATAGAACTCCACTGAAGAGCTTCATCATGCTGAGTGTAGAGTAAGTACAAGATCATCCAGCAGTGATTAAGTTATGTATAACCAAGATCACTGGCATTAATGGATGAAAAACAAGATACACAGCCCATATAGGCCCATCCAGCAAGCATGGGCTTTTTTTTGGTATGTGGTATAGAGGCAGTTTTACTGAAGAACTAGATGCTGAAATCTATACCAAATTATTTTCAGTGGGAACTATGATTTAAATTATGATACTAGTTGTCCCTCTGCTTAATGCTAATAAAAACACCCCTAAGAAACAAACCTTAGCAACCTGCATTAATCTAGAGAAAAAGACATGCAGGCTGATTAATCACCCACATCAGTTGAGGTTTTTCCCAAATGTATTACTTGGAAGTAAATCCTGCATTAATGGGATTTGTTTTAAAGTAAATATATTTAGGAAAATTAATACCATGGTCCCATTAAATTCCAGTGGAAGTGATTTGAAAATGCAAGAATAGCACATGATAATCCTTCCCTTCTAGGTTGTATCTATTCAGAAGAATGTACCTGTGTGTGCCCCATACTTTAAAATGCATGTAAACAGTTTATTGAGCAAAGATTAAGGGTTTACTTAATATGGTAATTTACCAGTCCTGGTGAAGATTAAAGTGCTATAGATATGGGAGAACTGTGCCATTGACAGTGATTAGATCTTTGTTAGCTTCAATCCAAGGTACATTTTTTGTGTCTTCATTTCCAAATGGACCAAAATCTATCTAAGAAAGGGATGAGCCTTGGATTTTTTTTAAAAAAATGTTTCTTTTATGGTAGGGAATACCCACATCAATTTTTCAGATATTGTGATGGATTGGGAGGAAAAGGTTCAAGGACAGAAGCATTTCCTCAGCCCACAGCTTGAGCATGGGAAAGTGAAGAGGATGAGACTGGCACCACCCTAAGGAATTCGTAGTGTTTAATTGTTGGCTTGGGGAGTTTAGAGTTAGTCTGGTTAGATTCTGTTTAGCAGGTGCGAGCTAATAAAGTAACTGACCTGTTCCAGTACTGTCTCGTGGGGTGTTTTGGGCTTAACCTGACAGATATGCCTTTTTTCAGAACACTCTATTCTCCACCCTTACCTGTTCCGTACACCCAAAACTCATGGCATGATTTTCCAGGGTTCTACCTTGTATGAATTCAGCAAAGATATAAAGTTAGAGAAAAAGAAAGGGGTAGGGGGTTGAATATTCATCCTAGACACAAAGAGAGCAACAAGATGACAGTGATGAAGATGCCAAAGCTAGGGTGCTCTTTCTCACCCTTTTTTGGGTTGTTGCAAAACATTTTCAGTGGATGTCTGAAAAGTATTCTTGAGCCAAAATGATTGTCAAGTTATGGCCCTAAGAAGTATCATGTTTGGATTAGGCCCAGTTTTGACCCAGCATATGTTAGATTTATATGTTGCCTTTCTTCTGGAGCTCAGGGTGGCAAATGCAGCACATACTCCTTCAGTTTTTCCCACAAGACTCCTATGAGATAAGATGGGCTACCAGAGTCTGAGACTTCATGTAAGGGTCTTATTCACTGCCAGGTCTACCCCACCCAACTAGGATGGCTCAGACTGATGCAGTAGTTTTATTTTCAACTGGTGTTTGCTGCCATCAACCCTTCTTCCCTCAACCTGGACTGTAAGAATAAGGGAAGAAGGAAAATGCCTTTCCCTTTCTGTTAATCGAAGAGATATAAGAGTAGTTTAAGCCCCATAACTGATAACCAACCTGCTGAAATCCAGGTCTTTTGAAGTGTGTTATCAGTTTTAAGCATCCCCTGCATCCCCTTACTGGGTAAGATACACTTGCTAATCTAGGTGGAGATCCACAGAATCAGTACTCTTTCTTTTGTTTCTCTTATCCCCAGACAATATATTTCAATGCTTGGTACCCATGGCTAAGAAACTGGAGAGGTAGGGGTACTCTTCAACTTATGTAAATTAATCCTGCATTAGACACGTGCTCCTGTTAGCTCATTATTGATAGTTTATTTAATTTATTATACCATCAACTAATGAGGTCTTTCAGTATCACTTTGAAGGAGGCTTTCAAGCATCCTACAGGAATTGGAACCACGATCACTCAAATATGCTATTGGAACCTCATAATTGTGATAAGAGTGTTGATATGTGATATGAACGCTCACATCAGCAAGCACTTTGTTCCTGTTGCCATAATATCTGATTCAATCCCAAGGTATCTATAACGTGAGAAGGTGGAATTAAAACAAAATATCTTATTGGTATGCTCTGGAAGCTGTTAAAGGATTCAGGGACTACTTTGTAGTTTGCCTTAATACTATTAGGGAGCTTCCTTCGTTGGAGGAGGGTTGACATCTGGCTGGTTTAACTGCATTTCTCTTCTTCAGCTATAACTGGACCAAGATATTTTGTTGTCTGAGGCAGAGTAGCAAAAGATGCCTCCCCAGCTTAGATTCCAAAATAACTTATGGGGTGGGGAGGCATCTTTTGCTACTCTGCCTCAAACAACAAAATCCACAATTACTTTCTCCCTCCCTCCCCAAGGAATTTAAGAGGACTCTGACATACCTTTTTATTTTAGAGCTAAATGTTACAATCCTCCAATGTGGAATTGGTTGCAGTACAGATGGCAATAATGCATGGAGCCCCATGCCATGCATTGTTCTCAGCGCAGATTTTTTTTTATGAGATGTGTTACATGTAGCAAATGTGTATTAAAGAAGGTTGCACTCAAAAAAGTAGTTACACTGTAAGTAGAATTAAAGTTACACACAAACTCTTTATTAGGGAAAGTTGCATAGACAAACATTTAAAAATAATAATAAAGCTGAATGAGTGAATACATGTACAGTAACAGTGACATACATCAGATGTAGATTGATCCAGCCAACCCTATCCTTCCCTTCCAGTAAAATTGTAGTAATAACAAAGAAATAACTAACAATTATTCATGATATTCCAAATATGCTATCTGAAGTCGCTGCCAAACTCTCTGCTTAATGATAGGCTATCTTTGGTGGAGGAGTTCCTCATATTCATGCTCCAGCCTCTTCTGCACTTGCTAGTCTTGACTGAACAGCAAATCCTATCAGGTTCCTGTCAGCCTAAGCATACAAGTGGATCTATTTTACTTTATGATCTTGCAACCTAGGATTGGGTGGAAGGAAAATATACAAGTGTAAAAGTTTGCAAGCTTTTATTGGTCCAGAGAATTGCTCAAAAGAAATCATTTAATTTACTCTTTGTTCCCACAACATCTCCAAAACTTACCTTTTATTTTCAGGAGGTTGGAAGGAAGTGGGATTTCTTTGTCTACTTTTCCAGTGACTTCCAGGATTAGCTCAAATGATGCTGACTGATAAACTACATTACACTTAAAAATGTAGCCCCAAAGTGTCCATTTTATTTCAAAGAGAAAGAAAGAGATAAGAAAGAAAATAAGTAATTTCCTTTCAAAAATTGCAACATGAAGTGGAAAAAAACCCCAACAGCTGGAAAATAAACTTAAATAGCTAAGCATTGTAATCCCTAAAGAAAACTATTCAATAATGCTCCACTTTCAAGAAATAACTCACAAACATGTAAATCATTTTATTTATAAATAAGTCAAGGGTCCAAAAACTGAGGTAAAGATGGTTCCTGTTGGGATAAAGTTAGTTGCATAGTGGTTAATGCATCAGGCTAGAACCTGGGCAACTGAATTCTAGTCCTGTCGTAGGCACAAAGCCAGCTGGGTGACCTTGGTCCAGTCACTGTCTCAGCCCTAGGAAGAAGGCAATGGCAAACCACTTATGAAGATCTTGTCAAGAAACCTGGTCCAGACAGTTGCCGGGAGCTAACAATGACTTGAACACACATGCACACAGACAAAAAACCCTAAACAAAATGATGAGAGCCAGTTTGTTGTAGTGATTAAGGCACTGGGCTTAGAAACCAGGATATTTGAGCTGTAGTCCTGCCTTAGGCATGAAGCCAGCTGGCTGACATTGGGTCAGTTACTCTCTCTTGGCCCTAGGAAAAACACAATGGCAAACCACTTCTGAAAAATGTTGCCAAAAAACTTGCATGGACTCATCCATGTAGTCACCAGAAGTCAAGACTGACTTGAAGGATGATGATGATGATGATGATGATGATGATGATGATGATGATGATGATATAATACCACCACCCCAGTCAGTTACCTTTGGCCAGCTAAGGTGCGCAGACTCCCTAGGACACAACAATTCCTCCTTTGGTGTCAGCATGAACCTTGGCCATGCTGTCCTAGCTACAGTATAATTGCCATTGGTTTAAAGAAGCCTTCATGGAGACACATGCATGTAGAGCTCTTTCCCTACAAATGAAACCACATGTGTATAAACATGGAAAGCATTTTCCCATGAATACATAAATGAGACCAGGTACTGTGCTGAGACATAGTTATATATCATGTGATTTGTGGTGTGCCATTGCTTGCAATCCAATTATGACATGATAAACAAGGCTTCTGTGTAACAGTTCTGAGAGTATGCTATTAAGGTGTATGAATTTTCATTCTACTTGCTTTAAACGACTCCCAGTTCAGATAGTTTATGAAATGAAGTTGCAAATGAATATGCAAGGAATGTAAAAGCTATTGCTTCTGAATTCATAACGTTCAATATGCCTTTCTATATCTATCCAATAGTCCTGAAACTTATGGGTAGCGCATGTGCAAATGTATTTTGTCTATAAAAGATATGGGTGTGTTTTTATATAATTGCATAACACAGACACTACAATAATATGTACAAATGAAAATATGCATTTTCATTTCTGAAAGTAGAATGCTCCAGGTCTCTGACAACAGAGCAAATTAGCCAATCATTGCAAAGACCAGGAGGTTGGCAACAAAAGTCAATGGTTCTATCTATCCAGAAGATGATCTCTCCTCTCCTCTCCTCTCCTCTCCTCTCCTCTCCTCTCCTCTCCTCTCCTCTCCTCTCCTCTCCCTTTCTTTTGCATATTATTGGTTTTGGCACATGGCAAACTCTTATTTCTTTTTGGCAAATCTTTAAAGCTGATTTATCATTTATCTTTCTTTACAGCCATCCTCCATTGTAAATAGTAGTGAGAGGGATCAAAACTAAAATAATAATACCATGAGCTAATATAGTTTCTTTGTGCTTAATAATATGTGTAGCATAATCCTGTGCAAACCTACTCAAAAGTAGCCCATACTTCTAATATGATTAGGTAACAACCAAAGCCTTATTGTAGTAGAGGCATGTATTCGATACTTACGCAAATAGTGTCAGGATTTCTGCATTTATCTTTCCTTTTCTGTCAAAATATATTTTGTCACTTCTTCATCATTAGCATCCTTTATTCTGTATTTCTCCTACACTCACAAAGCTGTTGAACTGGGAGTTGGATCTTTCTTTCCTTTAGGTAGCAAAACTATTCTTCTGAAATAGCAAAATATAGGTGTAACTTACAAGTAAATAAATAATTAGGAAAGGAGATATATTATCTAAGTGTATTCTTTTCTTGCCATTCTTCAATGACAGTGTACAGTTTTTATGATGGATATATGATAACTGGCTAAGTGATCTTAATGAATTGGAATTAATTTTTTTCTGAATTTTAAAGATGGCTTTCTTTTTTAAAGAGCTTATACAAATTGCTGTGTATGTGCATGTATTTAAACATTTGCTAAAAGAATGTGCATTAGCATTCATATTAGCAAAGCATAATATGATCTCATGCATTTCCTTGAAACAGTAGAAGAAAATGTAAGGAGTCACATGTAGGAGCTTGTAAGATCTGAATGGCCTCCATAAGAATCATGCAGGGAAGTACACAAACTCAGTAAATGGTTAGTAAGAGGGACTGACTGGGATCATGTTTGAGAAATAACTGACTGCACAAATGAATCCTTTTGGGTTGAAAATATCTGGACTGAATCTGGAATCTTCTGGATGTAAACTCTGTTATTGAACTATGGCTCCTGTTTTCTTGGGCTTTAAAAAATCTCTCACCTGTCTGTCAATCAGTCTCAGTGACTTCTGAATTCCCTTGTAATAGGGCTATGCAAAGATACAGATTTGAAGAACAACATGTGATTCAGAGCACACATGGTCATGCATGAGTTCCTGTTGGGAGCATCCTAAACAGCTGCATCTTTTCTGGGCTCACATGGCTGACCTCTGTATATAAAACACAATCCTTGTAACTTTTGTATTCATGTTATATTTTGTATATCATTGTTTCTTTTAAATTATGAGCTCCAGAATCATCTGGAGTTGGGCAGCACCTAAATCTAATGAAATAAGTGAGTTTGGAGTAAGGTGCCTCTGACAATTGTTACCTGTGCATCCAGACCATATTTTGCTTTTTGAATCTAGGTCTATCTCCTAATGCTTTAAAGCTGTTATAATGTATGTGTAGGTTGACTAATGAGGGCTGATTAATCTCCTCTTCCCTCCTTTTTTTTCCTTCTTCATTTTCATTGAAATTTATGAAAAATAATTTGCTTTCAATTCCCTCTCCTAAAGGACAAGAACATTTTGATGGAGTGCAGATGATGAGGGTTTTCTTTCCCATTTACCTTACTTACAGGTAGAGGAGGGGCATTTGTGACTGTCCCGAATTTCAGGCTGTATTCATCTCTCCAGCACTATGCTGTCTCCCCAGCTTCCTGCCCTTCAGTTAAATTCCATAGGAAGATAGGATGAGGGAATTTATCCCTCTGACCCTTTTTTAAAATCAGGAACCATATAATCCCCGCTTCTCAAAATATATATATATATATATATATTTGTTAAAGACTGTTTCCTAAAGGAATACAACTTTGGGGAAATCAGAGAACAGACTTCTACACTTTTATTAGTTGATTATCTATCTATCTATCTATCTATCTATCTATCTATCTATCATCCATCCATCCATCCATCCATCCATCCATCCGAAAGAATGGTAGCTGGCATATCCAGCTAGCAGAAGAGATGCAGCATTTTGGCATCTTTGCTTTGATTACGTATTGAATGATTTTTTCAAATAATTCTGGCAAGACTCATGTCTCTTGGTTTCTCTCCTTCTGTTCAGTGGCCATGCTAGAAAAGTAAACTAAAATAAAATCTTTACAATCTCATTTAAACCCCTTCTTTTCTTTTCTCTTAGAAAAGAAACACGTGGATCCAGATAATTTTGTTTGTTTTTTCATGTCACAGCAGATACAGAATTAGACTGAACCCTTAAATGAAAGCAAAATCAGTTGCACTGGAGTATTTGCATTTTTATTCTTGAGTATGTTTTACCTGAATTATCACCTTGCAACAGGCTACTTTGCTTTTATGTTACCAAAGACATTTACACAAAATATATTAAAACTCTGCATACACAATTATGATGATTTTGGAAAGGAGTGGTAGAACTTTACATTTTAATATACTGCAGTCTACAATTTAACTATAATGCAGTGTTGTTTTCTATTCGTATTTGGTATTTTAAAAGAAATATTTAAGGTTGGGATTTCCTCCCTTCCTTTTTCTGCATAGCAACATTAGTAGCAACAGATGTGTGCTTAATGTGAAAAAATAAAGTAGATTTCATATCTTGCCGAAGATGTATTGTACCTGCAAAGGAGCCGGTAGAATGCAGTATGCAGTACAGTTAATAAGAGGAAACTCTGCACAGCTAGAGAGCCATTATTTCAAATGCTTGTGTAAACATGGCTTAGTTGATCATCACCTCTTCAAATTATGCTTATGCGGTGCTCTGAGCACTTCCGCTGCCACTGACGGAAATGGCGTTTCATTTAGACAAACGCTTATTTCTTTCTTCATTAAAAGCAAAAAGATAAGAAAAAGGGCCCCTTGTTCTAACAGCACAGATGGCAGAGAAGGAAGAGAACCTGTTAGGCTGAAACTAGCTTTATAATACCATGCATTTTATGATCAAATAAATCTCTGACTTCTGATATTTTTGCCATTTTGAAGATTGTGATGATAAAATCATAATTAAGCTCCACAACCCAGTTTCTGTAAATTAGCATGAGACCTGAAGTATTACTATCTTTCCACTTATGGGCAATATACAAGGTTCTCATGTATCAGTTTGAGCTACATATATGCATATATTAATACATATATGCATTTCAACTGATACACTTAAGAAAGTTTTAAGTATTCTGTTATTGTTTTTTCATCTTTCCACAGAATTTGAGTTCAAGCAGGTTAATGAGAGTGTGAACTTACTGAAGAAGCCCCTGTGTCCTTGAGATACCCGTTGTGTGTGTCATGGTTCCTATGGAAGCACGCCATTGGATGGTAGCCCCACTCTCCTATTGCTTACCTAAATATCCCTAAGAGGAGGGTCTACTGACCATAACATCTAATTTGGAATCTGCTTTGGTGATTGGGAGAATAGCTCAATTTGGCTTGGACTGCTTTAGGGGCCACCTGATTTAATTCAGGTCTGAGTTAGAAAGTCACTTTGGGAAATGTAAAATTTTCCAGCTCCCAATTAACCCCCATTGGGAAATCAACTAAAAGCAAATGATACTCTCTGTGTGTAAAAGAGAAACAGCTCTGTGCAATATACAATATAAATCTGTATACTGTAAAGCAATACCATTTTTTTTTTTTTAAATCTGCACTCAGTCGTTACCGACTCTGCAGTGACTGCTTGGACGAGTCCTTGCAGTTTTCAAGGCAAGGTTTTCGGAAGTGGTTTGCCAGGGCCTCCTTCCTAGAGCAGAGCCCAGCTGGTGAGTGCAGGAGGCGGGGTTTCCATTGCTTCGCGCCCTTTTTGGGCACGCGCGGTTTTTCGCGCTTACCGGCAACTGCTCCCGACTCCTTTTGCAAGGCGCCACCAGCATTTTTCCTCCCACCGGAGTGAGAGAACCCATTTATCTACTCACATGAATTTTCGAACTGTTGGGTTGACAGGAACTGGGGAGGAAACAGGAGCTCACCCTGTTAATGCGAAGGCTGGACTCGAATCGCTGAAGCTTCGAACATTTCTGGCCGGCAACTTTCAGCATCATTAAGCCACTGCGCCACTGTGTCCCCAAAAGCAATACCATACAAAAAGGCAATGTCTTGGGGGGGGGGGTGGAATCCAGAAATTACAAAATTATATCTTAAAAATGATATATTGCAAATGTTGTTCTAAGCTATTCTGATAATGGTGGAAGCTGTACTATCCCAGGGGAAAAAATAAAATAAAACCACTGATTTTGGATTTATACCTCTGATTTTTCTATGCAGCAAAGGACACTTATTTTTGTTCCAAAGAGAATACTTGATTTATAACTTTTTTCCCAAAATATTTAATTTAAGGTGCTGAAGTTATTTTTAAAGGCTATTTAAGCTTACCCTATTTTTTTTTTTCACCTTACATCTTCTGTCCTTTTTCACCCTGAAAATAGGACACAAATTGGGCAAGCACCAGCACTTGGTATCTTGGCCTACTATCAGGGTACTAGATAACCAACAGGTCCCACCCAACCCCATGGATTCCCTTGGTTCTCCCTTACATTATTTTTGCAGGTTAAAGCTTTTAGTGGTATTGGATGGATGGAGTCAGCTACTATTGATGTATTAGAATGTGAGACATATCAGAAATGGTTAACATTGCCATTATATTTCATTGCTTGAGCTAAAAAAATAAGAGTGAACATTGTCTTCAAATTCCTCTGTAAAATACAAATGCTGTCTGCATTTATATCCTATGCGCAGAAAAAAGCATTTTCTATGCCATACTTTAATAGAGTTTGAAATATTTACTTTTTAAGCCATCCTTTGGATTCCTAAAGCATTGATATTCCACAATGTAGCCATTTTTTCTTTTCAGAAGATTCTGACAGCATAAAAGATAATTAGGAGCTTAGTAATGCTCTAACTTTCAGAATTGTCAGCATTTCTTATACAATAATAGTAATGGATCCAGATCATCACTTGGGTCATAGCTGATCACATGCTTTAGGCACAGAAGACCCCATTCCCTGGCATCTTCAAGTAGGAAGGTAATTGAACTCTGACAAATACGGCCTACTCTGTAAATCTACAGTTCATTCATTGTAGCATAAATTGTTGTTATTTACCATATAAAGAGGGAGGTTTAATGGCATAATTGTAGCAACTTCTTTTCATGCTTCATAGTCTTTTATGTATCTAGATGCATGGTCAGAGTATCATAATATGGACCCTGGTTAGCATCATGTGGTCTCCTTTCAAAGCTGCTAGTGAACAGTTCTTAAATATTTAGCCATGCAGAAATGAAGCTGGTCTTTTTATTCTGGTTAGGCCCTTCAGAGTTCAAGAAATTCCAGATCAGTGCTCATGCCCATCTGAGGTGCCCTGGCACGGTGCTTTTCCAGCCATCCTTCCCCCGGCTACTCCCCTCATAGCCTGGCCTGCATTGTCACAGCCTTGCTTTCTGTTTGTTTGTTTGTTTTTTAACCCAACAGCTGCAGTAGCCAAAACAATGGATCAGTGTCTTCTTCCTCTTCTTCTTGCCTTTGGCTTGATTTTTCTCAGCCAGAATCCACTGTGAACAGCAAGCCTACAGTCATCTGCCATTTTTAATCACAGTATTTTCCCAAATAGGCCATCAATCAGGTCCATGTTTGAAGAAGCATGGTTAGCAAGGGCACTAAAGAGGCAAGGAAACAGGGCTCCCATAACTCCAGTGTCCTTACTAGCCATAGGTCTTGAATGGTAGCATCAGATTCAGCTGCATGCATTTACACAACCGCAGGTTCAACCAGCCCTAAGCGTAGTGTTTGATTTTATAATGCCATGATTTTCCCTGTTGGCCCACTGCTATTGCTGCTTGTCTATAGGTTATATCTATTCCCCTGCAACTATAGGGCTCTAGCATTGCTCCCCCTTGTCCATCTAGAGTGGAGTAACTGGCAGAGCAATGTAGCTGTTTAAGTGTGGTCTCTGTGATTTTCACGTATGGGTTATATGCCAGCTCAGAACCAGCTGGGAATTTTCTAGAGCTTGCAGCTTTTCTTGGCAGGAGTCCCACCCTGTGGGCACACCATGACTAAGTGCAGTTCTTTACTGATCCCCCTCAGTTTGTTTTCAACAACTACAGCAATAGCATGTTATTACACTTATAGAATCAGTAGCCATCTGGCTCTTCTAATCTTCAGAGAATCACAATAGAAAAGGATGCATGCCAGAAACATTGACTTGAGTAAATGGTCAAAGGTGGGTGCTATCTGGGAAGAGATTTGTATTAATTAAAAATAATACAGCTGCATCACCTGCACAATCGACTGCACTTAATTCACAATGTTTGGTAGATTGAATAATTTCAAGAGATGCCATACTGCTCCATTTGCCTCTTCACTAATCTAAAATAAGCTTGTAAGACATGCTTTGTGTACCAACAGCAAACCCTATCACTTACAGCAGGAACTGATTTTAGTTCAGCTTTCATGGCAGCAATTCCTTGTGGTATAATAGGATTGTGAGAATGTGCCCCAAGAATAATTCCTAGTGCTATTTAAATAGATGTGTAATGTACACCATGAATAGGCAGAGTAATTCTAATTGAGTATTGAAATCCACAAAATGGATTCTTACCCCAACTACTCTGCTATCCAGAATATATGGCAAAATTTCTACCGCATGAGATCATTCGGCCTTAGCTATACTGTACTTAAAATTCCAAGTAGTTTGGCAGTCTTTCAGCAAATGTAACCATCAGAGACCCTGCTAGTGCTGTGTAGGTTTATTGTTTCCTGTGTACTCTAAGGCAATCAAACAATTCTGTAAATGTTCTTGAAAGGATACAGCTCAAATGTTACTTCATTAAACATCTCCTTGGCATTCATTCCATTTCCCACTTTGAATTGCTGCATTTAGTTTGGAAATGACCTTTTAGAGCAAGGCAGTTTTATTAACTGTTTGATCTACTTACAGCGCGATCCCCAAAAAACAAAACCAAACCAACAGAAAGCATCTATAGCAAATGCTTTGTGGACTGGCTTATAACCAAGAATGGCACAAAAAGGAAGTGAATGCAGTCATTAAACTAATTAGATATTGTTTGATCTTTCTGAAATTCCCTTTATTTTTTTATTATATTGAAGAACAATCTTATATAGCTTTCAAAAGAAGTTTGTTTTGCTGCTTTTGATGAGCAGCCTTAAATCTTCTGTGGCAGCCAGATTGTATAGTCAGGCATCTATAAGCTTACAAATATATTATCCCCAGAAAAAGTATGTTACTTTGAAAGAGACATATCAGTTTAAGTATAGCAGTGGTCAGGCTGAAAGTGCAGTGAGCAGGTGATTGATAAGACTATATTGTGGTCTCACCAATGTAGTGTTACATATTCTAGTGTTTTGCTGCTAAACAGTACTGTATATAGCCAATATACTGGTTCAGATTCTGCACAATGAATTTCACCTTGGGAGCATCACATCATAGTATTAAGACATTAGAAATCCCCAGTAACTCATAGACAAAAGCCATGGCAGGATAGCTTTCTTTTATTCTTTTCACCCTAAAATACACTAGCACAAAATGATGGGAGAATATATACCTGTGATAATTTGATAGGAATTAGGAACACAAGCAAATTCAGGAGTCCCAGCTATACCTATCCATAACAAGATAGTTCTTCCACCATTCATTCACTAAATGCACCCCAAATGGCATCACATCACAAATGCCCTAAAAGCTGGAACTGAATGTGGTTGGTCCATGTTATTCATTAGCATGTTTCTGAGTCTCTGCAATAGGAGGAATCAAAAGTAACCAAATGGGCTAGGTTTCTGCAGTGTGCTTAAAGAAAAAAAGAAGCCTAACCAAAATTTAAATTAAGTAGGTTTGTTATGTTATGCAAATATTGATGCTATACCTCTGTCCTGGTTAAGCATGCTATGTTATGTATTGAAAACTTCTTCCATTTGGTGGAGAGCCTCAGCATCTAGTTGTTCATTTTCAGCATATTTTTATATAATGCCCAACTATGCTTGAATAAATGTGTTCCTTCCCCGAGAAATCCTCACAGTCAAAGGAAATCAGTTTTATTATAGTTACCCATGAAATGACAGCCTCTCTAGCAAATGCACACTTCTAGAGATGGCAAGTACAGAGTACTACTCCCACAGTTGGCTGCGACACATTCCTGTAATAAGCTAAATCAAAATGTGCATCATAAATGACATCATTTTCATATCTAGTTATTTATTGTATTGCATTTATACTCCACTTTCCCTCCATCTGAGATAACGAACACAGAATTTCTAGTATACCTACGATGGAATCTTCAAGACCACACATAGGAATAAATAAAGGAGGGGAAAAAGACCACACGTGGGTGTTCTGATAAGCCTTGGCCCCATTTACTGTACATTTTTATTTTTACAATGACTCAGAGCAACACTGTATCAGGAATAGTTCCAAACCATTCTTGCTGATCACAGTATCGCTATCGTGTATTTCAACCTAATCCGTCTGGAGCTGTGCTGCCTTCCATTTGAGAACCAGTCAACCCATTTTAGCACTAGTAGTTCTGCATCATGTATCTGCATAAATAACATCTCTTTAAGTTAGCAAACATACATGAACATTATACATTACATGAACCAGAATTCTTTAATAGATGAGTCAACATTTTTTAGGAAGCAGCATTTAAACTGCTAAAATACAAGATGATAATGATGACAATGCATGTTTGTTACATATAACTGATAAAAGACCAAACATATAATTCACTACACACGACCAGGAAATATTTATTTAAAAATAAGGCTTACAACATTTTCAATATATCATTACAAGCAGAATATTTTAATATGGCTTATTGTTATAAGTTAAAACAAAAAAACAAAGCTATGAACATTGATTGAAACAAAGGCTATTAGGGATAAAGCATATGGCAACAGCATTTTCTATAAATATGTTCTTAAATTAATAAAAATATACAACAAAATTTGAAAAGCCTTTTTTATTTTTTATTTTCTATTGGGTGATGGCTTATGCATGTTCCATGCAGTTACCTATTTAAAAATATGAATGCCACACTACAAATGATCTCTCTCTTTAGAATTTAATGTAAACATTACTAATGAAACAAATTCCAGATTCTTGAAACAAATATATTCAACCCTTCTAAGTCATTGCTTTGAGCAGTCAGATTGGATACAACGAACACATTTCCAAATCACAATGCAAAGCAGAGAATGCGCTCCTTCTCATTGGTATCTGTATGCACAATAGGCAAACATTCTCTCTGTCCAATCTGTTTGGTTTGCATATGAAAATATCTGGGATATCAGATATCAATAGACTGTCAGTACAGGAGGGCTAGTAAGTGCATAATCAATACCAGTGGGCTTGCTTTTAGGAGTTTATGCCATTTGTAAACACAAATGCATCCTTGTATTTTGATCCTCACTGCATTTACGTAGGAGTTGAGCCCAATTCACATGTGATGTTGTCTGTATTCACCCCCCCCCCCAAAAAGAAAAGTGATTTCCCTCTACTCATTCTGAGTGGCAATAGTTTCTTTTGAAGTTATTTTAGTTAGTTTTTACAACACTAAAAGAGACAATCACTAAAATAATATCATTGTTCATAATCAAGGCATGATTGGAAAGTTATCTTGAAGTCTATGTAAGATTGATGAACTGGAATTAAAAATGTTCTACGTGGTTTTACAAAGTTGCATTTGATCAAAGAAAAACATGGATTAAAGCTGCAATCCTATGGACGCATGCTTCCTCTATTAAATTCAGTGGTATATTGTTGTTGTTCCCACTCTCTTTTTGGGAACGTATCAGGAAACATATTTACAAATGGGCTGTATAAGATCCATAAAGGAAATTTGGAATTTTTTTCCCCCTAGGGACAAAAATTAATCAAGGACATTTATTATCCTTTCCAGTTTGTATTTAATGATTCATCTAATAGGTGTTATCATTCTCATTTGCCATGCTTGTACCATATGCCACTGAAAGACCCTTGTCCAAGTAAAACATGACAGGATCTGTGAACTGCCATTCATCTTTTGTATAGAACAAAGGAGTACTGAAAACAGGAAGTGGTTTGACTTTACCTACTTCTGAGATGTTTCTGACTTCTCAGTCTAACCCTCAGTCTAACCCTAGTATTCCATGGAGATTTCCCATTCAAGCACTAAATAAACTCATGCGGGCTTAGTCTCTGAATCCAGACAAACTCAGGCAGCTGCTGTCATCTGCTAAGGCCGAGATGTATGTGTGTACCCAATAATTCAAATTTACTTGTGCTGAATTAGAGATACAAAAAAGCTCTCTAAATTAGGAACATAGGAAGATGACTTACATTGAATTAGTACCTCCCTAATTAGTATCCTAGTAAAGTTTCAGGCACAGTAGTTTGCAAACCTATCTAAATTATCAGGGACTGAGCTTGGGTATTTGCAAGCAAAGCACATGTTCTACCAAGTGTTTGGGCCCTTCTTAATAGGATGCCTCGTGTCAGGTAGTGGCCTGTAGCAGCAGCACTGGGGCTGCATGTTCTGTCAAATTCTGGAGCGCCATCATCAGTCTCTTTATACTGTGATAGGCTGACTAGTAGTTTGACATGATTCATGGCAGTTTCCTGTGTTCCACCACACTTGTTAGTGGAACATGAATTGTGAAATAGCCCAGAGAAGGAGCTGAACCACTGAACTTTAAAAGAACTTCAAGCGCATCTGCTAAATAGGCTACTGGCCCTTTAGGGCTAACACTGGACATTTCCTTATCAGACTAGGCAAGACAGGTAGATGACCACAACAGAGTTTCATGTGCATTTCTCTGCATTAGAACTGTAGTTGTTGAACTTGTCCAGACTGATTAAGACCTCTTTTCTTTCTTTCCTACAGTATATTTGATTTATCAGCTAAGTTGTAGCGACTGGAAATATCTCTCCATCCTTTCAAATGAAACTCCTGAAAAGCCGAAGAAACTCCATCTGTAAAAACAAAAATTTTTTTTTTTATTAGAACAAAGACAATATTTAGTAAATATTCCATATAGGCCTAAGAGATGATCCATGACCAAGGTATTATACCTGATTCTGCTTACGTACTAGATATATTTAGGGAAGCAAATCTACTTATTTTATTTTTTTCAAATAGATATGAAAAAACTGTACTGATCCTTCTGATAAGTCTATAAACAGACAGCACAATGCTGTACAACAGTACAATGCTGTTATATAATCCTTTTTATAGTCATAAAAAATAAAGATGGCATATTTCTGAATGCTAAACATCTAAACAGACTTAGTGTCTCTCAACATGATACCTTTCAGATGTGTTAAGCTAAAAACCAGTGATTCCCAACCAGCATAGTTTAACATTAAAGGAATGATCTAGCACATCTAATAGACACCTGTTCAGAAATCTCTCTCAGGCTAAACAAATAAACAAATTGTCCAAATTAATTCTTGGTTCAGAATGTAAAATGAACCATCGCATGTGAAATTATTGATTAAATCATCTGTATGCTTATATGAAGATACGAGGCCCTGCTTTTAGAATTATAAATTTCTCTTTAGTGCATGTATAAGAGGGTGGAATGGAAAAAATACAAAACTAGAATGCACGTACAAAAGATAAATATCAAACAACGTGTGTGTAGGTGCACATGTGCATATACTCATTTTTTCTTATACTTAAATCCATTTATCCTTATGTGTTTCAACATAATGTTTTAAAAATGTACATTTTACTGATTTTAGTAAACACAAAAATGATTATTGTGATATAAATCTCTTGTGGTTAAACACTAATGTATTTATTATGATATACATTTCCATGGATTACCGCTCCATCAAATGCATGAACTGTTAATAATAAAATTATAGAGTTGGAAAAGGCCATTTAATACTTCAAATCCAATCCTATGTATATAGTAGGAATCCAAATTAAAGCATCCCTGTCAAATATGTAACCCCTGCTTTGAACACATTCAGTGAATGGAAACTAAAGTATGATGGGCTTTGATAATTTTTAGGGCTTTTAAAATGCTACAAGAATTTTTATTGGTTTTCCTGCAGAAAATTGACACAGTTTCACTAATGACTGCAGCCACAACTGCCATCATAAGTCAGGCACAGTCATGTGATTTTTCACTTTACGACCGTGTTGCTTAGCAGTGGAGTTGCCAGTCCCAATTGCATTAAGAAGTGAGGACCACCTGTATATATATATTTTCATCCATATGTAGTTCAACTGTCTCTGTTGTTGCTCACTGCTTCATATCCAGGGCCATTCCAAATTTGCTAGAAAATTTATTATTTTAAAAAAAATTTTTTTTTAATTAGCATTTTACTTATCCAGGTCCTATATATACATAAATAATTAATCAAACCAACAAGAAAGTCCAAATGTTTTCATTCAATCCTTGATGACTTGAACAATCCCAGACTCTGCTTGCATTTACTTGTAAGGAGTACTATGTGGTTACCTACTTTTGTGGTTACCTTTCACCAGACAATAGTTTCTGAAATGTTGCCAGCTACATAATGGCATTGGAATTATTATTTAGCCATTAAAAAAAAAAAAAAGACGTTATCCCCTGGGACACAAATGCAGTCCACACAAATCTGACCACAGATGGGTTCAGGCAATTCACAATAAAGTACATGCTCACTTTCTCTTTTGAATATTTTATATGAGGGTAGATAGTTTTTAGAATGCATTGTGGAAGACTTCTGCTACAGAAATATTCCTTATTTCTCTTTCTCTGCTGAGCAGATACAGCAAGAAAAGCAGGTACCAGAAATACAGTCTGATATAGTGAAATTGTCAAGACGTCCAATCCTTAAGATACTAATGGATATCTTTGAAGGATGAATTTGAATGTCAGGCAACTTTGTCCAGTATGCTTGGCTGCAGACCAACTTGGAGACCAGAGTGACAAGATTTTGGCTATACCCGCATGACAACCAGTCATGTGATACCATTCCACTTGTTGGGTGGATGATTGAAGTGGAGCATAGAGAACCCTACTCTATTGTTTTGAGGACTCAAATGCTATTTTGAGGGAAGACACATATCTATTTATAACCTGAAAATAACCTAGCCAAAAGCTTCAAGGCCACAAGTACACCAAGAAAAATGACAAAGAAACAATACACAGTAATATAAGAATACTGTATAAGAACAGTCCTGCTGGACTAGCCCAAGGTACATCTTTATCTAGTACTTTGTTTCTCATGGTGGCTAATGAGATGCCTTTTGGGGTGCTTGCAAGCAGGAAATGGAGACATAAACCTCTTCCACTATTGCATGCCTCTCCCAAACCTGAAGGTAACATTGAGATTTCAGGACCAAGGTAATCCATTACTAGTGCTATACATATAAGTAAAAAACCTTCACTGTATGGTTTTTCAGAGTTTTGTTGTTTTGTTAATTTTCCAGACAAAAACTATTTCAAACACTTTTAAAGTCCACTGATCCAATGAAAGGTGGACTTAATTTACTGTGTTTTTGCAAAACAAACCAAGAGAAGCTTAAGTAGGACCTGAAAAATTCTTATGCTTTAACAGTTTATATACCTTAGAAAATAAGGACAGTCAACCAATAGCACAATTTATTATGAATCCTGCAGCTGAAAGATTATTGGATTTCATTAAAAAGGATGATGCAATGGAATTGGACATTACCACCAGATGCTAAAATCTATCAATTTCCTACAGCAATTTAGAAAACTTACAATTTTATGTTATTTCAGTGAAGTGTGACATATGGATTATCTTCATGGTCAATTTTTAATGACTTGCTGAAATAGATTTAAAAAGAATTCTAGGCCACAAAAGTCCCATTTGTGCTTATTAAGTACAAATCCCAAGTTGTCCTCTCAGATTTTTAGACCTTTCAAGAGAACCTGACATGCTTAACATAAGAGTTTTATATAAAACTGAAGAGATTCCCTTGATTTTAAATGAAGTAGATATAGTTCTTCAAATGGTCAAAATTTATGAGATCTGGTAAGCTTACACAGAAATGATTAAATTTGCACCATTAAAAACTTTGAATCATTTTTCAAAATGCATTTGCTAGTTACAAGTTTTCGTAAGCAGCAATTGGCATATGTCTGTACCAATGATTAGGCAGAGCATGGCAGCATAACCTAAGTGGAAATTGTCCCTATAACCCTATGGGGGCCCTAGTTATTAACCTTATCTATGGGCAAGAAAGGAAAATTTAATTATTCCCTTTGGATAGAAAGAAAAGTTATAATTCATCATCATCATCTTCAACATCATATTGTCATATAACTCTAATAGGGTTCCCCCAGATTAAAACATGTCAGCCAAGCACCAATAATTCCCTGATTAGGAGTTCCCACTTTGCACAAGGATGGGCAAAGGTGTTCCCACTTTGCACAAGGATGTGCTTAATCTTACAGATTGCTAGTGTTTACACATGGCTGGAAAAGGCCTGTTCTTCCTCTCCTTCTCTTCCACACATTTGCACCTTCACAAAGTCCACATACAGAATATGGCTTGCTAAAAAGAGGAAAGGTTGCTGTCATTTTCCAATACATATATTCTTTTTTAACAGAAGAAATAGGTAGATTTGTATTTCATCACAAAGAAGGAAAAGTCAAGTGCTCCAAAGAGGGTGTGTTTTTTTTCCTCCAAAGAAAACTTTATGAAACAGGACAGGGGAAATGGGAAAGCACAGAGAAACCTTCAGTTAGATATTCAGAAACAATATCAGTATGTGAAATGGGGGACATCATTTGTCACTAATGACGTTGAAGACAATATCCAATCATCTCCCACAGCTCTTGTGAAATCACATTCCATATAGGTATTCCAATGGGAATAGATTTGCGACCAGAGGATGAGTTTTCCAGATACAAGATATAATGGTTTGAATAATGGGGAAATACAATATCTCAGTAAGAGAAATGCAACCTCAAGGGAATGTTTGTGGTCTGCTCCTTATCAGTGGTCACCAAATGCACATTTATCATGTTTTTTAAAAATCTGATTGTGATTGTGAAAACATGGCCCACACATCCATATTCTGAATGTACGTGTTTAAGCCAATGACTGCTATATTTGGTAAGGTGTTTTTAAATGCCCATACTTTGTTGTTAGATATACTGGAAGATTAGCTTTTTAAAAAGTAGACTGGTTTTTTTTTTAAGAAACTGACTTGTAGTAGATTGTATATTGTATGCTGTAGTCTTCTAGAAGACTATACTTAGTTATTCAACTTCCATAAAATATTGCCTTTTAAATCCTGCTATAACAATTACAACTAAAGAAGTGGTTGTTTTGTTTTAATAAAGCTTTCTTGGCATGCAAGTGGTAATAGAGCAGATTTTAATTCCTCTGTTTATGTTTGAATGGAAAAGCACCACTTGATGGAGTCTCTCCTCCTTGTTACACATGTTATAATGTATTTTCAACCATTATTAAACATTTGGGTTCAGAAACTTTATTCATAATCATATTTTTTCAGATTTCCTACAATCCCACCTTGTTATTTTAAGCACTATATTTACATAAAGCCATAGCCAGGAGACTGAAACACCCTCCGCTTTCAAATAGATCTACCCCATCTATTTCAGAAGCCATCGTCTGAACACTTTGTCCAAATGAAAGGAGATAGAATATTACTAGAGAAAGAGCCACTTCAATTTCATGTCAGCTATGGAATGGCCTTCCCAGGGAGATACACCTGCCATCAAATTTATGTAATGTGTAAAATGGGTATGATATTTTATGCATGCATAAAATTGTACTGTACATGCAGAAAAATGGCAGATTTTGTCTGTTGCATTTGAAAGACTGTTAAATCAAGGTTTGGTAAATCGAGGGTCTACCATATACTGGTGCTTCCAACAGAATACAAGGAAGTGAAGAAAATATATTAAGTTACACACATTTTTAAATGCTGTTATATTAGAAACAGTTGTGCCATGAGAAAATTGTGGGATCTTTTACAAATTAGTCTATGTAACAATAAATGTAATATACAATTCATTTAATATCAACTTCTTTTAGCTTGTTGGTTACCTCACTTCTTCCTCATTTGTGCACGTACTAAGAAGGAAACAACAGAAAGCATTATGTGACATGACATACAGTATTACCATGAAAGTAAGGAGGAAAGCCTGCCTATAAGTGCATTGTATAAGTAGATCTTGCTTTAAGAACCATTATAACAAAAATAAACTTTGCATTAAATAAAACTTAAGACTAACCTTTTTTGACAAGTTTATTCTAACTGAATGGTCACTTCCATATGGTTGCCATCTTTGCATCTCAAAGCATCAGAAGCAATTTCATGCTGCTTTGTGGTGCTCCACAAGCATCCTCAACTGCCCCTACTCCATTGCTGGCAAAGGTTCCTCCAGATGACCAAATGAAGAATGAAATGGTAGTTATCTAATGCCCCATGCCTTTTCTTTATCTTCCCTCCCTGTGTTTGCTTTTTGTGGTGAGGAAAAAAAGTAAACAACAACAAAAATTCTCAAGTGGCTAGTGTAAATGGTGTGGCAGAGCCATCCCTCAGAGGAAAAAAACAAACAAAGCAAAAGGGGAACAGCCGCAAAGTGTCATGGCACCTTCATTTCAAAGAGGGATGGGAAATCCCAGGAAATGTGTGGTAGAATAAAGTGGGATTTCCATCAGTGAAGAAGCATCTAGTTTCATCAACAGGAGAAATGCAGGAAAACTATATTTGCTGTGCTTTCTCTAAAGCAGCTCCTGACCCAATTAACTTCTGAGGTTAATTGGCTTAGTATGCAAAGACCAATGGATGCCTTATGGCATTATAGGGACTCCAATTTGCTTATTTATTTTATAAGATTTACATGTCATGTTTTCTCTGGGAACTCAAGGCTGTCTGCATAATATTTCCTCCTCTATTTTTTCCCCACAACAGCTCTGTGACACAGAGTGTGATTTGCCCAAAGTCACCCAGTTACTTTCCATGGCTAAAGGTAAACTTGAAACTCAGCCTCCTCCATATTAGTTCAACATTTTTATTTTATCTCACAGTAACAGGCAACATCTCAAGACATGCTGTCCAACAGATGCAATACAACATTTTCAGAAGGTC
Organism: Python bivittatus; assembly: GCF_059951505.1. Taxonomy (NCBI): domain Eukaryota; kingdom Metazoa; phylum Chordata; class Lepidosauria; order Squamata; family Pythonidae; genus Python; species Python bivittatus. Next base: position 10,585,735 of record NW_028277112.1, read on the forward strand.
CATGGTATTTTGTCATGATTTCCCCTTGTTTCTTAATTTCTAATTAGTATTTTTACATTTCCAATAAATGATGTTTTTCTTCCTCTCCACTGGTACTAAATCAAGGCAAACTCCAGGTTTGCAGGTTTGAGGGGTTCCTTGCAAAAATGACCATATGCCATGGACTTATCAACTGTAGTGTCAGAGCTGCAGGCAAATAGGTCCTCTGATAAGAGTTACCTGTATCTTTATTTCAGCTGCTGCTTAGGAAAGAGAAGAGGCTATCAGAAAGAAAAAAGAAAGTTGTCAAGGAGAAAATGAATGGGTATTTCTGTCCACATTTTTCTCTGAAGCCACCCACTGGTAGCTTCAGACCCTCCCATTATTCTACCTTCCAGAATGTATCCCTAAGGCAATGTGGTTGCCTGTCCTGATTCAAAGCTATAGAACTCTGTATAAGAACAGCTCTTATGTGGATACAAGATCCATCTTAGTTCAGCATTTCTTTCTTATGGTGGCCAACCAGATGCCCCTGGAATGCTCAGAAGCTGTTGTTCTCCCACAACTGGTATTTGGAACCATGCTGTCCCCAACCCAGGAGTAACATTATGTCTTCAAGAAAAACTGCCTCTGATAGACTTATCCTCCATGAATTATTGAATCCCCTTTTAAAACCATCCAACTTAGTGGTTCTCCTTATATCACATGGCAATGAATTCCAAAGATTAATTATGCAGTGTATGAAGAAGTGTTTCTTCTGATCATTTTAATCTCCTGTCAATCAGTTTCATTGGGCATTTCCTAACTTAGTATTTTGAGAGAGGAAACATATGTTCTCTCTGAGCATTTCTGCCATGCCATACATTATTTTATAGATTTCAGTCGTGCCCCCCAGTTGCCTTTTTTCCACCCTAGAATACCTCAAATTCTAAATGTTTCCTGAAGGGAATTTGTTAAATCCCCCTGATCATTATGGCTCTTCAGTCACAGAACTGTATACAGTATTCCGGATGTGGTCACACCAGAGATTTGTATTAGGGCATTACAATGTTGGCATTTTAATAGTCAGTCCCTGTTACAATGATCACCAGCACTGAACTTGACTTTTTCTCAGTTGCCATATACTAAGTTGAGCTAGCTATCCACTCTGACTCTAAGGCCTCAGATTCCATCAATGCATATGTGACCTTATGGCCGTTTGCTCACATGTATCCAAAGAGAACTATTTATCTTTCTCACAATTGACTTGCAGACAACCAATGGTATTATTTTAGTATACTATTTGTTACATTTTATGCTAGGTGTTTATATGCTGAGTATTTGCTGTCCTATATCTCACTGAATATTGTTTTTAAAAAAGAAAAAAAATGATTCCATTTTGATTTTAAGTTGTATATGCAAATATAAATATTTTTGATTGAATACATGTATGTAATATCTTGGAAACTTTCTAAACTTTCTAAATTTTTAAAGCTTAGAAGGAGTGTGATTAATGAATAAAGGAACCACTGACAACATAGTAGAGCAGAAGCACATGGAGAAGGGAAAATATGACATCAGCATAATGGGGAAAAGGTATATATTTGTACCATAAGTTCTAGGCATCATTACACCTGCTACTCCCAGTAGAATCTATGTTAGGATTTGTGCTAGGTATAGAAATTCTCTTGCATTTTTTCCCCAGTTAGTTCACAATTAAAGTACTGAGGAGAATTTGCTTTAGAAATCCTTTCAAAAGGTAAAAGAATTCCAGAAAAGTTTTCATCATGGGTAGAGCATGATCTTTGTGCACTCATTTGGTTAACAAGCTGGACAAGGGATGGGGTTCTATTGAACAATTGGCTGTCCAACAGTCTTCAGCCTCCTTGGTTCTCTCACTTCAATTAAATTCTAAAGGAAGATATCATGTGTGAACCTTTCCCAAAGAGCTTTTTCAGTAGTGGTTCTACCATCACCACTAAGGAGGAGTTCATTGTTGAATAATTTTTCATCCATTTGTTTTCTTTTCCAACAAATTTTTGGTAGAAGTTTTGAGTAACTGTCAATACATATAAACAATACAAGTTTATCTACTAGTGAAAGAGAAATTATGATATTTCAGTCACTGATAGTTAAGAAATCCAACTCACCTTATATTTCTATGGATAAGAACTTCCATATATTAATAAAATTAACATCTCTCAACAAACCATGTAGCTTTCAAAAGTGATAAAGACATAATGCTATTGATCTCTAACTATGTTTAACAGATGTGGAGCAATTCATTGAAACTCCTTCCACCAGTCCATCATTTTTTCCATATAAAATTATACTTTTCTCTCAAATTCTGGACAAGATTTAACCATGATTAAAGCTAATTAGATTTTGTCAAACCAAGTTTTTCATACATCCAGTATTCTTTGCATTTTCATGGTTGCCATCAATATTTATTAAGGTGAATCCTCATCTAACTTATAAAGAGGTTGTAAGGACTATATTAGAAGGTGGGAAGATGTGTGATTTCATGCATGAATTCTAATTAGAGATGGCAAGCGTTCTTAATATATTTGGCCAGATGAAATATCAGTGTTAAAACTGTCCATACACTACACTAAAGTAAACTATGGTTGAACAGTTTGAAACTGTTGAAGCTATTGTAAAGCCCTGTCATTTTGCTTAATGTTTCAAAGTACTGTGGTAATGAAGGCAATTGGGTTATTTCTGTAAACCATAATTCCATGAACCATGGATTAGCACAATTTAGAAAGCACAACCTAAAATGTGTTTCTAAAATCCTACTTATTTTCTTAATAGTAATGTGGATTTATGAAAATGATTTCATTTAAGTAAATATGTTGCTAAATCTTGAGTCATATTGTTACCTAATACAGACAAGGCGATTTCTATTTCATTTTAAATGGATTATACACTTACAGATAGGCGGATCTGACAGGGATTAAGATGGTGGGTGCAACTGCACAATCAATGCTCCAACCTATTTTACATGTCTGTGGCAGACAACACACATTTAAACAGGGTGGGGCTTTGGCCACACAACCATGCCACCATCTTGACTTTTTTAACCATCCCTCCACCTCCTATTAAAATGCCCCTGCTTACACTATATGGACATATAACTTCATGTATGAACTTAAGGCCATCAGATCTGGATCATAAATATCCAGATGACCATTACATGGACAGAAAGAGATGCACAAAACTCTAATTCTTTGCTACTATCCAATGGCCACACAGAGTTTTACAGCCCAGATCTGACAGACTAATGTAATCTTTAATTCTTTCTGTGAATGTCCAGAGAGGCAAATTTGTAAAGAAAGTGCAGCCATTATAGAAGCATTACTGGAAAAATGTCAGCTTATCCTTTGGATCAGACAATGTTTTAAATCAAAGTATTTGTGATTAGAATGAAATAAAGTTCACCCTCTAAAAAGCCTCATAAAAACAAGCTGGAAACCGATCCCGGTTAATACTCCTTCAAACAAGTACTGTTAGCAACTTACATTTACCATTGTGAAATTATTTTTCCCTCTAGCAGAAGACTGGAACAGGAATTGTTCAACGGTATCTTTCCAAGCATATGCTTCCTCCCCAATCCAGGGCTCTCTACAGTCAATGGGCAGACCTAAGCAAAGAAAGAAAACAGCACAAATATATTATGATAGCAACTCTCATATACACCCATAAACTTTATGTTTTATCTTTTGAAAAGCTTCTGCTGCTTAATAAGATTTAGCCTCTTACTTTTAATCTCATAGTGCAATGGCAAGGAAACCTCTGGTATTGCTCTGGCCTGTTACACCGTTGTCATGGATACACAAGTAAAGTGCATTACTTCCTCTACTAAAAAAAGATTCTGAAAGAGTGCCTTGTAGGATTTACTAGCTTTGTAGTATAGTTAGCTACTAAAGTCTTAAATAAGAACATGCTTGTGAGTTTAAACTAATATGTAGGGGGAGAAGTATATCCATATATTTATATTTATCTTCATGGAAGGGTTAAACTCAGTCCTTGTTATTATCCTTGCTTACTTTATGAATTATCAAAACACACATACACAGTTGCATATTTTGTTCTTTTTATTTTGATTCACAAATACAAACTGATACAAACCTTTACACATTAGGGTATTTTAGCATAACTCTGTTCTTGCAATAGTAACATAACAGACTAGTTATCTACTGATGCTACAGTAGATCAGTAAGATATTTCCTGGCTGGTGAAAATATATTGAGGGGTACTAATTGGTTAATGAATAGCCAATGGTTTGTATTTCTCTTTCTCTCCCTCTTTCCCTCTCTCTCTCTCTCTCTCTCACACACACACACACACATGCAGATACAGGCACCTGAATCTGCCAATCACTGACCAACTCTGAATTGTTTAGATCACAGTTTCTCAAACTCGGCAACTTTAAAATGCATGGACTTCTCCTGGCTGGGGAATTCTGGGAATTGAAGTCCGCACATCTTAATGTTGCCAAGTTTGAGAAAGACTGGTTTAGATAATCCCAAAAGCAGAAATGGGAAAAGCAGAATAAAGTTTACACATGTTGGCTCTGGAATAGATTCACCAGGAAAACCTGCTTATTTTCCAGAACGCAAAGGATCAGCATGACACTAGTTAAAGTATGGAAAATGCCAGTGTTACATTTCAAAAGGAACACGAGGTTCCAAGTATTTTGGTGCCTGTTTAAACTGCAGACAAAGAAGGGAACAGAAGGGGTAGGGGATGAAGTTGAAGCTGAACACCTGTGAAATTACAGGCACAGGTCAGTATATTTATGCATGGCAACAACTTTTAATGCAACATAATGTGATTCAGCTAGCATTGATCTTGAATTATTGAGTCCAAGCAGGAATGACAGCATGGAGCCTCTTTTATGCATGAAGTACACCATTGCTGCTCAATAAATGTGGCTGGCTGACTTGGGAGCTGGGGTTTCAGTCTGGGAAGATTCTTGCTAGAGGTTGTAGCTAATAAACATAGAAGAACTGAATTTGCATTGTCTCTTGGAGTTCCTTGGGCTAGGCCTGACATCAATCTTTGATGTCAATGGAACAAGGAACTCCAAGAGATAATGCAAATTCAGTTCAGCTATGTTTATTAGCTACAACCTCTAGCAAGAATCTTCCCAGACTGAAACCCCAGATCCCAAGTCAGCCAGCCACAACAGTGTGAATTCCTCAGGGAAGTGCCAGTCTCAGCCTCTTGTAGCTCCCACGCTCCTCCAGCGAGCTAAGAAAATGTTTATCTCCCAGAGCCTGGCCTTCATAATTCCATTCCATCACATCACCATCTAGATTTTTGCAGCATAGATATGCTAGCCCCTACCAAGTATATTATTGTATCTTTCAGCCTGTCAGTTATATGCAAAGGTCCAGAAACGAAGTATTCAAATATTTAAAAATTGATTGTGGGCTTTCCAAAGCCCAACCTGAACGTAGAGGTTTTTATGGAAGACCTTTGGAACAGCTTGTCCCACAGAGCAACAGCAGCCCCCACTTTTATGGACTTCCAAAGAATTATCGTTTTGGAAGGCCTTCAAGGAATGACTGAAGTTGTCATTCAAATGAAGATTGTTTTGTATAAAATTATTTAATCAATTGTTCTTATTAATATTGCTGCATTTGTACACTATACTGTATATTGTACTGTTTCATTGTACACTGCTTAGAGTTATTCAAGATGGTGTGGTATAGACATTTTTAAATACTAAATGAATGAATGGGTCATCCAGGTTTCAGTAGTCCAAATCTGGTAGCTCTAAATGACCTACAAGAAACACTATTGTAGCTGCTTTAATTTTTTTTTAAAAAATGCATTTAGCATCAAGGTATTTTAAGGAAATTATTTAATAGCTTCAAATGTAGCCCTCTTAAAACCAAGTCCTCCCTGTTTAAAAATCCACAAAGGAAATTTTTAGTTAGGCTGGACTATATATTCACAATAGGTTTATTTTCAATTGAGTGATTCTTATATGATAATTCAGCATCTAATATCGAGAAAAGAATTCAAATAATATTATCTGAGAATGTGAATATATGATTCACATCAAGAAAATCTTGAATTAAACATGAAAAAGAGCAGAGTGTTATTTAATTAAAACACAATCTTAAAACACTATAAATATAAGGAAATTCAATGGAAATGAATGCACATATTCCCAACAGATGTGTGTGTGTATGTGTGTGTGTGTATGACTTTATGGATATAGCCAGTAAAAACAACAGTAATGTATCAGAAAGTTTTTTGAGAGATATATTATCTTTCCCAAAGAAAAACTTCCTCCAAAGAGACATGAGCTTAATGTAGACTTTCCACAAAGGTTTTTTTAGCGTTTCAGCACCTTTGAGGACTGCACAAAAGGAGATTTTGTGATTCAAACATTTGTTCCTTTACTTTCACTTTTTATGTTTTCATGTACAGATGAGGCTAAAGAATCCTCTTCTTATGCCCATTCACCAAGTCCTATTTATTTCTATTGTTACCCACATTTCAGTGCTTGTGAATTGGCCACAGCAGAGACCTGCAGTGTGCCACAGTTTATCCCTAACAAAAACAAATAGAAGCTGTTGCGCAGTCTGTTGCTTGCCACAGTCTCAGATGATCAGTGTTAATGTCCCCATTTGTCCACACTGTATTTTGACAGTCGAACTGGATATGAAGGTGACTAGGCTTTCCAAATGACCCATTCTTCTCTTGCTCCAGCATGTGTCTATCTAGGTTGTAGTCTTTGGACTCAGGAGTTTTTCTTTAATTACTGACTACTAATCCTGCTATATTCACCAAGTTAAGCTAAATATACTATTAATTATAGGAAATGGTTTACCAAGACTGTCCAGTCACAATGCTCTAAAGCAGTGTTCCTCAAACTTCTCAACTTTAAGATATGTGGACTTCAACTTCCAGAATTTCCCAGCCAGCTTCATGGCTGGCTGGGGAATTCTGGGAGTTGAAGTCCACATATCTTAAAGTTGAGAAGGTTGAGGAACACTGCTCTAAAGGACATATTTTATATGATACTTTATTCAAGATTGTTCTGTGCTGCTTGTTTAGTTGCCTCATCTGTTTGAAGAGCTTTAGTCAAATGAGAGAAGAGGTAGTTTATTGTAACTAGTGTTAGTAATCTTTATTGATATACTACCTGGCATAGGGCGTGGTTACTTGAGGGACTGCCTGTCTCCCATAATATCTGCCTGGCCAGTTTGATCTGGCAGGGTTGGTGTGCTCCAGGTTCCCTTGATTAAACAATGCCACCTATTAGGACCCTGGAAGCACACTGTCTCGATAGCAGTGCCTGCCCTCTTGGGGGGTTTCCCCAAAAATTTGAACAGCTCCCACCCTACTGTTATTTCAAAGAACCCTAAAAACCTGGTTCTTTGCCCAGAACTTTGGTCGGAACAACTGACGCCCCTTTCTTCCTTTTGGTTCCCCTACAGGTTTGTTTTCTTTGCCATCGTTGTTCTTTTGTCTTGTGCTATTTTGGGGGGGGGGTGTTTTGTTTTTAAATTATTTTAACAATTGTAAACTTGCCCAGAGTTGCTGGAAGTTGGGCAGCATATAAATTTAATAAACTATTGCTGTTGTTGTTATTTCTGTATTACTATTATTCCTAACCAAATAAGTATACCTTCTAATATTTATTCTCTTTTTCCAATATTTTTGTTAAATCCTCTTTATTTTTCCTCAATACATTGAATAATTTAAATACAGATTACAGAAAGGGTACTTTGGCCCATCATCATCATCATCATCATTATCATCCTCATCATCCTCCAGTGAGGTCTCATCAGAGGAGCCATACAATACAACACAACACAACACAACATATACTATAATATCTAATAATAAAAAATGGTCTTTGATTAAAGAATCAAACTTTAAAATAATTTAAAGGAGCCTATCATTGACCTTGGCCTTCTCTCCACATCTGTTTGTTTGACATTTATCAGGTTTCATCTCTTCTAAAAATCTACTGTGCTTTCAAATTCATCCATTAAAAAGTAGTAATGTACCTTTTTCCAGTTGTAGTCATGAGAGGCATAAAAGATCACTCCTGAGTTGAATCAGGCAGCCTTGTTGTTAATTTAAGTCTGAAGTGTTTTAAAAATAAGAATCCAGATCCAGATAGGTCCTTGTGGTTTGTACAGCATCTTACTAATAAATCAATAACAGCTTTGTTCCTAGGCAAATAGCAATTGTTCACATCTGGACTGAAATTGCAATGGTGTGGATGGGTGTGGATATCTGCAGAAGGCTTAAATTTGAATTCTGTTGCTCATATCCAATACCAGCCAGCATTCAGTGGCATCCATGTTCCTGCTTTAATATGGAATTTAATGCTAACCTAGGATTGTGCTGCATGTCTAAAATCCTAAATACAGTTACATGAAATACATGCCCTTGAACTTTGCCTATGTATTCAGGCCTGTGCTTAGCTCGTCTAATACATTCTTTTGCACTGATTCCATAGTAATTAGTTCAGAAAGAATATTTTTACTAAACTTCAAATATCCCTATAATGTAAAGCCCACTGAAACCTAAATAGGTTTGCTTCTAAGTTTAAGATGTTTAAGTCGGGGCTATCTGTTACTCAAAGACTTTTGAAATGGAACATTAAAGAAGAATGGATATCCTTTAAATTTAATATAGGTACACATTTATGTCTATTTCAAGTCTGAAGTTGATTATTTTAATCCAAATATGAGAGTTTAGTTAGGAAACCTGTGTGTTGCCACAAGCCCTTTCTCTACCATGTTGTTGACCTTTCCTGGTTAATTCATGTTACCATGAGTTCAGTGCCTCCCCAAATTTCTTGTGGCCTTTTAAAATGTACTGAAACCATTTGTGGGATTGCTCAAGTAAGAACCTGCTGGCAGAGATTTGAGCATCCAAGTTCCACTTTTGTGTTTAAAAGAAAAAGCTGTCCCTTGAGGATACCAAAATGTTTTTTCTGCAGCCCCCAAGAGACTTAGATTGTGGCAAGGTTTTCCAACTTTTTGAACAAAAATGTGTAAGTCCTAGAATAAGTTCAGCATGGTTTAAAAAACAAACTCAAAATCCCTACTATAGTATAACTAACTATACTAAGAAAAAAATCTGAAAATCTCGAGTAGTTCCTGGTCTCAGTTCCTGGGGACTGATGGTATGGCAGGTCTACAGTATGCAATTGTAGTTGCTAGGGTTGTTTTCTGTGGTGTGCCAATGGATAGGAAAGCAATTGTTCCTGGCTTTGGGGGAGTTGGTTATTTGTTCTTTGAATTCTTCCTTTTGTATCATTTGTAAGTTGCTGAGACACTTTTTGGAACTGAGCAAGATATAGTAAATAATTCATAAACTCCTCCCCTTATTTGTGACATAACCCTGCTTATTTATCCCATTCATGCAGATCTCAGCTTTCCTGAACAATGTTGTTATGCCATACTAACCATCAAAAAGATGCCCACCCTGATATAAAATGCAGGTCTATATAGTTTGATATAGCTTACTACCAAGGAAGAAAATATAGATTAGAGTGTGCAGTCCTCAGAAAAGCCTTGGATCACAATACTGAGGATCTTTAAACCATGTGCATAAGGTTTAGAAGGATATACAGAGAAAGAGAGGACTACTAACACTGAGTCCACTAGTTCTTGCTTCCTTAAGAAATATGATTATGAATTCTACTGACACTCTTTTCAAAGTGCAAATAGTGCACCCCTTTCTCAAATGAAAATGCTATTAAAACAAGGTGAGTGTGATGTGCTATTTCTGAAACCATTACACCCTCCACGAATATTTATATAAATAAAAGCAAATATAACTTATTTTCATGTCACTAAAATCAATAATAACTTTTTTACCCCTTAACGTTTACTAGAATGAATAAAAGCAGCCTAATTACACCTCCATGTTCATAAGTGGGTTATTTGCACTTTTCTTCTGCAAACTAAGCTGAATTCACATTCATGAAATAGAGCTTTCCCATTTCCATTTTCTGTATGCATTCTTCGGTTTCTGAAAACCTGTCCTTGAAGGCTGGGGATCCTCAACAATGGTATATAAAGGACTACTATAAAACAGGGAGTGGACAGAAGTACCATGTATATAAACATAGGAACAATTTAAATTCTAAGCCATAGGAAATGATCTCTACCTGACTATATATTTATCTGTGACACATTCAGTGTAGGAGCAATCAGAATATCACTTAGGACCGTATATTTGATGACAGCTAAAATGTTAAGCATACTATATTATATTTAAATGAAAGTAGTATTTCGATGTGATAAGGTATGTCTAATTTGGCATCAGAAATGTGCCACCCCAAATCAATATTTTTACAAAATTGCTTTAAAAGTCCATGTTAAGTGCATCACCAGTTATTATGCTAGAAGGGCATTATTTAATATGCACAGCTTTTCTTTTGCTCTGTTTTTTAAACTGCTGCCTTCAAAATCTATGCCTTCAGTGTGGAGAGAGTTAATTTAAATTTGATAACAAATGGGCCTGCTTTTGAAATGAGTGTAGCCTGGCAACTTCCACTGAGAACCTGTCATCGGGCCTCAATTATGTATGCAGCTTCTTTGAGAAATAGTTTCACACATCTGACCCAAGGAGCATAATGTTGTTGTCCATGAATTTTTTTTTAAAAAAGTGTACGCAGGCAGGGTTTAATTTCTGGACATTCTTCTTATAAGCTGCTGCCTATGTCTCCTCCCCAGGTCAAACAAACATGCATAAAACACTGATACAACAATTTTAATATTTTTAATTGAAATATTCTTCCCTTTTCTTATTTGCTTTTGCACTGAGTCTTTTCCTCCTTTCTTCTATTTTTCTCTTATACCTAATGATTCATCTGACCTAATCTGTGTGTGCGTCTGTGTTTACATACATATACACACCCACACATGCACACCCCAGTATTTCAATGCTTACTTTCAGGGTCTCCTTATCAAAGCAATAGTGTGAAACCAGATAGACAGTCAAAGGGTTAACCCCAACACCATTTCATTTTTTTTTCAAAATGGCTGCTTTGTCTGTGTGCATACACCAATAGCAAATGTCCTTCTGTTATTGTACAGCCAATTTCATGTGTCAACTATTCATATGCTAATACCAGTACAGTTTCTCACTTTTTTTCCCCCCTTCATAGATAAATTGTAAAGATTCTTACAGACAGTGAGACTAGGGAATAAACAGCTTTTTATTTCTGAAGTGATAAATTAGGTTTTATTCAAACAACAGGCAACACACACAGCTGACCAGTATTGTTTCTATTCATCGTTACTTTGCCTTCTGGATTTTTTTATTCAGGCTTGGAGCAGTTGGAAAATATTTAGCAGATACAGTTAGGGTTTATTTAAGTGACTTCAATGAATTCATTTGTTTTTGTTTTCAGGATATAGAAATCACTTTTTCCTAGCACTAGTATAAATCAAATCAGTAAAGGCTATTATTCCTATATTAAACATTCATTTTTACTTTTTTTTAATAAACCTGGAAGCATTAGTTGAAAAGAATTGAAGGGCATTACAGAATCTACAATTTTCCTGTTGATATTATCCAAATGCTCCCACATAATTCCCTTTTTGAAATGAAGCTCAGTAGAGTTAAAGAGAGCAAAAAACTCCCATTCAAATTTTTTATGTGTTAATATCCTGGAATGATTTTCTAGGATAGAGAAGGTTAGTATGATTTTCACCTCTAAATGTTTTTTTTAAGTTCACAAAATATTCATTAAAAGGAATGTACATTTTCACAAATAGCAAGATCTATTTTAATAACTCTAAATGAAAGGCATCTTTCTCTTTGGATTACAAGTGAGCATCACTAAAGAAAAACACTAGATTTCTGTACCAATTTGCTAATGGAAATAAGTTCAATATCATCAAATTCACTTAAAGTCTCAAAATGTGTTGCAAAGATAGTGTTTAAACCATGCTTTTAAAACTTGAGTATGTTATAGTCTAGTCTGTTGTACAGGTCATAAGAATACTGTCTTTATTCAATTTGTGTTTTGTTTTTTTTGTTTTTTGTTTTGCAAAATATTTTAAAAGCCACACTGCATTCCTGTATGGAACTACTAGTTCAGTTGTTTTATTTTCAAGGAAATAGGCATAGGATTGCACCCACAATGTATTTTAATGAAATGTCTGCACATTACCTGAATTAATCTTTTTTAATTCTACACTGATTGTGGCATCATTGCAATATTAGTTAAACCAAACTTTATCAGAAGGGACACCTCCTCACGTACATACACTTTTTCTGAAATAAATTGATATCCACTTGCTATACTTCTGAATAGACCCTTATAAGATGGCACTGTTGGACATATTAATTAGTTCTCTTAAAGCACAGTGTTTACTCAGAACAACATCTGACATTTTCCATTGGGCCTTACATTGAGTAATTATGCATAGGAGAACAGCCTAAAGGGATACAACTGCCTTTTTATAAATGTCTAAAACAGAAGCTACAATATAAAAACAGTTTCCTGAAAAGGTTTTTCCTGATGATGATTATTAATTTTTAAGCACATCAATAAAATAGGCAAATTAGAACAAGAGAGATACATCTGTCAGTAAGAAGGTCCAAAGTAGGTTTTACCCAATCATTAAAGTAAGAAATTGATTCTGTACATTAAGTCATAAAACAAGCAACTTAACTAGTAAGTGGAGTACTAGTTTTAAAATCAGTGAATATTAAAAAAAAAAATTGAAGGAATAATAAGCGTTTTAATCTAGTGGGCCTGAAACCCTGTGACTGATTTATTTGTCTGAAAATTAGGTAGCGTGAGATGGTATTGCAGGAGATGGCAACTTTTTTCTCTTAAAGGGATAGAATATTGGTTACTTTACCAGAAACGATTAACATTTTTTCCAGTCACATTCAGCCTTTCACAGATCATCTGCATGCCCCATTTGCTCTCCAGGGTTCTCTGTAGTATGGCAGGTTCCCTTCTCCGTATGGATCTTGGGAATGTTACTTAGTCAAGGTTCCTGAAACAGGAAGCTTGATTAAATGACCTAGCCTGGCATCATTGTAAGTCTATGTTTTTTCTGTGGTTTGAAGAATTAGCAGAAAAGCCTATTAACAATCTTTTCTTTTTCTAGGTATTCCATGAAGAAATTATCTGTGACCTACTTTGCAAGTAGGATGGCTCCAACATATTACACTCAAGTTGTGGAACAATAAATGATCTCAAGAAATGAATGACATGGGGATTTCATCCCCATTCTTTTCTGTGGGGTTTCTCTAAGGAAACATTGATTGGCCTGATAATTATGTAAATTTAATCGTTTAACTTTCTTTTGAAATGTTAAATGTTGGGGAACTTACTTAGAGACTTATTTGTAGATAATAGATGCTAATGACTTAAGGTAACAAGAAGTCAGTGTTTGGTGTTAAAACATTCTTTTCTCAGAAAGTCTCATCAACAGTCATGAGTTTTGTTGTTGTTGTTCAGTCATTAAGCTATGTCTGACTCTTCGTGACCCCATGAACCATATCGCGCCAGGCCTTCCTGTCCTTCACTGCAATTTATTATTCAAAAATAATTAGTTTATAGTATTAACTGATTGTATATTTGTTATTTATGCCTTAATTATAAGGAAGACCCTGTTTTGATAAAGCTATATGCCATGTAGCTCTAGAATAGAAATATGAGAAGTCATAGGTGAATTACAAGTGTTTGAGTTTCTATAAAGCCCTAATATATAATCAATATCAGGCCTGGTCCAATATCAAATTAACATCAGCAACTTTGCAGCTATATAAGCCTATAGTAGTCAGATCATGGTAGCTAATGGAAGGAATGCAATAATAAAACAGTTATATCCAGATCACAAACACTCATTAAAAGAAGCAAGTTCTGATTATGTCAACACAGTAGGCTTAATATTCTGGGCAGAAATCCCAGCAGAGTGCTCCCTGTCAAGCTGAATGAGATCCTAGGCTGAGACTGGTTACATTACATTCAGAAAAATATAAAATCCCAAAGATTTTGTAAAATAGCAGTCTCATTCTCCAAATTTTCTATACCAGTGGAATGATTCTCATTTAAATAATATCTATTTGCCAACTACTTAAGAATTAAAATTCACTATCTCTTTACATTGGTCTCTTCACTTTTGCATAAAATTAATAGCTAATAACAGATAGAAACAATATAATTTTCATATTTTCTAATTCTAAAAAAAATGAACTTAAATAATTTATTAAATCCAAAACAAGGTACATACAACTGTTGTAAAACCAATTCTATTTAATTCAATAAGATGTTCACCATTGTTTCTCTATTATTCCGATATATACCATTAATTTAACTTTTTTATGAATAATTTTGAAAGATGAAATGGACACCTCTTTTTATTGTTTCATTATCTGTGTAGATACCATCACGTGTCATTAGGATGCAACTTTTTAGGATATTGTATGTATGTGTATTTGTTTAAATTTGCTAAGCATTCAGGTATATGCAAATCTCAACAATTACGTGCTTACCTATGTTAGCTACCTTATTATATTACCTACTATTTTCCTCAAGCACATTTTAGTTTCATAACTCAGTATATAGTAATAGTAATTGTGCATATATCATTAAGTGTTGTAGTACATGCACAGTTTTAGGGCTCATTGTAACGCTTCTATTAAGTAGCTAATATTATTAACTCAATATTGCAGTGCTGCAATAACAGAAGTAGTTGATTTGAGCCTCTAGAAAACTAGTTTTCTCTCTTCTGGTATTAGAGATTATATATGCTAAAAACTTCCTAGCTACCTACCCGTAAAGCTGTTCCCTTTCAAGTTAAGCATCATTATGCAAAGCACACTAAAGAACCAAGAAATATAAGCCAAATAAATTGAATCATGAGGTAAGAAAAAGGAAAGGAAATATAGCTAAATCTAGCTTATATCTATACCATTCACTAGAGCTCTCCATACCTTGCTATCCATACAGTATAAACCACCCTTGCTTCCATCACATTGCCTTTTGCTTCATACATTGCCTTTTGTTCTTTAAATATTTCATCCCTTTTTTCAAACCCCATCACTTTCATTTATCTGAAACTTTCTTGGTCTCCCCTTTTTGCTCATATTCCTTTCTTTTCATTCATATTCCTTTCATATGTTTGCTTGGCAATCTGTTTCCCACTGATTATAACTAAATGACCAAGGAACATTTCATACTGGTCACTCATTTTGTATTCAGTCCATATTCATTCAATCATTCGTTCTTGACACTTCAATTGGTCCAGAAAGCAGCAGCATAGGTAGTTATGGACATTCCTTATTACACCCAACTAAATACCTCTATTCTACTAGCTGCGCTAGCTCCCTACTCTGAGTGCAATTCAAAGTGCTGGTTATCACCTATAAAGCCCTGTAAGCATAGGACTGAGTTATTTGTGGGACCATCTTTTCCCAAAAGTATCTGCCTGTCCCACACATTCGAACAGGGAGGGCATGTTCCGGGTCCCTTCTATGAAGCAATTGTAAGACCCAAGAGGCATGCTTTTTTGGTCTCAGTCCCTGCCCTGTGAAATGATCTCCCATCCAATATACAGTTGGTCCCAACCTTGCACGCCTTTGGAATGGTAGTTAAAACCTGGCTGTTTCTCTTGGTTCTTGGGTCAGAATGAGCAGAGCTCCCATTTTAGTTCTGATTGTCATTTAATTGTTCTATTTTTGTTTTAGTAGCATGTACTGTTTTTCTCACACAGTCATGAGGTTTGATTGGGCATCCATATAAATGTTTTAAATATATAAATGTAGCTGCACTCTAGTTTTACTATGCTTATACTATTCTATGCCTAATCTACAAACTACCTTGGAGCCAAAATATTGCTGCCCATATCCTACCAACTAAAAGGTACATGCAACATACTGACATACATTCAGGATACAGGGGTGATTAACACATTGGAAATAATAAGAATATATTTATATCAGTCATAAATTTGGTATATAGGATCATTATTAAGGAGGTTCATAAATCAGTACCATGTCCTTTTTGTAACTACCCAACAGTGGTATCACTGACAATAACATTTATATTAACAAGAAATGTGCTGAAAAGTCCAATATATTAACATTGGTAACAAATATAATTGCCCCTCCATTAGATGGCATAGCTTCAAAATATTAAATAAAATTGATTATTTTTCATAATTATGGTATGAATCCTGACCTTTACAGTAGCCTTTAACAATAGGGAAGCAACAAATGGGGGGATTACATATTTATGAGTGAAAAAGAAAATATTTCTTTGAAGCCAAGGTCCCATTACAAAGCAAAAGTATCAAGTCTACAGGGATGGAGTGGGAGGAGGAATATGAGAGAACCTAGTTATGAAAAAAAAAAAGATGAGAGAAAACTTTTTAGTAATTGAGAATGTTTGAAAAGTCAGACATTCTACTGAGAAATCGTTGTTCCCTAAATATTACTTTTTAGGAAAATTTTGGCATTTTAAGCATTCATCCTTTAGTAACACTAAGTCTATGTCCATGTAGCTGAAATGAATTTATTACCATAATTTTCTTCTGCTTACTCCGTCAAACTTTACATTGCATCCTCTTTGAGGTACAGACCTATTTTCTTGTAAATTCTGCAAAGCATTATGTACAGGCATTTCCCAATACACAAAGTATTTATGAATGTCTGCCCAATTTTGCCCAAAACAGAAATCATAAACAAACTTACTCATTTGGAAAGAGCAATGGTCTATATGAAAAATTATCATAGTTTAAGTTAGTCAAGTCATGACCTGTTCATGGAAATGGAAAGGTGGGGAGAGAGAGAGCGAAAGGGAGGGATAACCAAGGTGATAGCCAAATGTGCAATATAGCCTTTTTACTTTCAATATTGAGGGATTCTAATTCTATATCCATTGGTTGGCTTTACATTACCTCAAGCTAAACTGATAAGGCAAATAAACAAACAATAGTGATTGTTAGTTTTAATGCAAGAGACAAGCTTCAAAGTATTAATATTTATTATATTTTTCCTATTTCAATGTGTCCTTAATGAGATAATTTGTATTTTACTTTAAATTTGTTACAATGGCTCTTTGAGATAAGCCAAACTATACATTCATGTGCTAAATAATAACACATGTTTAAAGCAGGGCAGAACATAACCCAAATAATAACTCCTACATGAAAATAAATTACCTTTCTAGACTAGGAGCGGGGGCAGAGTGAGGGGACAGTGTGGGAGTCAACATAAGATTTCAATTTCTGAAACTATATTCAGTCTTTTTTTAAGCATCAGAAACATGTATTAATGTCTTGAAATGTCAGACTATGACACATGAAGAAAATTCCAGACATAAGGCACAAGATAAATAGCTATAAAATTGCTTTAAATGTAAATAATAGGAGAACACTACCTGAAGACAAGAGCTGTCCTTTGCCTTTCCACTTTATCTTTCTTTCCTTAGGAAAATAAAAAGGCAGATTTTAAGTATACCACTTCTAATTTTTGCATGGTAGAACTATTTTAAAATATTTCAAAATTTTAAAAAATAATTATTTCCAGTAAAAAAAATCATTAGCCTACTCAATATTCTACATTTGTAATTAACTGCCAGATAGACTTATCTTGAGAAACCAAACTCTTTTTCTCTCAACAAGCAGGAACTTTTCAAATGTTGGCATATATTTGCTTTATATTTTAGGCAGAAACTAGATGAGCTGACCTGGTCAATGCCTGGTCACTGCCTGAATAGGAATTTGCTACCTCATTACTGAATAATGAGTCTATGTTTGGTTGTTAGTCATGATACGTATATATTACCTTTAGGATCAAAGGAAACTTTTTCATTGCTGGGTGGGCATAGAGCAGAATTAGAAACTAAAAGCTCAGGTGACAGCAAATCCAATGAAGCATCAGAGTCATGCACTTCATGCACTCTTATTCAATTTTTAAATCTATCCATCCTATCTAAGTGGTCCTGCTGCCCCCACATTCAAAGGAGAGGTTCTCAAACTTCACTAGTAAGCAGGGAGTCCCTGAGAAACATTCTCCACTCTGCTCTCACTCCAGCACCCATAAGAGAAGCCAGTAATTGCAGAACAAGGCTGCTGGCTCTTTTATAGCCAGTTACAGCACTTAAAGAATGGTTCTTTCAGAAATACTTTGTCGGCTTTAAAGCAGTGTTTCTCAATCTTGGAAACTTCAATATCTGTGGACTTCAACTCCCAGAATTCCCCAGCCAGCATGTTAAAGTTGCCAAGATTGAGAAACACTGCTTTAAAGGAAAGTCTTGCTTTGATGGATTCTAAACATTAGCAAGAGCAGGATTCCTCTCCATGGTCCTGAGAACCCAACATCTTTGACAAGTTCTGTCCATGGTATTAGACCTGCTTCACTTCACACTGTGAGTGCCCCACCTGAACTGACATCTTCTATTTTCCTATCAGTTCATTGCAATATAGTCCATGACATTAAACATATCCTCTGAACCTCTGTATATCATCTTGGGTGCAATAGAAGAGCATTGCAAGTAAGAGGTTGATGAAGCCCACTTTCACCAGGGCTGTTGAATGGCAACCCATACAGTGGTACCTCGGGTCATGAACGCTTCTGTTCACGACCAATTCGGGTCACAAACAGCACCATTCGCAAAATTTTGCTTCCGTTTGCGAATGCCGGATCGGGTGACGAACAGGATCCACGGCCATTTTCCCTGCTGTGACACGTGGTCGTGGCTTTCTGTAGGGAGGGGGACTCTCCCTCCAAGCAATAACCGCCTCCCCACCCGCCTTCCTGTCCTCCACGCCAGAAGTCGCCTCAAGTAAGGTTAGCATTCTCTCTCTTCGCACTGTACTTTGTGTCATATTTTTGTGGTTTAAAAAAAAAAATACATATGGTTCAGAACGGATTAACCATAATTACATTGAACCTTATGGGAAAATTTGATTCGGGTTGCAACCAAAATCGGTTGGTGACCAAATTTGTAGGGGTCAGAACGGATTAACCGTATTTACATTGAACCTTATGGGAAAATTTGATTCGGGTCGCAACCAATTCGGGTCATGACCAGAGTCGCGGAACGAATTAAGTTCGTGAACCGAGGTACCACTGTATATTCTTATGTAAATAGTAGAAATGGTTACATCTATTTATGTCCGTGACAGAAAATCCTAAATACACATTAAGTATTGCATTTAATCTTTGATTTCTTGCTTTCTATATTGCACATATTTTGCTACCAAATTTCTGCATTTTATTTTATTTTATTTTATTTTATTTTATTTTATTTTATTTTATTATTTTAATGAAATCACAAACAATAGCCTGACAATCAGACAATTTGCCATGTATGCCAAAGAGCAGATATTGTTACTTCTTTGGCATCCATCTGCCATCTAATATTGATAATATCAGATTATCACTCAATTCAAAGTTTGAATGGAAAATAAATTAACCATGTGCTTAGCATAATGGTTGTATGGTGTGGTTAATTAAAAACTCATCAGTATACAGAAAAATGTAACAGAGTAATCTGAAATTAGACCTTGGGAGGTGTTAACTAAACATTATACCAGGAATTTAACATCAGAACAAACAACTTAGAAAAAATGCCAAAGAAGCCCAAGAGCAGTATGTGAATTACAATGTTATTGTGCCATTTATATCTATTAACGTCAGAGTTTCCTAGAAAGGGCACTCAAGTTTCTCCTTAATTGTATAAATCACATTAAAGCAAGAAAAGGTAATGTTTCGCACATTGAAACCTAAATAGTAGGCTCTGAAATCTTGATCACATCTTCTTAAATATCTGCCAATAGCTTATGTGCAAAGGCAGAAGTCAGGTGAAAAAGAGATACAGATACAGAGATATAGATACAGAGGTGATACAGATAGATACAGATACAGGTACAGATATTTATCCAGACTTGAACTTTAAATGGTACCTTAGGAAATCTATCATACATTGTAATAGCCTCTTCAGCTTTATTTCTGTGTCTGGAACTAGAAATATCCTAGATTGCTTTCTCTGTAAACAAAGTATTACAGAGTAAATTAGTTTTAGTCTTGACCTCCCCACTCACCTTCCCTTTTAAGGAAAAAAAAGGAAGAAACAGATTCCTACTGAAAGGGAGAGGATATTTCAGTTTTGTAAAGTGTCTTGTTACATCAATAATAAAGACTATTAAAGAATGTACCTTGGAGGAAACTATATCTCTAAAATTCTACAGAAGCAAAATTAAGATACTTTGAAAGTGCCTCAACATGAATTTGGAAAATGTGATGTAATTATTTAAGTGTATAGCTCTGAACAATTGGTATTAATACCTCTGTAGTATGTGTTTTATTATGTTTCAATCATGATAATAAATAAAAAGATCTAAGGCAGTAAGCAAGATACCATATAGCTTCCTAATGTAACTTGCACTTGAAGTACAAGGCTCCATTTGCCCAACAGAAAATATAATGGTGAAATCCTATGAACATCTACTCAGCATTGTCTATTAAGTTCAGTGGAGCTTGCTCTCAAATTAGTATAGGATCTCTTATTAATCTTATTAATTGGAGATACATCTGATTCCCTGGCCATTACCTTCCAGTAAAAGAGCAAATTGAATTAACTATTATATAGATTGGATTTCAATTCTGTCATGTTTCTCTAAGAAGAGAAACAAGAGTATGAAACAGGCTGTATAACTTTTTGCAAAGCCTGGGCAACAATTTCAGGTTAGTATGACTAGAAGAAACTGTGCTATAGAAGAGATTTTGGGAGACTTTTTCTAACTTAATTCTTTCACTCTGAACATGTGATTTGCTGTAATGCCAAACTACAGAGAAGCAATTTTGTTAACCAAAACAACATGGTGTATTCTACTGACTGGAGCATGTTTCTTAAGGTGCAGTTAATGAAGCTCCCCAGTCCAGAAGAGTTTATGCAACATTAAATCTGTTAAGGTACAAACTTTTAAGATTAAATGCAACCACAGCCTATTGTCTTGCTGAGGCATTATGCAATATCAGGGGCACCTTATTTTAGCATCTGGTAGTGGCAAAAGGATTTGTGTGCCACAGAAACCAGGGAAAGGAAAGGAGTTTGGGTAATTGATGACTACTCCATCTTTTTCCTCTGTTGGGCAGGATGTCTGGTTTATATTGTCTTCAAACAGCATGTCTTTGATTTAATGTCTCCTAAATTATTTTATATCAATCCTTGCAAACCAGTTTTGTATAGAAAGCTCCACTTCTGATTTTCATCATTTCCAACTGACTGTTTAGTGTAAAAAACAACAAATATTTTGTATAAAATATGGTTCAGTGTTTTATCAAAAATCAATAACAAGGCTAACAGAAGACTGGGAATAACAGAACAAATGATTGTATCTCAGCAAATTTTATTGCCATATCCTTGGTTTTAATGGTTGTTTTTCCCACATCTGTTCAAAACTTTCTTTTCTGATACTACAGTCTAAGGCATTCCCAGAAGAGGTGTTTTAGCATCACCTCCTTTGTGTGTGTGTGAGAGAGAAATATGAAATAGATTACTGATAGCATATCTTCCTAGCTAGCTGTTGATATCAGCGTATTCACATAAAATCTATTAGGGAACAGTTAAGAACAGTTCAGTTCTTAAAATATTTTTTTCCTGAAAGAGTGTACATTTGTGCATTTACACACACGCACACACATGTATGTGTATGTGTGTAATCATATATCCATCTCTGATTAGATTATTAAAGCTAATGAATGTCCCTCTTGTACATGAATCTCAGATTCGATATATATCTTTAGCCCCCTCCTCCCTAAAGCAGCAATATTCCAAGAATGTATGGGGGGGAGAGGATGTTTTAGAGACTATTTTAGAACCCTAAGATTTCCAACTTTGAATACAGTTGTAGGGAAGCCAACTGAATAAACATAGGGCCTGGTTACTTGAGGAACCACCTGTTTCCCATAGCATCTGCCTGGCCGATTCAATCCTGCAGGGTTGTCGCGCTCTTGGTTCCTTCAATCAAACAATGTCATCTCTCAGAAGTGCACCTACTATTTCTATGATAATAGTAGCATTTTTTACAAATGATGTCAGGGTTTTTTCTAATGTAGAGATTTTTTTTCCAGTATTGAGAATATTTAACATTATATTTAATATAACGTAATACTTTATGATACACTGCTTTGGTTAGAGGGATGTAATTCTATTCTTTCAATGAAAAAATACAAGATACTTCCACTACACATGGTGCCTCTATAAATAAAACATTGCTGCAACCAGGGATAGATGGATCAGTTTATCTAAATTAAATGTTGATTTTTAAATGCTTATTTATAAACTTTTCCCTTCTGTATTCTAATTATTCTGTATTTTTATAAGTCACATGACCACATAGGAAGCATGATAAATAAGGCATGCATCTACTATATGTTTCTCAGATCATAGATATCCCAGAACACGATCTGAGGGAACACATATAGTTCTTTCAGTGAAGTTAAGCAGAATTGTGTCTCCTCTGCACCTGTCTCAACTATTGTTTTGCAGCCATATTGTTCACAACCATTTTCACCTGTCTTTCATGAATATATGTGCACATCTGCTTTCCTCAAGAGCCTTTCAAATGACATGGTTGCTTTAACTATGCAAAAAGTTGTGCTTTATATACATTCCCATGTATTTTAAAGCACGTCTTTTGAAGGCTCTTCACACTAATGTATATGTACAAATGATAGAACTGTCATCTTGTTTTAAACAAAAACTGGCAGGGATGGTGGTGGTCAGGTTTTTTTTAGCGTGTTACCGAATGCTATTTTCTCCCTTAAAACTCTCAACCTGAAAAAAACTTTTTTAAAAATCTGAAATGTTTGGCCTAAGTCACTTTAGAAAGCATTGAAGGGCTTTGGAAGCTGCAGATCGGATTCTGAGGATTACATGATCCCCATGGTCCATATTTACCCCCACCCTATCTTCACTCCCATGGTTATACTGTATTATGCCATCTTTCACATCCAGACTATTAAATACAGTTTGAACCTCAGCTTTCTGCTATGGAAGTAATGGGAAATGATGATTTAACAGACTTCAGGAAGGACAGAAGAGGACAACCATCAGTGCTGGATTTAGGCATATGCTAAACAAGCTACAGCTTGGGCCCTCACAATCTGCAGGGCCTCACAAAATTTCAGAATATCACTTTTCTGATTTTGCAAAAGAGTTCATTATTGCTTATATTAATAAAAATTATCCTGATTACTTATTTTGTCAGCATTTTCTATATATTTTGATGTATTTTAAGATTATTTTGCAAATTACATTTAAGTATTGTTTCCAGGGTATATTATAATCTATGGGAGAGATCAAGCCAGCCAAATGATAAATATTAACCAGTCAATGCATTCATTTGAAAATAATTTGTATTTTTCACTTTAAATACCTTGCTATTATTTTGCTTATTTATTTATTTATTTATTTAAAAGATGTGTATGGCCACAACAGCAGTAAAACCCAATAACAATAAAAACCATAGGACTATAAAACAAAACAACAACCTGGCACCTTAATCATCCCCTTACATGTCCCACAGCCACTCCCATTACCCTCATCATTAAAGAATTAAAAGGCATAAATATGTTTTCCATTTTTTTATGGCAATCCGAGGTCCTGTTGTGCTACGCGCCTTAATGAGAGCATCTGGTGTAACTTTTTAACAAGAAGGGGGAGGGGGGTCCAAGATTTATTTAGCTTAGGCCTCACCAAGTCTAAATCTGGCCCTGAACCATGCTAGCTCATCTCTTCATTACTATCTCTTCTCACTTTCCATGGAAGAGGAGATCACTTTCCATGCCATTTAGAACTCTAGAAGATTGCATGTACCTGTGAAGTTACTGCAGAGATAGAAGACTCTTTCTACTTTGGACAGTTGTTGTCTATCTAAGGAGGAAGATGAGAAGTGTAATATGGGGCTGGAGCTAGGGCCTAATCATCATCATAATAAATAATCATATCAGTTTTTGAAGCAGTACAAATAATTCTCTATATAGTATTTCTTCTATGTGCTTATTTATTTATTTATATTCCCCTTCATTTGCACAAACACTTATATACAGTCTAACTTCAGTAAACCACTAACAGCTTTTTGTGACTAAGCTAATTGTATATTTATCCTTCAGAGTCAAGAATGTTTTCTGAAGGATGATCTGGAATTAATAGTATAGCTGAAAGGAAGCAAAGACAATGATTCAGGTTTTGGGGAGCAGAGATAAGTAACTAGCAAAAGAAGTCACTCCACTTGGGATGTCGTAAATGCGAGGAGGGTTGTGATGACATGTGGGAAGCAACATGCAATCCCTACATGGAGACTCAATAGGGGAAGGCATAAAAGAGGGGGACAAGTGACAAAATCTGCATCATAATGTTATGACCCAAACCCCATGACTTAAATACAAGTCCAACGTCAGAATGCAAATATGAAAGGGTGGGGTTTCCACTATGATGTCATTGTGCACATGTTGTTATTCATCATTAAAGCTAGCTGCAAACATCTATGGTTCAAGGACTGAATGTTACTGCCATATATTCCCCTACCACAGAAATGTAATTGCATATTAGTAGTG
This sequence comes from Python bivittatus, assembly GCF_059951505.1. NCBI lineage: Eukaryota > Metazoa > Chordata > Lepidosauria > Squamata > Pythonidae > Python > Python bivittatus. Next base: position 10,610,278 of record NW_028277112.1, read on the forward strand.
CCATCAAAATTCAGTGAGGTGGTACAGGAGATTCTAGAAAATGTTGAGGGTCACATGTATTGCTAGAACCTGTATTGCCCTAAAGGATTAGATTCATAGTTTTAAGGTGCTCATAACTGTCTCCTTAATACTTCAAGTATAGATGGTATGGGCCAGCTCTCAATATGTGTTGGAACCTACAAGTTATATCAACCTATTGAAGATGATGGGAATTTGAAATCTAACTTATCTGGAGGGTATCACCAGAACACGTGGGACAGAGATAAGCCTTGTAATAGTTATACATCTCTGGTAATCTGCTGACTTCTTGTAGCAAAATGATTGGATAACTATAGTCCAAAACAGGTCAGCTGGTCTGTTAGCAGGGACTGACTGATACAGCCCTAATATGACAGAATTCTATCATCTACAGTTAAAAATTAAGACCCAAATAACTCCAATCAGGTTACCTGAATGAGTGTCCCATACCACAAGGTCATCAACTGATACTCTTTTCTAGGTGTCCCTACAAGATGAAGGAATGTCAGACTGTGGTAGATGCCTTTCCCCAAACAGGTTCATTTGGCGCCTACACCATATTTTACATGTGTGGAATGAAAGTCTTCTTTCTCTCCCAGGAATTTTAAGAATCTTTAATTTTTCAAGAACTTTTCGCTGTTATTTTTTCTGCTTATATGCTTTATTTTAGCTTTATTATGTGTTGCAATGTTTTTACTCCTGGTTATTTATTTGATATATATCCCATATTTTATACAAGAGATCAAGGTAGCATACATTAGTGCTCCCTCATCCTATTTTTTTCCACAACAGCAACCCTGACACTAAAGATCTCCTGCCTGAATAAGGAATTTCTATGACATACCAAGAGGCTGAACTTCTCAAAAAAAGAGGGACACAGTAGAGAAGTTAAAAGATAACTAGTGAACCAGATTTGTCTAATTCATCCTGTAAATGACATCTGTAATCAAACGTCAGAGACTATACAACCCCATGGGCAGTATTTGGTCTTCAGTAGTTAAATTGCTTCTCTTTCTGACCCGATGGACATATTACTAGGACTGTTTGTCAGTAACTGCTTCTTTGAGTTCCTGTAACCTCATGCTTATGTCATCAGTGATAGTATTGCCACATTGTCTTTCTTGGCCTCTTTTTCAATTTTCCTCAGTTTTTCCAACCATCAGGGCCTTCTCTAGTGACTCTTGTTTTCACATTAAGTGTCCAAAATATTTAAGCTTTAGCTACATTATTAGTACTTCCAGTGAGCAGTCTGGTTTTACTTTGTTCAGATTTTATTCGTTCTCTCTGCAGACTAGGTTATTCTCAATACTATTCTCCATTCTCATAATTCAAAGACATCAGTATTACATTCAGGCTTTCAGATGATCTAGCTTTCAAAGCTATACGTTACAAGTGGGAAGACCATGGCTGTTTGTTGTCAGTGTGATGTGTTTGTACTTTAATATTACTTGCTTGAATATAAAAGGCTGATTCCCAGCTATATATAAGTTTATATTAATTTGGTTTGACTAATGGATGTGCAGAATTACTGATATAACATCATCAGCAAAGCATATTGTCAAATTAATATGAATAATCACACTTAAGCATTTACAGATATTTCATTCATTGCCTTCCAAAACACAACTTTCACATGACTGTTATACATTGTCCAGACAATAGCCTTCACATATACAACATGCAATGTCTCAAACATGTTTTTCCCAGTTGTGCATATTTTCGTATTTCACTTGGATATTTTTTATGTGAATCATTCAGTATAGGAGATCTCCTACCAATGTTGTGAATATGCATATTATTCTGGTCCCTATGAAACAGAATAGACTGGGGAAATGTGGTATACAAATTTACAGCCAATACAGCCATGATAATTATGGATTCTTGGAGGTGGCATGCTAGCACATCTGAAGGATATCAGATTGGGAAAGGCTGTTGTCTACATTCCCTTAACCTTCATGTAAGTTTGCACAATTACTGAATAAATTATATTATCAAAACTGAAGCCCAGTGTGCATTTAAAGGGTATATTCCATTCAAACCAGCAGTAATAATTATTTTATTTTCCTTTAGAATAAAAATGAGATAAGAATGCACTTATCAATTATCAATTCATCCCAATAAGAGTACGTGACTTGAGATTTCGAGCCCCTTATGTGAGTTATTCACATACTCCTACTAGAAAACATCAAGAATGTATGCTACCCATTTCCTGAAGCCAACAACCCTCATAGGCCTGTTCAGTGTGCATTCACTGGGGAGTTCTTTAGCTATATAAGATTTTACATCCTTTGGAACTATCTCAGAGCTCTGAATGCAAAATGTGATACCCAGGGACATCATTTAGATTTGTTACTTTGTCTGAAAAACATTGGATTCATAACCAATGAACACTTTGCATTCATCTATATACAATTTCAGAATTTTGCTTCTATGGGTTAGATAATATTTTATGTTTAATGACTAATGTAATGTATCTTCTACCATATATAAGAAAATGCAGTTAACCATTCTGAGCAATCTAAATGAAATAAAAATGATTGACTAGAAATGATAATATGAACTATGAGAAAGCTGTCTACAAATACAATGTCTCTCAGTGAAGCAAATGTCATGATGCATCCTGGTTGCTAAAAGCAAGTTTTGCTTTCCTTGAGAATTCACATCACATGGCATAAATTCCCTAGGCCTATTTCCTTTCATATGCACACTGGTATTAATCAGAAGGAATTCTATTAAAACCATTTGGGTGATACAGTTAAGTGCTACTCTAAACGAAGCCTATCAGATACAATCTCTCATTGTAAGGTAATTTACCTTAAATTCAATTTAAATTTGAATTTGAATGTGTGCAACTCTAAATGTGTGCAACTATATTATACTTGTTATTGTTGTTTTTATTATAGTTGTTAGATTTGGTACTTTTGAACGTCAGATCCTTGAGGAGGAGTTTCTTCTTTAAATTCTCAATAGTTCTCCATCCAGTGGCTTCCATAGTGATATACAATATACATAATTGCTTAAACAAAATATAAATACAGTAAAAAAATGATGTCTCATAACAATTAGTAATAAAAGGCAGCACAGATAATAGAATGATGCAACATAATCCTCTAAAATGTCAGATACAAAAGTATTAACCTTTGTAATGTCCAGGTTTGCTGTACCTCTTTGAAGAAGCCATTCCAGAGTCTGAACTCATTCGAGAATAGACCTGTTTATCCTTAGGCATCCCTGGAAAGGTAAGAATATAAATCGGGGCTCATACAAAGATCTTAGACCATCAACTGGCTATATGAGAAAGGTCTGTCTTCAGATAGTTGAATCCCAAAACTTTCAGGGCTTTAAAAATAGGGCAAGCAACCTAACCTGAATTAGGAATACAATGGCACCGAAATTTGATCCTTTAAAAAATATCATCAATGCTTGAGCCATCAGAGAGACTTGAATATACCCAATTTGGGGGAAGGAGGGGGAATGCATCTCCCAGGTTATGCTGGTCTGTGACCATAATGAAGATTTCATTTGAGGTTTGCATTCTCAGTTATATTGCCTGGGTAATACCCAGTGCGTATTTTCCTGAAATATGGCAAATGCTGCCAAACAAATTACCAACATTTGAATCTCAATTACAGATTTTTTTAGATATAATATCTTATATCTAAAGATATAAGAAAGCAACTAAAATAACATTGAATTATGTTTTTAGCATGTGTATTATAACCCTATAAAAGAAAAACATTGAACATTTCTGTTTTATTGATCAGGTTCTTAATGGTATGTATACAAACAATGTAATATAATGATGGTTCAGATTTAAATTAATTTACACAACCTAACATCATTTTCTCCAAAGTAATTCCCAATGAATCAAAAGTAACTTGTGATTAAATTACTGCAGTTAAGATCATAACCTTAGACCTGATTTAGGAATACATTGATTTTAACTTTTCTGTTGGATAAACAGCACATTATCCAGTAATCTACTATAAAATCACTCTTACATTAATTGAGCTAATATGCAGATTGTGCTGCTCAACAGGCATATAAGAAAGAATCTAAAAATATAGGCTGATACCTAAATTTATTTGCTATTTAATATTAAGAATGTATGACAACACTTAGACAACAATAATTCCCAAGCCATATTAGTCACAATGTTTTTGTTAAATGAGTCTACCTTTGATGAATAGATTGAAAATCACAACCCAGAAAAGACTGCATTTCTCATGCAGATGTAACTATAAAATAGCTCCCCAAACAGAATTACACAAATATGAAAGCCACCTAAATCTGAATGCAAAATGTAGGCTTTAGTTGTATGACACATAATTCCTATGCAAACTGGCTAGCTGTAGAAAATCAAGTAATTCTGAAATAAAAAGGTAGCCTTGTTTTATTTTTAAAGGTATAATAAACATACAAAACTGAAAACACCTTCAAATTTGTTTTTGTCTATTAAACTAACACTTCCCAAAAGAAAAATTAAAGAAGCCCTCTATTCTGCCTTTTCAAATAAGCTTTTCCTGGGAATAAGGACCAGTATACTAAACAGAACTAGTATTATTGTTGCTCTTAAATCATTGACTTATCTTTGCAAGAATTTTACTGTGGGCTCCTGCCTCAGACAATGAAGGCAACCCATTTCAAAGACCTCAAGAAGTAGAGTTATTTTCTTCAATTTTGCATTACCCTACTTAAAAAAAAAAAAAAAAACTAAACTTGAACTAATTGAAAAATCTATTCATCACTTAAAAAAAACAAATTATGGCTTAAATGATTCTGCTTAACCGAAAAGTACACAGAAAAGGAGAAAAATAGCTCAGGCGTGTTGAAAGACTAAAAATGCACATGAATCAATTATGAAAAAGAGAAGATCTCTTTGAATGGGGAAAAGCTGATTGGAATTAAGATAGGCTTTGTTCATATCTGCAAGGTACAAGTAGAGGACTTTTCAGGAAAACAGAAAAGGGGGATTTGGGAGTGTTTGGCTGCTTAGTACTATAGTGCTTTAGAGCCCATGTGAAAATTTGCTGCTAGCTATTAATCATCATTGTGCCTTTGCAAAGAAGCTGTTACAATGATGGCTATATGTCATTATATTCCCACTGTATGTAACGAATCAGGAAGCTGGGAAAGTTGGATAAGAGCGGCTGGCAAACTTTTTAGTAGTGGAATCTATTTAAATAAATTTACATCACATTTACTACTTTCTTGGGTATGGGAATCATACTTTAAAATGAAACAATATGCTGTGTTCATGGGCCCTGATCTTTTATTCTCCTGTCTCTGAGCCCACTCTCCAGGTCAGCCTTTGCCAGCACTGACAGCATGCTTTTCTCATAGCCTTCTCATAGCCTTTGGTTGCTTTCAAGTTCAATTTAGCACAATAAAGTTGTTATGCATGACAGTTTCGAAAGCAGAATAGGTGGTGTCTAAGCCTGCTGTGTCGCTACAAAGTGGGCTCATGCTCTGCCAGCCAGCTCAGTTACTGAAGCCTTGCTGGTGGGACACTGCAGTGGACCTCCAGACGTTCCCATCCTGACCAAAGCAATTAGCTTCAAACTGCAAGAAGCCACAGGGTCACACTCTCGTTCAGTGAGGTTCCACCATTTAATGTGCTGCAATAGATTTTAGATCTGAGCTGATTTATTCTGTTGTACTCCTTTTTTTATGGTCTTTATACAGATGTGTAAAAGGATCAAGGAAAAAAATTGAGTCACAGCTCAAGGGTGGTTGTTGTTGTTGTTGCTGCTGCTTCTGCTGTATTGTTTTTCAAAGAAGAAATCTAAGTCATTGTTTTGCATTCCTTTTACAAAGGAAAGGACTTGAAACATGTCAGCCTTAATTCCATTAGGCTGATATGGCTAAAAGAGAACCCTGAGGTGCCAAGAGTGGAACGTGAAAAGAAGTGTCTCTTTTAGTAAGCTTCACCAAGCTGATAATTAAAAAAAAAAAAAAAAGCCTTAAAATGTAAAAGTTGTCAAATCAGTTACTGTATCTGATTTCACACACACACATATACATACGCACATACCCACAATTAAAAAAAATACATCCACTTAAACTTAAAAGCAGCTAATTTTAATTAAAGGACATGTCATTTCAGGTGTCACCATTTCTATATAGTAAGAGAAACATATTGTGTGCAGGCCCTGAAACACTTTAACAAAGTAAATTCCATCAGTGTAACTTCCAGCAATAACCATGCTTTGAAGGACTGACATTAAGGAGGTAACAGAAGCCTCTTAGTCCCCATCAGACATTTATATAATAGTGTTAATATTCAAGTGCATCAATAATGTTATATCAATCATATTGTTTCCCATCAAATAAGGTGTGGACAATAACTAAACAGACCTCCCTTATTTTAACTATTATCCCTTATTATAAATATGGGTCCATTGCTATCCCTACCTGCAGATGCCTAGGAAGTATTGGCCCATGTGGGAGCATCTGCAGAAGGGGCTTAAAAATCAAGTTTAAGTGGGCGATCAAAGTGTAAGTCTGCCCTTTTTTTAATGTCTGTCATGAAAAGGGGCAGGGCTTTGATTGCATGGTCATGGCCGCCATCTTGTCTTTTTTGCCACACCCCTGGACATATCTGGGCACATGAATGATCAGTTTTTGTATCCTTGAAATAATCTGAAATTTGCAGTAGGATACCTAGTGGCAGTTATAAAAATTTCTGTGAACTGTCCAGACTAAGTGGATACAAACTCTTCCTTCCTTACAAAACTATGTTTTTTAAAATATATACTAGATGTGCTCAACTACCCAAATGGGGTTTCAAAGCAAGATTAATTTAATTCACCTTGCTGAAAGAGTGTTTCTTCAGCCATGCGTACATAGTCTGAAGACTCTTCCATATTGCAGCTACAAACACCCACTGGGTTGAGAAGCTATACACTTCAGATTGCAGTGTATAATATTGTGGACTTTATATTCATAAATATAGTGTCTAGCTGAGAAAGATAGTGTGTTTGCGTGGTTCCTGCATTATCAGTTACTCTTCCATTCTCCTTGATAAACAGTTGTGAAAGGAGTAGACAACTGTAGCACATCAGATGTAGTAGAGTTACAATTTTGGCATCCTTAGGAAGCATGCCTAGGATTGAGAGTTTAGCAATATCTGCAGTGCCTCAAGTTGCTTGGCTTAGTATACATTTACTTTGCTGTAACTAAAATCTTGCTAGCTCCATTATAAATTTAAATTTGCCAAAATAAATATATTAATTCATTTATTTTTATTTTTACCTTTTTTTAGGTAAACATTACAGAATTTTTACCTTTTTTTAGTTAAACATTACAGAATATATTTTGCTCTCACATCTTGGTATGTAATTAGAAGAGTAAATATTATGGTATTTAGCAGTAAAATGTCAATAAGGTTACAAAGCAGTTTTCTCTAATTACATCTGCTCACACATACATCATATCTATGTGCTTATAAAATTGGTAACATCGTGGCCCATATTAACAGGGAACAAACTGCAAACTTAATACCATTTGTTTATACTCTCTAGAATGTAACTGCCAATTTTATGCATACATACTTGGCAGATTTTGATCACACTATTGTGGCTGCCATCTTGACTTTTTTACCCTGCCTGCAAATATTCCTGAAAATAATTAACTCTCCCAACAGCTTGGGCAGTAGTCTGCTCATTAAAGTTGAGACACGTTGTAAGGATGTATATCTGAGGAGGGTTGTGACTGTTGTTTTATTTTGATGCATGCGTGTTTTGTTCCTTTTTGCTTCTCTCTATTGTTCCTCACTTCGGATAATAAAAAGTTTCATTCTGTGGTCTTTTTAGTACATTTCATTAATAATCATTATACATACACACATACACACAGAGAGAAGTTTTAAAACACAGTTTTCAGTCTCAATAATTACAGTGCAATCTTAAACTTATTTAGCAATTGACAATTCAGTCCAAACTTTATGCAGCTCTAGTACTGTACTGGGTTTACAGAGACTTACTTCCAAGCATATCTGTTAAGGACTGAAATCTGTTACTTTTAATGTGCAACTTAATGTAGCGATATAAAGTAAAGAGTGCTGCATTTTCCTGGGGTCATCTGATTTATTTCTGTTAAATAAACAACTAGCATTAAAAAGAGTCAAAGGGAACTCTCTTGAACATTAACCAAATAAGACTTCATTTTCTTCATTCACAGCTGTCATGAAAAAGGTTGATCAAATAAGAATTTATTTCTTCTGTTTTGCATTTCATACACATTAACAGCTGGAATGTGAATTTAAGCTATGTTCAGTAATCTTCATGCTTTCTGAAAGTTAATTGCATTTTTGCTCATGTTCTTTCCTTTTTAAAATAACTGGTTATACAAATATAGCATCTGTATTCAGTGAAAATCCTCTAAAATATCTTTGGATCCTCTGTACAAGTGCTGGATAGAGAAACATTTTCTATTTTCTAGATCAACATGGTTTTCTACCATGTCTTTAATCATCCTAACTTATGTTTGTTTGTTTATTTTTTTTCTTTTTCACTTTAGACTTTTATTTCATTTCCAACCAGTTTGGTTTTTATGGCATACTTGGCCAAAATAAATACCCTTCCACTCTTGCATCCATGTGTTTATCTAAAGTATCTAATCAAGCACTTTCTACCTGTAAGCATTCACCAGTCCTACATGCTTTGAATTTTCTAAGGCAACTTTTTAAGCAAGCTACAAACACCCTGGCATTAAAATGCAGATTATGTTCTTTCAATTAGAGAAGACTGTGCAAAACTTGAAAAAAAGAAAGCTAAATGTTTACGCTAAACAAGTACAGAAATTGTTAGAAGTGGGGTTTGCCAAGTTGCAATTTCAATGATTCAGCTAATGAATAAACGTTAGACTGTATCAACGGTTCTAAACAAGCTTGTAGTTTACGTGTGCATGAAGTGTAATGGTATCAATTGACTGGTTCTTTGTGGTTCTTATAAAAGTACCCTTGAATGTTTTGATGGAGGGAAGGCATGCAGACAATAACACCATGATAGCTGAATGTCAGCAGTAACCTTGAACCTAAATTAATTTCACTATCCCTGCAATTCCACATACAGTAGACACATGCGCTGCAGCTGGGCCTTCAGCAGTGCCTCTTATAGCCTCGGCTCAAGCTTAGTTTTAACTATTTTTCATTCTTCCTATATGCATTTGTATATTGGTGCTCAGCCTTGCAATGGCTTTTACAACACAGAAAGTATAGTTTAAAACAAAGCTAGTCACCACTGTTCTAATAGAAGAGAATATATGTAGCTCAGGGTTGAACTGTGGAGTCCTTGGGGTTCTCTGAGCTTGGTTGTTTTCTTGCAAACGTTTCGTTACCCAGCTAGGTAACATCTTCAGTGCTAGAAGGGAGTGGGGTTTGCTGTCTTTTTATATACAGTGGGAGGCCCTCCAAGTGTTGGTGGGTGTATAAGTCCCCTCCCTGCAGTTCCTTGATTAGGGTATTGTTTACTGCTTGATTGTATGTCTGGTGATAATCTTGGTGTTAATCTCTGTTTATCTGGGTGATGATTGCTGGCGAGGAGATGTTCTGGTCTTTGTTTCCTTTTTATTGTCTCTTTTGAATAGTGTGTAGATGTTGTTTATCTCTATGAGCCTGTTGATGGCTGTCTTGTCTGAATACCAAGCTTCCAGGAATTCCCTCGCATTTTTGGATATAGCTTGGTCTAAGCCACAGTCAAGCCACTGTATATAAACAGACAGCAAACCCCACTCCATTCTAGCACTGAAGATGTTACCTAGCCAGGTAATGAAACGTTTGCAAGAAAACAACCAAGCTCAGAGAACCCCAAGGACTCCACTGTTCTAATAGTTAGGATCAACTTATTGCAGACAAAGAGACATCAAGTCACTGCTGGATGACAACTTCCCTTGCTCCACCTTGCTTGCTTTTGCTTGTACTGTGAGTAGTCTAGGAACTGTTAATAGTAATTGGAAGCTATATTATATTTGGTTTGAGTTTTTCAAATAAATAACCCAAAGTTTCACTAACATTCCTGGACACAGAGGCTCCACTCACAGACACTCACCTCCCAAATGGTCACCTCCTAAATGGACTACTACAATGTTCTTTTGCATGGGGTTGGAAGAATATTTAGAACTTGCAGGCTGGTTCAGGATGCAGCGGCCTGGGCAGTTATGTGTGCACCTTGATCAATGTATGCTATACTTCTGCTCCATGAGCTGCATTGGTTGCCAATGTGCTTCTGAGCTCAATTCATGGTGCTGGTAGTTACCTATAAAGCCCTGGGTCTACTTGTCCAATTAGATCTGGCAGGAGAGGCATACTACGGTTCCCATCTATTAAAGAGTGTCATCTGGTGGGACCCATGAAAACAGCTTTTTCTGCCATGGCACCTTCTCCCTGGAGATCAGATTTACCCTAACCCTGTTGGCTTTTTGTAAGGCCTTAAAGACTTGATTATGTCACTGGGCACAGGGGTTCAGGACATATGGCAGAGCCTGCAGGATGTTTGTGCTGATGGTTGTGGTGGGTTTCAGCTGCCTATTATTAGCTGCCCAGAATCATGATACTGAGATGGGCAAAGATATAAATTGAAATAAATAAATAAAGCAACCATGTGTATCTTTAATATTAGTACAGTTATATCATGTCATAAAGTCAGAAGGTGAGTGAATAACACAAAAACATAAGCACTGCTTTGTTGAATCATCTTAATGTAAACGTCTCTACCATTTAGATTTCAGAAGTGATCAGACATTTCCCAATGTCGGATGAAGTGACAACATTCTTAATTTATTTCTCTTTGTATTATTAACTGTTGGTGGGAAGGGAGAAGGCACAATAGATTAAACTTAATAGCTCAACTTCAGCAGCAGCTAAGCCCTGTTATGTTACACTCTAGTCTTACTGTAGACACTCACACACAGACACAAGAAATTAAATTAAATTCCAAAAGATTCAAACTCTGGCAGATGTTTAGTTACTGATTTTTAGAGCAGTCAGAAATTCTATAAAATAATCTTCCCAGTGCCACCCAAATGAACTGAGACGATAGTACTCAGAACTCCAAGCTAGCGTATTTAGAGGGCACCATGTTGGGGAGGCTGCCATACAACATAATTAAATGCAGTTCATATTTCACATAGAACAGTTGACAGTTACATTGATTTCTCCAGATGTGGTTATTTTACTTGATGACTAGAAACTGAATATGAGAAATTATTTCATTCAGTTTTGCTTCTGAAGTGATAGGGAAGCTGTATAAAGGTAATGGTGAATTCCTCTTTATAAAGAAAGTTGCTATTTTGTATCTTAAAGAGACAAATGTGAAATAATTCTTTTGAAAAATCCATCACTGTGCTAAATCTTACTGGATAGTTTTTAGCCTTGCACTAATAATCCAATTTTGGACAAAGTGTTAGAGTATGTTTCAGCATTAGGAAGTTCTGAATGAAGTGCATTTCAAGCCAAATTGAAAACTTTGTAAAGTTTGTATTCAACTAATTATTAATTCAAGGTCATCTCAAGCCAGAGATCTGGAAAAACATCTGATTTCTTCCATTTTCTACTCAGAGTTGCCCATAGTAGGAAAGAAAAAAACAGCTTTACAGTAACAGCTTTACAGTGATATTTCAGGAGCATTGGTAATTCCAGGTTACCAGGGATGCTGAAGTGTTGCAAAAATTACTGTTCTCACGGCTTCTGGGAGTATTTTACAAGGATTCAGGGACCTACATGTACAGGTCTATACATCTTATCAACACTCTCACCACTATCTGGTAAATTTGATGCAGAAAGGAGAGACTAATGAGGAGTTTGCCAAGATGCTGTTGAAGGTTGAATGGTGGGGCTGGGTGCTATTTTTGTGTCCCTCTTAACAACATTGAGGGAAACATTAACTTTGGGACTCAGACTGGAGCAGGGTTAACAGTAGAGTAATTCTGTCTGATCCAAATTCAAACATAAATTAGTTTATTTTATTTATTAGTTTATGGCCTCATGCTGAATCAAGCTTGGGAAAATCTCATTCTATCTTCCCAGATACACTGTTCATTTTTGCTGAATGAACTAGATATCTAAACAAAACAACTAAGTATACAGACATTGTTGTGGCAAAATCTGTTTCACCTAAAGCAACCAAATCACTTTGAAGATACAACATAATTTTATTTGCATCCATACAAGCAATAATACATTATATACTGGTCCCTCAATAAAGCTCTGATAGTTTGCTGAGTGGGCATGAGCAAAAACAGAACCAGGGCTTATATATTTTTGACCCACTACATTGCAAGGCAAAGAAAGGCAAAGGCAGAACAAAGAAAAAGGCAGACACAGTGGAAATTACAGTGTGATGCTGGAATATTTTAGATAAATCCATCTGTGTGACCTTATTATTATTTATCCTTTCCTACTAGGTCAGCATGCTAGCCATACTATTTTTGAGATACTGTATGGTCAGTGAATAGAAAGAATTTGGTTTACTGGGCCCCAGGTTCCTGACTGAGTCTTCTCCCTGTTGCCACTCAGGCTCAGTTCAGCTTGCTGTGAATTGGGCACTTGAAGTGTGAATGGGCACTTTAAGCAGTTCATATGTATTGGGGCATCTCATAGGTTTGGTAGTTAATGCAGTTTACATGTGTATGAGGGTTCCTTTTACTACCACAACATACAGTACACTATAAAATATCATTTCTAATGGATTAATATTAACATGTAGGCAGGACATATAATATATTTTTATTTATCTGCATATAAGTAATGTTTACAAGCCCCAAATCTGCTCTCCTTTAGGAAAACCATTTCCAGGCCTGCCTTTTCCCCCAGATATTTGGGGCCAGTTGAGTGGAGCCACTTTTGGTTATTTTTATTATGGTGCTGGTCATCATTTTATATTCTGTATTTCATACTAATATTTATATATTGTGTATGATTTAAAGTTATGTGGCTCTTTTTGGTTTATAGTTTGCTTCTGTTGTTGTATGCCACCCAGAGTCATGTTGTTGAGTTGGGCAGCCTTATAAATCCAGTAACAAATCAATAAAACCAGTGCAGGAAGTATTAGACACATAATTGGTTGTTAGATATTATCTAAAACATCACATCTGCAACAGAGATACAGTAATATAACACAGCTTTTTCCAAGGGTCACTTATGAGAGGAGGTGGCCAAGGAGGTCCACAAGCTCAAAGGTAGCAGGACTCTAATTTAGATAGTACAGCTGTGCAAAATTTCAGAAAGCTTTTTCATGATGAAGCTGGAAATGAAGCCTCCTTTTGAAGCAACATGACCTACAACTTCATTTTGTGCCACTTCAAAGACATTCTTCTCTACAACCAGTAGGCTACCAGTTCCAGCTAGTGGAAATGCCAGATGAGGCTCCTAAAGCAACTGGGATATTTCAGTGAGACTAATCACATCATTACTGCTCCTTGACAAGGCAAGTACATTGCTTCTTTGTATAACAGACTTTTTTTTTTTTTTTTTATCTGCACTCAGTCGTTACCGACTCTGCAGTGACTGCTTTGGATGAGTCCTTGCAGTTTTCAAGGCAGGGTGTTTCGGAAGTGGTTTGCCAGTGCCTCCTTCCTAGAGCAGAGCCCAGCTGGCGAGCGCAGGAGGCGGGGTTTCTGTTGCTTCGGGCGAGCGTGGTTTCGCGCTACTGGCAACTGCAAGGCTCCTTTTTGCAAGGCGCCGCCAGCATTTTTCCTCCCACCAGAGTGAGAGTACCCATTTATCTACTCACATGAGTTTTCGAACAGTTGGGTTGACAGGAACTGGGGAGGAAACAGGAGCTCACCCTGCTAACGCGAAGGCTGGGCTCGAACCGCTGAAGTATCGACCATTTCTGGCCGGCAACTTTCAGCGTCATTAAGCCACTGCGCCACCGTGTCCCCCTTATAACAGACTTTATACAGGTCTATTAGATACTTGCTATTTTTTATTTAATTTTGGAATGTCTTATTTCATGATGATGATGATGATGATGATGATGATATAGGGATATCCAAAGCTGGGAGTGGCTTTTCTGGATCTATGAAAAGGGCTACTGTTTTCGCTAAGATTTATTTGACTTCAGCTGTCATAATCTGCACATGCTGGCTGGGGGGTTATGGGAATTGAAGCCAAACACATCTGGAGAGCAACAAGCTGGGGAAGAATAATATAACGTCTCCTGAAAATGATGGGAATGTTTTTAAAATATAGATGATAATTATCTCGGACAGGCTATAACTCATAAAAACTTAAATGATGTCTTTATAGTCCCTAAGAGTTGAATGTAATTTGCATTACAATGACAGAAAATCAATATTCTTTGAGAATTAGTGTTGAACAGTGTCTAAGTACATGATCTATTAAGCCTCTTGATCAGCTGTAATCCTAACCTTAGGCTTGCAGGCCTTACATAAAACACAACCTCAAACCCCTTCTTTAATATGGGGATAATAAATGTCCTTTCCATTTGCAGCATCAGTTTATTTATATGTCATCTTTCTATTCAAAAAAAAAAAATGATCCAAGCACCTTATATTGTTCTGTTCTAAAAGCATAACAGAGAATAGCAAATATGTGAAATTATATAATTTTATTAATATAAATCCAGCTCCTGATAAGTGAGTACTACCTTGCTTTCACTCCTTTCAGGAATTATTCGGCAATTTAAAATGGATGCAGCTTTCTACCCTTTGATATCCCTCCAAAGACAGCACAAGTGGGATGTGGATGATCATTTCATTTTTTACTTTTTTCCCAGCACAATCCAAAGTGACTCTGTTTATGTCCATGACTCAGTTGCTCTTTCTCCTTTTATTTCTCCAGCAGCACAGGGCACAGGGCACCCAGGTACCTTGGTTCCTTTACAGAAGCATACAACTCATATTCCTGATGTTTTTCAGTTACTCCCACTTTGGTTTTTTAGCCTGCTTTAAGTTTCAAGATTAAAGAGCTGATTTTTTTAACCTGTTTTATTAATTTATCACAATTAAATAGCAGAATACACTGGTATTTTAGCATTAATTATATTTCATCTTGTTCCCCCTTAGGGAGGGAGGGAGGGAGGGAGGGAGGGAGGGAGGGAGAGAGCCATGGAAATGGCCCTAAGGGAAATACTCAAAAGCCATTACAAAAATGGAATGGGCAGAAGCATTCCATGAGCCCAGGAAAGGAGAAGAAACTCAGGGTAGCTTCTCCCTGACTCATTGGTGTATGAAAGGAAAGGGAGGAAAAACACAATCAGATTTGCAAGATTCTATTAGTATAGATAAAGCTTAGCTCTAGTTTTCTTGTTGAGTCTGTTTCCTGGTCTGGACAAGGGGTTGATAATAGCTAACTGCAAAGGTGGCTGTTAACACCACACTAGTGTAATAAGTTATCTATGGGTCAGGCAGACCTGATCAGAACACCTGCCTTGAGCCCAGGAGCCAGAAGATGCTTCATTCCCTGAACAGTTGCCTACATGGACTCACTTTGTTAGTCTGATGGCATAAGTGACAGGTAAACATGTAAAGGAACATCAACCTTTTAGGAGGGGCACTTTCAGATTGCCCCCTGTAGAAAGGACCACGTTCTATAAAGAGCTTGAGCCAAGTCTAGCTTACTAGTGTACCACATTTACCTTGTAGATCTACCAGTCATGCTTTCCATTTCTTTTAACCCAAACTCAACTTGAATCTTTAGAACCAAGGCTTGGATTAAATATTTTCAATATCCCTTTTCCAAACCTGATTGTGATGACATACAAAATAATGTATTTCTACATTAAAGCAAACATATCTAATTCCATCTTTGATTTCTGGGGGATGGTGGGGGGGGGACAGAAGTTTCACTGTTTCTGGTTATCTTTCCCCAGCTGAAAAATTAGTATATTAACCTAAACAAGGGATTTGCTTTTGTTTTACCATTATGAACTGATCCTAAGGAAAAATTAGTATTTCTTTGTGCAAAGAATCACATTTTGAAATCACAGTTTGCTGCTGATTTTTGAATTCTGCCTTGATTTAACCACATCTGATTTTTCTGCCTGATACCATCCTGGCCTTTACATGGTTTGTGCTGTGTTTTACCCTTTTCTTCTGTGTACTGGCAGAAGATATTTAGAAAATAAGTATTTTTTTAAAATAACCCTTGATTACTTTGCTCATCTGCAAGACTGTCTTTATTGTTGTTGTTGTTGTTGTTGCTGCTGCTGCTCCTGGTTTCTTCAGCAAACTATACCTTATTAAAATAAATCCTGGAATAGCTTTATAAGCAAATACATTATTGCATTGGATCATATTTCAACTACCAGAGTAGACTTTTAAGGGCAAAATGTTCTCTGCTAATTTCCCACCTATAACAATTTCTGTGGTCTTTGTGCCAGACCACTTACTCTAGGACTCACCAATTGAATTTCCCATAATGCCCCTTCCATAATGCATATGGAAATTTAAATGAAAGCTTTTACACTTTGAGGCCTTTTCAGACAGAATCATAACATAGGTATCTATTTGGATGCTGAGAATCTGGCAACTTTCCAAGAATTAGCAGGTGCTAATAATCTGTTGGTCTATGCAGACTTTCAAAGGACAGTCTCTAGTCAGAAAATGGAGCACGATAAGCTGGATATATTCACTGAATTTTTCAGAGAGGTTCAAATCCATATTTTACATCCATTAAGCAGCATAGCCATTGAGCAGCAGACTCAATTTAAGATACTACCATAACAGTGTAAATGCATTCTTTGGCTCTCAGGTCACTTTTACATATATCTGTAGGGGATGGAAGCATATTTTCAGAAGCATAATCCCATGCCACATTTGTTTGGGTATGTATAATGGAAGCACCAGCTAGCAGAAAAAGAGACATTCAGCAGATGAAAAAGTCTGTGTTATTGGTCCAATACCAAAGAGGGTCATATTTCTGGATGAGGTCTCAGTCTGCTAGCTGCCCATGTTCAGACAGTATCTGATATCTGGGAACTTCTGCCATCACACTGTAAATCATTGGAAACAAAACTTTATGAGCATCCCTTCTATGCAAAATTTACTTTCTATAAATCTTTGTCTCTGTTCATTCCTTCTTTGCATCAGATAATAGAATCAAAGATCTTATCCAAATGCTTGGCATAGAAGCAGAAAAAAGACAACTGATCCTGGAAAAATTACAGAGAATGGAACTAGTGTTTTACTAGTGGAAGGATTTGTATCTATTGGGTCTTAGAATAATATGAATTTATTAAGATAGAGCTAGTTTATTGATAGCAAGCAAAGATTTTGTTTTGTTTTGTTTTTTGTGTGTGTGTGTCTTTGAGTCAGTCAGTCTTTGACTCTTGGAGACTGCCTGCACTAGTCTCGGCTGTGTCCTTGGCAAGAATTTCAGAAGTGGTTTGCCTTCTTCCTAAGGCTGAGAGAGAGTGCCTAAGTCAGGAATAGAACTCACATTCTCCCAGTTTATAGCCTGGTGCCTTAACCACTACAATACACTACTACTTCTAAATAAAGAAGAAAAAAAAAGGTGAACATACTGATTGTTAAAAGGGTATAACTAAATTCAGATTCCTTAGTTGGTGGACAATAATGCTGAATACAGAATACATTGGAAGCATTAACATCTAGATTTCTTGTAGATTCATTAATTCAGAAGCAGGTATAAAACTTTTTGGAAGGGTACAAAATCTCAAAACACTATTCTGCTTAATGGTATCTAATATTAATTATTTAAATTTTAACTTCAGGAAATACTTGTAGCATTGAGAGCGTTTTACATTTCTTTTACCATCCTTTTTTTCCATTCCAAATTACTATACATGTCCCATCACCGTTGTCTCATACAGACTGTTAAATTCATGACTGGGGAGTCATTGAACACCCCATCAAAGAAAAGCTCTTGGGGAAGGTAATTTGATACAAATGACTGTACAACTTCTCTTCTGCTTATGTAATCCCAGTTGCTCCCTCCAAAAACTGCCTTTCCTGAACAAATGCTGCATATAATGCAATAAATATACACAGACAAGTTATTTGGGCATGAGACAAAGAAGCCTAAAAGCCGATCACCCCTTGTCTGGCAATAAAAACAACAGCAACTATTGCCATCATAACCCCACAACACATTAAATAACATTATTTCCTACTATTTCATAACATCCAAAATCATCATCTGTCTTTGGCTAGTGATGAGGCTGGCCCGCTACATTTGTAAAAAAGGCAATAAAGATATATAAAGAGATGTTTTCTTAAGAAAGAAAAGTGAACAATATTTTTGTTTGATTGATCAACCATTTTAAAAAGGTTATTTATGGATGAGTTTGTAGTAGTAGTCACTAGAAGGACTTCAAATGTCACTGTTTGGCAAGACAGTTTATTGCCTAATATTTATGCAGCAATGTTGCAGGAAAAAATATTTACAAAAACAAATACTTTATCAATATTGTTAATCTTTCTAAAGAAAATAAGAACCAGCTCTGTGAAGGAAAAGTCTTTGGTGCAAGTTTTTAATAAGGAAAAATGAATGCAAGTGTTAACAAGGCCTAATCTTTCCTTTTGTATTTGTTTCTTCATTAAGCTTTAACTATCCTTTTACCCATTGCATATTGAGGATTTGATGAGAAGATGGTATGACAGGCTTGGCTTCTCCCAATGCAGCTGGCACTGCTGATGCCAAAAGCCAGAGCCTGTTGTAGTGGGATCATGAGAGATTCATTCAGAGTACAGTTTCCCTGTCAGTTTCCCATCCGCTTCAGAGTGCTCAGCTCCATCTTTGAATCCCCTTAATGAGAAGTAAAGGACAATGTCAGCATTGTTGTTTCCATTCGGAATTTTCTGGAAAGAACAATCGCTGTTTACCCAAGCATTTATACTACCCAAACTCTTCCGATAATTACTTCTCAAGCTCCTGATTAACTCTGCTCTCTGCCTCAGCACAAAAAGCTATTGAGCCACAAACAGGACATTCTATCACTTTAGGGCACAATCCACCAGGAGCTTCTTCTGCCCAAATTCCATTGAAATTCATTGGAACTGCATCCGTTTTCAGCAGTGCTCTTGCACAGCTGTCATTCATTTGAATGGGGCTCACTTAAAGCAAACTTTCTGGTGGATTGTGTCCATAATCTTTTAGCAACGTACCACATAATTAGGAGTAGGGAGATTTCATATTCATCACCGAAACAATAGTTTGCCTAATATAATTTGCAATCAGCTTGTCTGTTTTGTGCAGAACTCATGATGTTGGACCCCTGCTGAAAACGCTACCCAACAGATCATGGTAAACAGAAAAGATTCTTTTGCTTTTTCTGGTGTTTAGATGTTTTCAGTAATCAAAAAGCACATTCAAATGTTCATTTACACAACTTAGTATTTTACCTTATTAACACTGTTACAAAATATGTAGCAGAACATGTCCATTTATATAATACTGCTGAAGATTTTCTTTTTCCTGAAAAACCAAATAAAATCAAATGATTGCTATTTTTTTCTAGGATGCTAGTATTAATTTCAGTCTGTCAGATCATTTAGTTATTTTCCCTTCCTCACCAAATTTCTGTATATAGGCAGCTACTAGTTTCATGCAAGGCAACATCATGAATATGCATAATTATGAAGATCTGTGGTAATTTTCCAGGGTTATCCAATGTGACGTTTATAGAACAGCAACATAAATTTAAACAAGACTGACAAATATCTAATCATTTTTATTTCTACTTTATTTTTTATATTTTTTTGCTCTCTGAAATCACTGAAAACTAGAGAATTTTTTTTTTTAAAAGTAGTCCAACAATTACTTAAAACATTTGTTAATTTTTTTTTCACAGCCTGTCATGATTTCAAAAGGCTAATTTTACTTCTTTAGGAGAAATAAATAAGCCTTTGTTTCTCTAAGTACTTTCTACCTAATACTACAAAGAAATAGCAGAAAAATGGTCATCTTAGACTATTTAAATTGTCTAATCAATCCAATCTATTTAAAATTGTCAGTCATCTCATGATTTAATTTTCATTGTCTGGTACTTTATTTAAATGTGATTCCAAAATGCTAAAATTTATACCAACTATGACATCATGTAAAATGTGCTGAACCATTTGGAGGTTTTGCTTTACTTTTGTTTGTTCTAGAGACTAATTATGAACAATTGTATGGTGCAAATTGGTTCCATTTCATAGGTCAATAAGTGGTTATATCAAATACCTATCTAAAGCTACAAGTAGTCCGCGACTTACAACCATTCGTTCACTGACCGTTCAAAGTTACGACAGCCCTGAAAAAAGTGACTTATGACCGGTCCTCACACTTACAACCATCACAGCATCCCCACGGTCACGTGATCAAAGTTTGGGTGTTTGGCAACCAGCATGTATTTACAATGGTTGAAGCATCCCAGGGTCATGTGATTGCCATTTGCAGCCTTCCCAGATGGCTTCTGATAAGCAAAATTCACTTAACGACTGCGTGATTTGCTTAACAACCATGGTGATTTGCTTGATGACTGCCACAAAGAATGTCATAAAATCAGGTGCACTCACATAATGCCTCGCTTAATGACCTTACCACTTAATGATGAATTTTCCAGTCCCTATTGTGGCTATAAGTTGAGTAATCCTATACAACTAAACAGGTATTATTTAAATTAGAACTATAGATAAGTAGAAAAAAATATGAGGAAGGAATAATTTGGTACACAAGTTTCTAGTTACAGCATTTATAGTGTTTCTAAATAACCACAGTGACTACGGTCTACAAACCAAGACAACTTGTATTATTTGCAACAATTAATAATCTTGTCATCATATGCAAATCACAATATGTGTAGAAGGAAAAATAAAAATCCTATACCCACAATATCTGTATGCATACATTTTAAAATTCAGCTTGCCATGGATTATTATTAAGCATGCATGTCCAGATTTGTTAATTGTGAAAACAAAACAAAATAAAAATAAAAGCACTGCCTGCAGTGATACAACAAAAAGCAATTGTGGGATATTTCAGAAGGTGCCCAAGATTGACTCATGTCATCATATGAATATTGTCTTATTAATCTTATGATCATTCTAGAATATAGAAGAAGGAAAGTTAGATAGCAGCATGGGCCTGTAGCAATTTCATACTCCCTTAAACTGGTATATAACCCCTTAAACTGATATATAATTAAAAATGGTCAGAAGACAGAAAAACTTCATATATGAATGTTGTTTCTTCCCAAATATATCAAAGGCTCTTCCCAAAAATCCATAAGTACTCCATGTATCTTGACATAGCTATACATTCAGAGACAACCCAGATTATTATGATATGTATCTATGAGCAATGTCCTTTTCCTTGACTGATCAGGCCTAGAAGAAAAGAGGACCTTTCATAACTTGTTCAAGTGTAACATAATTAAGGAGAAAACTGGTGTGTGTGTCTGGGTACACATATGCATATGCATACACATACACACACACACTAAATCAAGTGGTTGAGGTATATTCATCTGAAAAGGAGATAGACCAAACTTTTTGGAGAGGTTCCTTTTCTTTCACTTGTATTTTTTAATAAATGGAGGCTTAATTATATCAACCAACCAAAGTTGCTAGCATTGTGTTTTTTCTTGAATCTAGTTCTTTACTGTTAAAGTCTACTCAAGAACATAGAATAAAGGCAGTTATTTACTTTCCCTTCTACTATGTATGTTCATTTATTTCTATTTACAATGACAACTAATGTCATCAACAGAGACTTATACAAAATAGATAAATGTGACTCCATGCCCCCCCAAAGCCTCAAAAATGTTTTATTTTAAAAACATGTATGCAAATTTTCAGTCAGTAAGTGCTTCTATGGCAAAATAAAGGTAAAGACAAAGATACAGATGAGAGCTCACAGGATAAGCAAGCTTTGTCCAGCTGCCCTAAAAGTGACAAAAAGTGCCAGCAAAACAAACATTGGCTGAGATGTCAATCTTGCCCTCCTCCCATATGCTCCAGGCTTTTTAAATTTTTCTTTTGATAAATATTATATAGATATTTATTGATCAAGCATCATCAAATTAACTGATAAATCAGAAACTCTTCAAAATATCTCTAGAGATACTGGGTGTGTTTATGTGCCATATTATAAGCATTAGCCTTTGCCAGCTTACTTCTTACTACCTACTTAGCTTTAAAGAACCATCCTAGGGAACAATATCTATGACTGAAATGAAAGCAATGAGGCTGCTTCTAATCTATCCCTGCTGTAATCATTTATTCTTTCCTTACTGATCTATTCAGTAGTATCTCCTTGCACAGTACCAACTACCCTGGAAAGTTAAGAACAAACTAGCTATTTTAAAATATAATCTATTTAGTTATTATTATTAGTTTGGGCTTTCTTAGTGGTTAATCTTTTGCTTGTTGGGTTCTCAGCATTTACTTTTTTACTTGTGAGAAAGAGAATGTCCTGTAAATATTAGTTAGTGCTCTGCGAGGACTCTGATGAATCAAATATTACATGATGGTGATGATGTATTCTAGTCATACTGATTCCTGGTAACAGTACCTGGACAAGCCTCTGCAGGCTTCTTGGTAAGATTTTCACAAGTGGTTTGTCATTGCCTTCTTCCTAAGGCTGAGAGAGAGGGACTGGCTCAAGGTCACACAGCTGGCTTTGTGCCTAAGGCGGAACTAACTTCCTGGTTTCTAACGTAGTGCCTTAACCACTACACCAAACTGCTGTCTCCTACACATTTTAGTTTCACCGAATCAACCGAATTCAAGAGGCCAAATGTATTAATTGAGCTGGTATAGGGACTGAAGAGTTTATTAGATTTTTTTAAATTCCCTGTTAAAACTTTAATACTACTCAGAAGCATGGTGCAGTAAAACGTTGTCATTAGTTATGCTACATTCCAGCACAATAGCTGAGTTAGTTAGTTGCAGCAAAAGAGCATCAACTCCTGCCAATCCCTTTAAGCTTAATGTGATATGCCAAAAGCATTCCTTGCCATGAACATGAAACAATGAGCAAAGCACATAGGAAGCGAGCTCATACTAAGGCAGAATATCTGTTTCTCTAGGTCACTGTAGTCAATACAAAACTGGGGGTAGTTCTCTAGTTTTCCTATCATGCTTCTTTTTCAGCCATATCAAAAGATATTAGGGACTGAAACTGAACTCATTGTTTACAAAACATGACCTCTGCCACTGAGCAATGGACTGAGTAGTACAAGAGAGAGAGTGAAAGCATACATATTTTGTGTGTTTTACAAAGAGAGGCCAGGAGGTCAAGCACTACAAGAAATTGTTTGTAAGTGTGTCACAATCCATTTATAAATCCTTGATAGGTTGCAAAACCACCAGCGTTTAACTTCATCTCCCGATGAGGTCTTCTTCACCAACATCCCTCCCAAGCAGATGCACAACTGGCTTGGCTCTTAAGGGCCAACTCATCACATACCAGCTTCACAACACAGCCCTACCTAGAAATGTCAGGAATTGAATCTGGAACCTTTTGTATGCAAAGTATACACTCTCTCACTGAGCTATAGACTTCAGTCAGCATTGGACACACATGTTGTTTGAAGCTCTACTATCACATGTGTAGGAAACGGCCTTCTTCAGCATGGCTCCAGGGTTATGGGATATACTCCAAGGTCTCTGGTATGGTCTCTACTTCCCAGTATTTGGAAAGATGATAAAAGCATACCTCTTATCAAATTTTAATTGTTTATTTTTAAATAGTTTATTTTAATTTTGATTTTGTTTTTAATCTGTATTAGTTTTGTTATGTTTTATACTCTGAATTTTTTATTTCTCTATGCAGTTGAGTATTAAAACAAAAAATGAGGGATACATTTTTTAATAATAAATAAAGATAATACCGTATATAAGTGATTATATATTTCTATTAGGCTTTACACCCAGACTTAGCAGTAAATTTCAGGTCTCCTGACAATCCTTAATTTATCTCTTGGCTAGGCTTGGCAGAAACCTCTGAGACAAAATTTGCCTAGATTAGAATCTGTACTATAGAAAAGAATGAAAACTTAAATACAGTACTTTGAGTCTGCTACAGGAAAACTTGATATATACAGTTTGTGTGCCAGCTATAGGTATATTCCTTCTGCCCTTCTGAATTAATGGATATTTAGAGGGTCCCTTGGTGTCCTTGAGAGGCAGTTAAGCTTTGTTATCATAAGAGCTATTTCTAGCCTGGAAACAAGTTTTTGCACTTGCTTCCCTCTGTCCTTAGACTCTTAGCCAAGAGCATCTACTGGGGTGAGTGTGAGGGGTCAATAACATCAGAATGATAGGCTTGACTGGGTGAATGAAGCTCTACCTCTTTGTAATATGTCTCACAGTGTTAGATGGATATAAAAAGGGCCACAGCTTCAGTTTTATAGGATGAGTTAATGGCTGAACACCAAAACATAGAAAAATTGAAAAGTTGCACTCACTGGAAAAAAGATCTGAAATGTAAAATAATGTCTGTCCAAGAGTATATACAACAAGAAGTCATTTCAAGATGTGCCAAGCTAAGGTATGAATGGATAGAGAATTTTTGAACATACCATTCTTGTACTCTGTACTATCATAGTATGGTCATGACAAAGGACATCATGACTCCTTAGCAGACTACTAGATGAATGATGTTTAAAAATTGAGGAATGATGATGCTGAGCAATTCAGATGAGCTAATCCAACATTGCCTATATAAAGAGAGCTGGATGGAAGAGAAGTTTGAAGTCCCATCATTGTACCAAAGATAATCAGAGCATGTACCAAGGGGGACTTAAAATGCCCTATTGTTGCTTGGTTAACCACAGGAAGAGTTTCATTGGTGTTTATGGACTGAATGAGTGAGTAAATATGAGATGCTTGTATTGCTAAAATAAAACTTTTAAAATCTACCAGTAGCATCCTGGTACTGTTCGGTGGTATTCATTGGCTTTGCTCTGGTGCTTCATTAAAAGATTCCTAATTTTCCTAAAAGAAAGAGAGGAAGAGGATAATCAGCAACCAGGTGGATGGACTCAATTACAGGGGTGATGGTTGCAAACCTGAAGTACCAGAATATCCTGGAGAAAACTTATCTAGGCCATTGCTAAGAGTCAATAATGACTTGATGTCACATAATCAATCAAAATTCATTAATACAAACAAGTCACTATAATAGCAAATTCAGAGGAGGAACAAGTTCTTAAGAAGTGCAAATCAGGCTCCAATTAAGTTGGATGATGACAAAAACAAGAGTCTTGTTAAATGTAAGCCTGATATATTCATGTCATATGCATATACTATCATTTCTGTGTTCCATCCAGATGTTGTGTACTTGGTACACAGCAAAACTTTAGCCGAATTTGTCTGGGAAATGCTATCCAGCATATGAACAGCGGGTAGTTTTTTTGCTTTCCATTTTCTTGCTAGTTTTGCAAATTATACCTATAAAAATTACATTTATATACTATGGAGATTTTAATCTTAAAAAAATGTTCCTAATTCTATTGCAGAGGTTAAACCTCTTGTACATGATCACCTGATCACACCTGTCATTTTGACATCATTGATCTTCCTTGCAGACATTCTCCTCTCAGGCTTACAATTTTAGGGCACAGCTTTATGTTGGAGACTTAAACTTACATACAAAATTGCATAGAATATGAAAACAAATTTAACGTTTTGGGAGCAGTCAGGCTAATTTGGAAGTATACTCAGTGTGGTAAATCCCAGATGTACTTACTATTCTAGAATCAAGCTTTGGAAAAAGAAAAAATCAGAAGGTGGTCAACTATACCCAGTGCTGATTTCAAAATATATCTGGTATCACCAAGAAGCTCCCTCCATCTCAAAAGAATAATTCAGTTAAATTACTTTTTTTTTCTTTAAAACATTAATAAGTCAGCTAATGAACTGATAAGCATACACAGGACACATTTAAAACTGAAAACAGATGATCCACCTATTTAAAGCATAAGCTAATGGCAAAATGAATTATTTGTTGGTACACAATCTATTTAGTTGCAACATAGAAAGAAATCATGCTCAAGAATACTGTTCTTTTAACAGTATATTGATATTCTTCATGCAAAATTTTAAAGTGCTAAAACAGCTTTATATATGCCTTATATTTCAGTAAACAGTTTGGATCCTGATCATCATTTAACGTAATTCCACACATTCAGGATGTGTTCACATCTAATGGCAGCCATGGGAAAAACATCAAAGATGACCACTGCTGATGTTCTCACAGTAACAGATGTAATCATGCACTTGTATGCACTGTGGTAGTATTCAGATTTTTCTTTTTTCCCCCTTTTTTTAAAAAAATCCAATGTGTTATATGAAAAACACTTATTATATAATAATAGAACCATGGGTACCAGACAGCTTCATTGAATTGTGCACATATTCTTTTTAGACAATCTTGTATCATATCCAGATGACAATATAAATTTAGGTTTATTTTTGTTGTTAGAAAATTCACGCCATAACATTGTCAAGTAAGAATAACTGGAAATTTTGACCAAGAAAACCTCTGAAAGCTATAAAAAAGCTTCCAGACAGGGCACATTTGGCACTCAGAAGCTTCATACAGTGCAACATTCCTCAGCTTGATGCTCTCCAATTTTGCCAAAGAATTCTGCAGTTTTAATCCCAACATAACCGAAGGGTACAAATTATCAATAGAGGATTAAGTTTAGACCATTTTCCTTCACAGTACAAAAATGTCAGCATTTTTTTGGCATGGTAATCAAAAATAAAGTTTCATTTTATTGAAGTTTCAATCCTGTATGCTGACCTGGAAGGACAACCAGATCAACTTCCACGGAGCCTAAAGTTTTAAATGTAAATTATTGAAGTGTTTGATATTATTCATACTACATTCTACACTGTTAAATTTTTTAAAATCTAACAAAAATGTGATGAAAAGAAACAGGAAGAATAATTTGGTATTCATAGCACCCCATTGGATGTGTACAATTAGTCGCAAACTCAGGGAAAAAAATAAAATATAGTTTAATACATTAGTTCTCCTCAAAATCTTTTTTTAAAAATTTGTTATTTTAGAAATACTTCCTTTGCCATTTTTATTATAGAAAAAGTACTTCCTATATTAAATAGTCACATACTAAAAGTGATAGAAAATGGCTCTCTCATTTTGCTGGATACTAAGGAGCAAACTCAATAATTTAATGATACACACCTGTCTTTGATTGTGTAAGGTAAGTTCCTCAGAATTACCAAGGAGATATTTATTTACTGTTACTGCTAAGCCAACCTTTATTTTTCTCCAAAAATATTTCCATCTCTGAGTGGAAAACAAACTTTGCCTCAAGAAGTCTGCAAACTGAATCATAAATGTCAGATCTAAATCCTGCATGAAAATAAATTCCCTCTAATCCTGGCTATTCTTCGGGATGCAAATGAAGGCTAGAGGAGTTTCTTTGGCCCGCTGTCAAAAGACCGGCAGCCTGCTTGCAGACGCTGGCCACACTCTGGGCTGTGGTGGCGATCTTGCCCCTCCCCCTCTCCATCCTAAGACTTGGTCTCAGCTGCTCGTCTTTCCTAGCAAGCCACAAACCAAGCAAACCTCTCCGTAATAGCACCCTGTAAATTAATTTGACATTTCATGCAAAGGAAAGCGGGGGGGGGGATCCTCCAAAAGCTACTGAAAATAAAAGCCACTCAGACATCCCATTCTACCTATAATTTTGGACTGAAGAAACCTGGAAGATGAAATCTCTATGGTAATCCACACACACACTGCCTTCCACTTCTTTGTTAAGACAATGTAGTCCTTTGTTTCTATCCAATCAACAGAATAGCAAACAAAGTCCCACCTTCTACTTCATTAGATACACCCATACGTTCAGGCAACAGCTGAAGAGAAATATAGCAATGAACACTTTTATTTTCCACTAAAATGTCCTGGGTGTTTTTATATAGTGCTGAAAAAGCCTACATCTCTATTTATTTGCTTAGATCCGCAACAGACTGGCATCTCCAAATATACATAATAAAAAGGCAGCGTTTATGATTGGCATAAATGTGCAAGAGACAGCAACGCTTGTACTTGAGAGATATTGTTAACTCTAATCTTGGGTTTTTTTTCTCTCTTCAAACTATTAATCTCCATTTTTGCAAAAGTATTTAATTTAAAAGTAAAGTATTGATGCAATATTAACTGATTCCTTGACATTACTCATAATGCGTGGATATAGTGAAGCATAGCATATTTCAGCTATTAGACATGCAGGAATGCTATTTTGCTTCATTGTGTCTGGCTGTCCCTCCCTTCCTTTTCTTCTTCCCAATCTCTCTCTGGCAGCTCCACGTCTTGCATCATACAAATGTCTGGCCTTATGGGTTACAAGCACAGAAGTGTAGTGGCAAAATGCATAATCTAAGCATCTCTGCTTCTTGATATTCATGGATTTATTTACAAGTCGCTATATTCTCCTCTCTCCACCCCCACCAAACTGTTTCTGTAGTTCATGCCTATGTTCCCATGGAACTTTAAAATAAAAATATAAATGTTTGTGTGTGTAGCAAATAATCTGCAATATTGCTTATATTCTCCAATTTTTACCAGGGCTTTTTTTTACTTTCTTAAAAAGAAATGGTTTTAAGAGGTGTATTGACTTGCAGATATATGATTGGCTTTTTAGTAGTACAAAATGCCTGTAATAAAATGGATTTATATACATATATATGCTTGAGTATATGAAAATATATTAGGAAGGAAAAAGTATATTAGGAAGGAAAAAGTACATAAATCTAGTCAATGTTGTTAAGATTGGTATTTACAGTTAGCAATACTTAATTATTTCACCAAAGATTAACATGTTGAAGAAAGATATATTCATTTCAGCCTTTCTCTTAGTATCCACAAGGAAGGGGTCTGCAGTTCACAAGAAACCGGGCATACTCAGTTAATTTTCAGGGAGCTTTTCAGTCAACTTCACAGACATGAAAGACATACATGCATACTGTTTTTGTCAATGTTCCATTTCCAGGACTTCACCAATAATTTGTTTAATATTTACAAGTTAAGGGTTTGTTATTACAAACATGTATATTAAATGTGCAATTTTACACATTTAAAGACTAAAGAATATCTTAATATGCCTTACAAAACCAAAGGTTTGGTAAAGTACTAAATTTCTTACAATCACATTTCAGTCTTAATATAATTCCTACTAACTGGGGGATTTTTTGTCCCTGAATTTACATGTGTATATTAATGAGGCATTCTGTCAAGGCTGTGCATTAATTTATTTGACCCAGTAGCACTAATTTGGAAAAACAGTTCAATTTATGCATGCATTTACATTATTTTTGATGCAAGATGCCAAATAGCATACATTTAGGACAAATAAAATACTCAACGAATAGCAAAGACAGTTATCCTAGCATGTACTAGCATATATTGATATACTATATAGAGAGCATATTAATTAGTATTTTAAACATTTTTTCAGAAATATTCATCCACAGAGTGCAGCAACTTGGTACTAAATGTATGTAAAATAGGAAGAGCTAAATAATTTCTTTCAGCCCTTTATGATTGTTTCATTTCTGTGCATATTTCCTCTCCTTCCTTCCTTCCTTCCTTCCTTCCTTCCTTCCTTCCTTCCTTCCTTCCTTCCTTCCTTCCTTCCTTCCTTTTTTAAAACATATATCATGTAAATTAAAATGGTAGAGGACATTAACTTGCAAAAATCTAGCATAGTAAAATGTGTATGTATACTGTAATTCATATTTTTGTAATTATTCCATTGTACTCTAACCTTCCATCTTGACTGGGAAATGGGAAAGCTGGTATTCAGTCAGTGTATCAGCAAATAAATAAATAAAAAGAGAATAAGCAGAAGTCGCAGAGGTTTCTGTTCCTTTCTTTTCCCAAGCTACTAATTATCACATCTATCTCTATTCAAGTATAGTGATCTATACAATACACATTTGCAAACTACACATGCACACACATATGTATACAACCATCTGCACCCAAAAGGGAAATGTTCTCTTTCCTATTCCAGGAATCTCAGCCTGTTCAAAGGCAGAAAAAATGAACCTAGATGTGCAGGCATTAAACATTTAAATTCTGTATGCTCAGGTCATTGCATTGACTGCCATATTTTACATCTTCTGCTTCTTCCCTGTAATTTTGCTTTTTACTTGCATCTAGTCATTATTCAGATAGTCTTTGTTCTACAGATATGGAATATAGCACATTGTCAAGCAAATGGTACACTGAACAATACTTTTTAAAATGTATTAATCTCCTTGATATGATTATTGATCTACTTGATATATTTTAGTGATTTATTAGACCAGATTCAGCTTCTCGAAATTCTAATGGTAATAAATGTTTTCATAATGTAAAATGCAAAAGTTTGACATTTTTTAAAGCCATAACCTATACTGGGTACCAGAGAGTAGATTTAAGATTTAAATGCTCAATTAAACACTTGAATCTCCTGCATATCAGTTGAAGACAGATGCCCTTAGCAGTACCTGAACTGCACCCTATTGATTTATGCATTGACATCTTTAGTCTATCAAACAAATATATTAGCAATAGGTCATAAACATATAACGTTGCATTAATGTCAGATATGCAAATCTGCTTTACCTTTTGGGTGATTGATAAAGTAGTCATTTGCAAAGTATTTTAGGCAACGTGAATATATAATGAGAAATGGAACACATTTATGTTTTAATTTTAAAAGTAATATTTTCATTAATCTTTTCCTTGATTTAAAGCAGAAGAAAACAACCCCCAATCTTATGATGTCATAGCCCCTCTGGATTTTAACTTGAAGAGGGAAGTATTCTGAAAGAAGAAACTTGAAGATCTTCTGGCTAGAAATGATACACAAGCTGCATCTACAGTTTTCAAAGGAAAGAGAGATTCTAGAGGAGGCTAAGCCAAACACACCACAGCCATAAACTTGCCCTGTCAACATTGACCTTCAACTACAGTCTCAGAGGGTGAATAAGATTCCCAGACTCTGATGCTGAGCTGTGTAATCTTACTCTCAAGCTCCAGGAAAAATTTAAAAAGATGGGCTAAGACTAATCACAAAAATTAAGCACCCAATCCTATCAGACTTCTGCTTTGCACATCCAAGCTGCTGAACACCCAAGATTTGATTAATCAGGCTTTAAAAATAGAACATACTTTGACAATGTTTCTTTAGTTTTCTGCATGTCAGCTTATACTACATATAATTTGAATGATTTATTTGTAGATAGAAGTGTATATTTAAGAAGATGTAATAATACTAGCAATAGGAATTATAAAATGAATATATTGATAATGTTTTAAAAGAGACATTCCTCTGTTTCTATAATGGAGAGGCCTAAAGTCATCCCTTCTTACGGGCAACTTTGTGTTCTGAGAATTTTATCAGTTTCTCTTTTTCTTTACACTTCTAACAAATGAAGTGATTTTGTGGAATTCTGTGGCCTATCTTAGCACCAGAATCTTCATGCACAAATTCATAGAACTGATATCCTTATTTTAATACAAGATGTCAGTGAGCCTAGAATGTGCGCAGTCTACCTTTTAGATGGGAACTGGCACACTAAAGATTTCTACTTATAAAACACCTGTATTTAGCACTATGTGCTATATTTATTGTTTTCTATCATGAATCCAAAAATTCACATGACACTGCTAGTCCAGTATGTAGAGATTGTACTAGCATCTGCCTCCCTCAGAACCATGTGTGTAGGGCCAGGTTTTGTGCATGGGACTGGATTTAATGCATGGAGGAACTGTCTAACAGCAGCTATTAAACAGAACTGTTCAAGGCCTTGAAAGCATGCTTTGCTTTAATCAAAAAATGGAAGTAAGCTTTGCTCTAAGCCCTTTAGCCAGCAGTTTTAGTAGCCAGAAGCCTTACCAAATTCTTCCAATCTGATACTAGAAGCATTGGAAAAAGCTTCAGTACACAGACTTTTGAACGAGTGCAGTGGATATGCAGAAGCCCAATTCCAGCTGTTGAACCACAGGACAAAGTTTTGGGACAATATGGTAAATAGAACTGCAGCCATCTCACCAGGGCTACCACTAACGAAGTGAGCTATATAACATACTGTATATAGAATACCAAATATAGGATACAAAATATAAGGGACAAACTACAGAAGAAGGAAGACCATCAGCATAAGCATCCTTAGTGGGAACAAAGTGTGTGTGTACGTGTGTGTGTGTAAATGACAACATGTACATCAAGATGTCCTTGCATCCAACATCATGATGCAAAAGGCTGAAGTTTGTGTTACATTAGCATAGCACACATCATTTTTTTATCCTTGTAGTTTGGACTGAACATTATGGCTATAGCTACTAGAGAGTGCTCTGAAACATCTGACTGGCCAGTGTTGGAAACAGATTCAGGAATACATGACCATAGCAAGACAATTATTATTTGAGCAAAACTGAATCCAGACCACCAAACGCTACTGTTAGAGACAACCATCACCATATCTTATCTCTTTTATACATGCTATAATGAACATTGCCAAATGTATGGTTCATGTCTCTTTAAGCATAAATCTTCCAATAAACTCTGATTTTGATAATCCAAAATGAAAAACTAACTTTTAAAACTTTTTAAAAGATCACTGATTAGTATCCTATCAATAGAGATGGCATTTAATTCTATTGCTGCTTTTGCCAAGCCTAAAAAAGACCATAACGTATATATTTTTCCCTTGTAAATATATTTTCAGGAAGCAATAAGGAGCACTAATTGTGATACATTAATGATGTTATAAAACAAAACATCTCTGCTGGTACAATGCTTTATTAACAGCACATATATTGTATACGCAAAAAAAAAAAAGATGTATAAAATACTGCTGTAATCTCAAAGTGCACAGTACAACAACCTACTTGAATTATAAGGATACATTTACAGCCATCAGAATAGAAGTAGAAAATAAGTCAAGCAACTGAGTCTACACGTACAGTAGTATAATATTTAGTGGGGTCCTTTCATCCAGGCTGACACAAAATCAAGCTATACATGAATGTATACAAAGGTTACACATTCTTTCATGTAGGTTTGCCTCATATGGCTTCAAAACTTGGACTCAGAAAGTATCAGGAATCTAAGATGAATTTTTTTACCATGATTAATAACAACTGAAGTTTTTCTAAAAAATATATAGTGTTGACTGTTTGGTAAATATGGCTTAGATCTTCAAATTACTAGTCCCACAATGTTCAGCACACATTCTGGTAGAGCTTTCTCAGCCCCATTTTTGGTCTCTTTGCCTTGATTCCATTTATTTTGAAGAAAGTCAGAAGCTGAAATTATTCATAATTCTGTTCAAGACTTCAATCAACTCCCCAAATCCAATCAGATAGAATGTCTAAAAAGCAAGAAGCACTAGATAACTAACTTTAGAAACTTGTTTATAGATTACTGTTGATTTTGTTTTAATATGATGACTTTATGATAATATGGCAACATTAATAAAATAACTATAATTGTTTGGTATTTCAATAATTGCTTAAATTCATCCCTGTTTTGTGTAAATACACACTTTATCTGTAGCAACTGCAGGAGGAATCTATAACACTTTCAAATTATTACACTTGAGTCTATTTTCGAATAAAGTAAGTAAGTTGATGTTCAGTGGGATTTATTCCCATTTAAGTGGGCAAAGGCAGGCAATACAGTCCAAAATAAGCTGTGGCCTGACAGAACCTTAATTTGAAGTATATTTTACTAAAATTGATAAAATTTAGAGATGATGCAAATTTATCAGAGTATGGTTGAGTATCAAATAATTTATTTCATTATCACCACAGAGGGAATGCAATAGAAAAGGCATTTTTTCCCCATTCAATTCAGTTCACATAATCATCTTTCAATAAAACAATTAATTCCAACCAAGAAATAAATTCCAGAGAAATCCAATAATTTGTGTGTATGTGCCAAACAAGCACTGTGTGGAAAAGTTTACATTAGAAGATGCTGCTAGATTCATTAAGCAACGTGTTTACAATCACAAACATTTGCACCTAGAACATGTATCTCAAATTCTGACATAACATCACTGTAAAATCAATAGTTATGATAACCCATTTATTTTGGACTAATGATCTGTTGTGGGTCCCTTCCTTCTAAATGTTTACAAGTGTTTCTATTCTATAACCCTTTAGCGTTGTTGAGGCACTGCTTTCCTGTAAGTAGCTGGAACTAAAAATTAATCTTCTAGCCACCATTTAATATTATTTATTTGTTGCCCAACAAAGCAAGTAATAGAAGTGTTGCATATTTCAATAACTGAAATGAACTCCATCAAATATGATAAAAGTATATACTAAACATTGGATAATATAGAGAATATAATTGGCATAGAAAAATGCAAATGCCAGCAACAATAACAACATCTGATAATAAAGACTAAATGTAACCTAAAAGGGCAAACACATTCCAATTGCTGTAAAAATGAAGATTAAAATATAAGAACATTATTAAAATTATATTAAAAGATTTTATTAAAGTATTCAAAGCTTTGGAAAACAGAAAACCCTTTGTCTGATGTTGCCTACCAGATGAAGTTGTCTAGGGAGAGTATTCCATAACCTACAGTTGTAAAGGCCTTCCACTCATTTCCATCTGCAGAAAACATATGGCCAGTGGTGGGTACCAAACAAAAGATATAATCTTTCAGATTTTCAGATCCCGGTCCACTGAGATTATTGTAGGTCAGTTTGCACCCTGAATTCAGTATGAAAATGAATTAGAAGCCAGTGAAGATCCATTAAAAATGCATTGGTATATGTTTCCATATTCAAACTTGATTATATCTTTCATTCTATATCAGTTGAATTTTCCAGACCGTATCAAAGGCAGCTCTATGGATGATAAGCAGTTAGCACAAAAGCCAGATTATCATGACCTATTAATTGGAAATGTCCTTCCTGTGACCAAGATCCTTCAATCATGATAAATATAAGTGAGGTTCATTCAGCAAAGTCATTGATAAGTTCAGATAAAACCATGTTACTATTGTATTGCCCCGTGTAATTCATAAAGTGAACAAGAGATGCAATTCCAGAGAAGAGGGTTATTGTCGAAGCACTCAGAAAGAGAACTTGTTATGATCGACACCTAAATGAGATACAATAGTTTAGAGAATGTTTTCCTGAGCCGTTGTGAGCATGGAAGATATATGGAAGATGTTGTACCTAAAGTATCAGAGATTGCGACCAAGACCCTGAACAAATTCTTAAATAAATGACTGGCAGAAAAGTATTTATGTATATTATATTAGAAATCACTCAGCAACATTCTGACTATTTTTCTTCTGCTCCTTACAATTAGTGTGCCTTTTATGACTTTGTTTTCCTAGTCTGAGAAGAACTGTATGAATTTGCTTATGAAAATGCTTACATTATTTTGCATTGTGAGTTATTTAAGTACCTTAATGTTTTTTTAATGGAATAAAAAAAAACCTGAAGTAACAGTTAAACCTGATGATAGTAGGATTGAGATGTTAGAGTGGAAAGAATCAAGCTAAAAAAAATGCTCTACTTTAGTTTAGGATCATGAAGTAAACTAGCATTTATTCTAACGTGCAGTTGGACACTTTCCATGCTGTTGAGAAAAAACAGTCCAGTAGGAACTAAGTTCCTGGGTAGTTGATTAAGGGGTTCTACAAAAAGCGTTGTAAGATATGTATGAGAAAAAATTAAAGAAACAGAAATTAAATTTTTTATTTACCTTATATTTGTTATACTTTTCTTCGTTTCAATTGGAAAGCATTTGAGAGGAGCCTTTGGATTGTACAGGAGATAAAGACAGTACCACCATCTTGTGCAAATGTGTGTGGGGGGGGAGCCTAGAAAAAACTCTGATGCAAACTATAATGTTATCTGAATCATGACAGGCCAAATGTTTATAGGTCCCTTTGTAGAAACAGAGACATGCTAGTCTACGGTAGCAAAAAAGCAGAAGAAGCCTGCTAGCATCTTTTCTGGCTAAATTTAATAATATGCGCTATTCAGAAAAGGTGCTAACAGAGTCTTTTGATCTTTTTATAGAATGTAAAAAGACACAAGGTAGAAGCGGGTCATTATGTAGCAAAATGGCAATTCTGGATAACATCTTAAAACTGAAATAATTAGAGAGTCATAAACTGTAATATTATGGCGTTCTCATCTTATAAGCCTCCTGGAGGTTTCAATGTATTACTTGAGGTGGTCCAAATCTCTTTCTTTGTGACTGAATAACACACCCATATTCATTTTTGCTTACATTGAGCATTATTTGCATCAAACCACAGGTTCCGTGTAAGAATTGGACAAAAAGGTGCAACGTTCTCCTAGAGATAATTTTTTCTTATTCATTTATACATGACAAGGCTATTGTTGGCACGACCAGTGTATCTGATAGCGTGATGCACCCAAAGCATTGCGATAAACAATGATGCACCAGTTCAGAGAGAACACCTCCTTCATCGCTTAGGAATGAGCATGCCTTTGGTCGAACTGTATTGTGGGATACTTACTTCCAATTATCTATTCATTTTTATATAAATTAAATATAATGTGTCAGGATAGCTACATATCCTGCAAATGCGTATTGCCGATTTAGGGGTATTCACAGGAAATATAACTCCAAAATTTTCCCAGCATGGTTATGCTAGTTAGGAGTTCTGGGAATAATAACCCAAATTTGGACAGCACTAGGTTGGGGGAGGTTAGATGAAACCTTGACGATTTCATATATTTATTAAAGGACCAGAGTAAAAGGAAAATAGTTTCTCCTTAATCATATGCTGTTCTTATCCATCAAGAGAGAAAGCAGATTGATCCTGGTAGTGCTCTCAGCACAGCCCATGGTTCTTCTCCTTCAAAGAAGAAAAAAAGAGCATAGAAATAGTCAAATAAACCAATGTACAATGTACAAGAATTCCTGAAAGACTGGCTCCTCTGAACTTATACCTCATCATTTCTTATTACCAAAAAAAAAAAAAAAAATCCCCTTTCACCCCTATGGGTGGTATGTGTCTTCCTCAATCTGAATCAATGTGTCTGTCTGTCTGTCTGTCTGTCTGTCTGTCTGTCTATCTATCTATCATCTATCTCCCCTGTCTCCCCAATGGGTGGTCTGTGTCTTCCTCAATCTCGAGTCCTCTACCCGAGATTGTTTGAGTTTGAGGGTTCTGCACAGTATCTTAGCTGTTCCTATCACTGCACTCTTCTGGACAGAGAGCTCTGATGTTGTTCCTGGGATCTGTTGGAGCCACTCTCCCAGCTAGGAGTCATAGTCCCGAGCGCTCCTACCACTGGGACCACTTTGGCCTTGACTTTTCACAATCTCTCTAGTTTCTTCCTTCAGGTTGTGGTACTTCTCCAGGTTCTCATACTCCCTCTTCCTCATGTTGCTGTCACTTAGCATTGCTACATCTAGCACCACAACTACACACACACACAAACACACACACACACACATGTACATACATGCAGACTCAAGGCAGCGAAGATACTAAATATTCCTGCCTCTTATTTTCCCCACAATAACAATCCTGTGAGGTAAGTTGGGCTGAGAAGAAGTGACTGGCCCAAAGCCACCCAGCTGCCTTTCAAGCCTAAGGAGGACTAAAATTCAGTCTCCTGGTTTTTGGCCACCACCTTAACCACTATACCATATTGGTTCTCAAATTTTTCCTCTTTCGGAACAACAGAGTTGGTATTCACAAAGTAATAGCTCATCTATGAAGAGTCCCACATATACCCTGATCAGAGAAGGCACTAACAGTTCCTGGCATTCATTCTGTCCACATTTTCCCCATGGGCCTGAACCAGATTTATTTCTCCACCTTGGACTGTACAGGTTGCATCAGCATCAGATGGTGATGGAGAGTCAGTGTCAGATATGTAGTAGATGCTTGATCAATGTGGTCAAGTCTAAGAATGTTTCCTGATCAGGGATATATATATATATATAGAGAGAGAGAGAGAGAGAGGGAGGGAGGGAGGGAGGGAGGGAGGGAGAGCGTGAGCAAGCAGGACTGCAGGAAGAAAGACTGGATTGAAGCAATGTACCATTCCCTTACTTATTATTTATTACCCTGCCGTATAATGATCACATGTATCATAATTGGTACATGCATGCCATGGTATAAGAACATAAGAATAGACTTGCTGAATCAGGCTAAGAGCAACTAGTCTAGCATTTTGTCTCTCACTGTCGCACCAGGTGATTCTGGTTTTTCTCAAGCAGGAGAGGAAACATATCCTTTCCTGCAAGTATGTTCAAGCTCACTGGTGATTTTGATGGACTTTTTCACATTTGCAAATGAAAAATTCAG
Source organism: Python bivittatus (assembly GCF_059951505.1). Taxonomy (NCBI): domain Eukaryota; kingdom Metazoa; phylum Chordata; class Lepidosauria; order Squamata; family Pythonidae; genus Python; species Python bivittatus. Next base: position 10,648,561 of record NW_028277112.1, read on the forward strand.
TAGTCCTATGTCATTTTACTATGGATGTTTGGATATGTAATCTGGATTGGTTCCATAGTTTATACTCCTAGTTTTTTATTCCTTTTTAATACAATATATATTATTAGCTTTGGGCCAAATACTAAGTAGTAGCACCTTCTATAGGTTAGAGCAGGAATGTGTCACTTCTGTTTGCTCAATGAGCTTTGCATGACATGCTAAGGAGCTCATTCCAAAAGTGGAAAGGGCAAGGGCCTCAAGTTCTTCAAAAGGATGAAATGGTCTCTTAAGCCTCTGCAAACTTTAGGACATCCATTTTTCCCCTTACACATTATTCTAAAAACTTTTTGACCACACCCACTCTGAAGGTGTTCTGAGGCTGCATTTTCTTCATCCTTGACAGTGTATATGATTTGGAATACCTCACAGCTTAATTAAAGGTGCAAACCTCCAGTTCCTTTTTCAGTGATAGAATTATTATTTATTTAGAAGTAGCATTATTGGCATATTTTTCAGTGGGCTATCATCTGGAAAAAGATCTGAGGCCAGAAGCAATGTTGCAATTACTTACAGAGGAGTTAATATTTGAAGTGTGGGTGATGACCCAAAGTTATCAACGCATGATGCTGTGAGAAGTATATGGCTTCACCTTATTATATGACATGGCCACTATAGGTAAGATTTACAAAATTATTATTACACATGAATTAAGAACACCTAAAGCTGTAACAACCAAACATTAGATTGTAATATAAAAGATTTGTGTCAGGGTTTAATAATCTCTAAACTTGCAGAAGTGTTAGGGCTGCAAATACTGGAATGCTGGCTAAGAATTCTGAGTTGCTGAAAATAAGCACTGAACAAATAGAATCACAGTTTCAACAAAATCTGAAGTTAAAGAATTATCTTGTAATTAATATTCCTATTTTCCCATTTTTTCATGCTAATGTTTTTATTTTATTTTCTGATGAAAATGTAGACACAGAAAAGTATATAGATACACATATGCCCAAATGCAATCGTTTAGATTTTCTATCCTAAAGTCGCAAAGTGCCCCATAACACTGAAAAAAAGAGTATCCACAGAATTATATCAAGTTTTATAATGTATTATTTTCCTATAAACTTTGCCTCCTCAGTAAGGTTGCAATTATAAATAATCTAATAACTATTTCTGCTTCATTATTACTATCGAATTTTCATTTTACTTTATAAAATGGCCAAAAATACACATCATAAAACATTTCTGCTTTCTTCTGCCTAGAATTTTAAGCAAAGATCAAATATTTCATTATGCAACATTGACAACTTAACAACCATTAATTATCTTTTACTTCTTCATCCTATTGTCAATACAACTGATTTTTTTAAAAAAAAAATACTCAAAGGGAAGAAACGATTAGTGGAAGTTATTACATAATAATTAATATCTTTCAGGGACTCAGCTGCTATATAAAGTGAAAAGAGTATACATAATTTATCTAACCCCAAGGAAGCAGACCAAACAGAGCTAGATAAACCTCAGCCCTCACTGCATTTTCTGCTGCAATGTGGTTAAGTCATTTTTTTAAAAAAAAATGTTTTAAACACATTTTTAATATCCATGGAATGGAATTCCACATCTCTGACTCACAAAACCAGTCTCAAGAGACCAGATTCTACCACTGTATTACACAAATACAGATATTTCTGCTGTAATTGATATACCAACCTGTGTTTACCAATGTACAGGTCAGTTTCAATTTTTGTCTATAACAGCAACTGAAGACGCTTAGCCCTCTTCTTGCCTGGGGTCTTATTCACTTGGTACTTGTGATATAAAAATGCCTTTAGTTGAAAGGGTTTTTTTTTTTCCCCCAGATTTAAAATAAAATCCAAAAATTGATTATATTTCCTGCTTCTCTACTGTTTCCTGTATTATCTAAATAGCTGAACAGAGCTAACTGAATGCTATGCTTCCAAATAACCTTTACACAGCATTGAGACATGAGGAGGCTAGGTAAACAATATCTAGCTCTCTGACTCGGAATCTGTGAAAAAGAAGTTATCGAGCCTTGTAAATATGGCATCTGCAGGTTTATCCATTCTTCCTGTTCTTTGGCTTCAGGCAGATGGGACTTTTGCCAGGCCTGCCACTGTCAACACCCAACCAGCTGGACATACATCATTTTGGATTTCTTGCCTTTCAGCAGAATTACCTTGAGAAGGCCTCATGCTGGGTTTGTTCTAAGAATCATTCCAAGCAGCCATTTCAGTCATTCCTTCTCAGAAAATAGCTTGTTGGTCATCTTCTGCTTTGCAATACTAATTTTTTTTTAAAGAATGCCTTTTCAATGCTTTGTTGATTAACTAAGAATAAAAATAACGAAACCCTCTGTACCACTCTTTTGTTAACTGCAGGGGAGAAAAGGGACTTTGTATTTTGTGTGTGGATATGAAATATGTTTTTTTTTTAAATTCTTACCCCATACTTATGATTACTCAGTAGGACTTATTCCCAAGGAGGTGGAAACTTCATTGCTGCCTGATTCTAAACATATTCTTTGGGAGTATGTTGTACCAACTCCATAGGTGAGTTTCTAGGTAGATATATAAAGAAATCCACTATTTAAGTAATTGTATTTTTCTACCATTTCTGAGAATGTATGCATATTATTAAGAGGTAAAAACTTCTTAATCCTTGAAAATATTTGTTTGTTTATTTCTTTATTTGATCCAATTTTTTTATAGCCGCCCATCCGTCCAAAGCATAGCTACATCAAAATTGTCATGTAACCACCAAACTGTTTTCTGCCATGGGCAACTGTATTAAGGACTGGTTCTGTTCACATGTTACAATGCTCTGTGCGACATATCCCTATAACTATTGGTGACTACTGTACTATGTATAGCATACTTCACCTCTGAAAAGAGGTAAATAAAACTACCTGCAAAGAGGAATTTGGAAGCAACTGAACTAATGAAAGGCAAAGCCCAAAATATATATTACAAAACCTCTTTGCAGGTAGGTGCAGAGGTGAGGTATGCTATACCATTGTTTCTATTTAAAAAAAAGTAGAAGAGGATCAAGCTTGTGACAGAAAGTCAAGTTTGCTTTATCCTCACAGCAAACCTATGTGGACACATACTGTATCTGCTTCAAACACTCAGTAACAGTCCTATGATCATTTCCAATATGATAAAATCAAAAAGTGATTTTGCAGAGCTCCAGAAGGATTCCTTCAAATGAGAAGCATAGGCCTTAAAATGGCAGGTGCTATTCAAGGTAACTAAGTGCAAATTGAGGCACATCAGCTCTAAAAATCCCAAACTTTAGTAAACTGATCAAAGCTGGCACTGACTGTTTCAGCAAAGGGTGTAGCTGCTGTAAGAAAGGCACATTCCATGTTTGGAATCAGGAACTGAAATCAAATAGGCAATTTAGTAAGATACACACACACACACACACACACACACACACACATGAATACATTGTGAGGCTATTCTTGGAATAACACACATAATTCTAGGTACCATGCCTCCAAAAGGATACTGCACAACCTGAAAAAGTACCAAACAAAACAAAGCAAACAAAATAGTTAATCTGAAGAAAGACTATAATGATCATAGTTTTTTTAGCTTAAAGCAATGTAGGACAGGGGGAGGCACATTTAAGGTATGTATAGAAAATCATGCACAGAATGGAAAATGTGGTTGGAAAGGAGCTTTTCTCACTTTCATAAAATTAGAATTGTTGGATTCTAGGGGTATGCATTGAAACTGAATGTGGGAGGGTTCAGAATCAATAAAGCAAAATGCTTCTTTACACTATATGTTGTTAAACTGTGACTTTGCTGCCATCAGATGAAGTTACGGTGCTAGTTTAGATTTTAAATGGAACAAATTAGGCTATCAGTGGCTACTAGACTTGAAAACTAAATGCTCCCTCCTAAAACAATACAAATCACTATAGTACTGCACCTGAATATAAATATTTTATGCACACCTCAATATTGGGAACATCTAAATAGGAAGAAATATTTAAGGTTCAGCACAAAGGCTGTTATGTGAGCAGAAGGTCAAAATACAGAGAATGGTGTTAGGAAGCTATGCAAATGTGCTAATTAATATGTGTCATAATACATGGGCTACTACCAATGAGTCAATACAACTTCATGCTTTTACTATATTGTAGCAGGTACTGTAATAAATATGAAAATCAACAAAGAACACAAATCAATTCCCTCAACAGGATGTTTTTATAGCTAAGTTGATGAAACCATTTTGTGTGGTTTAATCATTATACTAGTACCTAGATTAATAATATAAATCATAACTTTTTTAAAGAGATATCACATTAAACTATAATGTAGGTTTTGTCTGGCAATGCTCAATTTGTTTGATTTTTTTTGAATTCAAGTATTTCAACAGTCAAGATAGCGTCCAAGTACAAAAGTTCTGAGTCACAATACCAACTGATATAATGTAGATAACCCACTTGCAAGAACAATGGATAGAGGTTGCAATTCATCTCCAGGAAATTATTTTCTCTCTGAATTTTATAGTTTATGAAATATTGCCCATAGATAACTCAGAGATGTTTACCCAATCACTTATCTCAAAATAGCAGTTTCTTGTCTCACTGCAGTATCATATTTGTTTATGTGGTCAATGGTTTTGAGATGAAGAACAATGAAAGGGAAGCCTTGAAAGCAAGGGCTGTTTCCTTGGCTCTATTTTCATTTTGAGATACCTTACTATGTAAACAATGTCTCTAATTTGGCACTGCACTGCCAGCTAGATTGTAAAACAATAAAAAGCGTTCAGGAAAAAATATGGTATTTCTTTATATAGTTTACATACACAGTTGATGCAACAAACAGTCTTCCAGAATGTTAAGCACTTTTCCCTTTTGATGCCCTCCTGATGCATCAGGACTGCAACCCCCAGAATTCCAACAACCTTTGGCCATGCTGGAGGGAATTCTGGGATCTGACATCCCTACATATGTGGGAAGTGCCAACTTGAGAGCAAAGTGTTATACAGGTATATAGCACACAGCTGAGGTAGGGAAGAAGAGAGGAGAAAAATGAGGAATTATGACAAAAAGGATGAGACACAAAATTACTTCAGACAATGATCAAAAATAAAATAGCAGTTAGTTGTGACACAGCCATGATTGCATGAATTCAGTATACTAGTATAAGAAGAAACCATGGTTTTTATTTAAACCATGAGAAATATTGTTAAATTTCCTGATGATTTCTGGCAATCTGTTTCCTTATGGAATCCATCTTGATAGTTCCTTTTCTCAATGTTCAATGTTAAGTTGAATGTTGAATGTTGAATTATTATTATATTATTATATTATATTATATTATATCTTGCATTATATTATAATATTATGTTGAATGTTGAATGGCTATGTTGAAATAAAAAACTGTTCTGAGCAGCTGATCAATGCCTGCACAAATTTAATTTTTTGGACAGTACTGTGGAACAAAGACATGTAGCACCACTCTGTTTAGCAAGCCAACTGATCACTATTTAAACAAAATCCTTATAGCCAAGCTTTATAGTACAACCATTTATTCAGACTAATCTGACAAAAATGAACAAGTAACCATTTTAAACAAGAATAACCTCCAGTGAAATTAAACCAGATCAACAGGCTCACAGTAGTTTTTGAAAATAAACTACTACAAAAGAGACTTAGAGAAGAAGAGAGACTAACTTGGCTACTAGTTACTATAATAAAATTCTAAATAATCAACATTCAGATGTTAAATCAAATCAAGAATATCTGGATCTCACCTATAACAATAGAATTACCTTGGGATAACAGTCTGTTGGAACAAGAAATACCAATAGTCTATTACTACTGTATATTATTCCAAAGTCACAGTGTTGACTACATCATTTATATTATTGTTTAGTGATGGAAGAATATACCTAAACCTGCCATTGGTTGGTAGCAATGTTTCAGCCCACTTTATCCCGTTGGGTTCTTGGTCTCTCTGAGCTTAGTTGCTTTCTTGCAGACATTTCATTATCATACTGTTGATATTAACCAAGATCTGTTGTCCAAAATACGGCAGCTACAGTTTTAACTATTTCAAAAGATCAGAGCACAAAAAAATGCCTTTACTTCAGATACATTGGTTACCTGTTTGCTTGTGGGTCTTTTAGGCATCTAGAAAGAAAAAAGAAATACTTTCTCTCTCACTTTTCTACCCAGTTCATAAGAAGAGCTATGGAGGCTTCCTCCAAGTTCCCATACTTTGTGATAGAAGGTTAGCATCCTCGTGGAAGTAGTCCTTTTCCATGGCAGCTCCTATTTTGTGCAATTGCTTATTGTCTAAAGTTCATTTAGCTCCAGCTCAATCCAATTTCCAGCATAAAATAAAGGCTTACTTTTTTTTTCTCTGGAAGTCCTGGCTTTATTAGTTGGTTTAATCAGTCTCACTCTTCTGACTGATTTACATTTAAATATGAATTTAAATTCTGTTAGTAATTTTCTTGTTAGTCACTTAGAGTGCTTTTTTAAATAGAAATATGGGATTAAAATATTTTAAAATAAACCAATAAAATAACTATTTTTGAATTGTGAAGAGTTTAAGGATTGTTTGTCAGGGAAAGCAATGCATGAATATTATTAATAACATTCATCTATAACTCTTAATGTGGATATTTTTCATTTGTCAACTTCATTTTCTTGATCATAATCTATTTCTCTATCAGATATTTGTAGACTATTTCCAAGAAGCCCAACTCCAGTAGCCCATTATTTGTGGAGCTCTGAATTTCAGCATCAAAACACATCACCAAATCATAGATGAGAAAGGAACTCCTAGGACCTGCATCAATGAAGAGAGTACATATGTTCCAAAAGGAATGGATTGTTGACCCAACATCTAACTGTTTCAATACATATGAATGGATAAAAATTGATTTTTAGGTAACCTGATCCTGGTTCAGTTAAGATGCACTTTGATTTATATCTTGAAATAAGTTCATAAAGAAACATGGGGTATTATTGCAGGGATACACTTTCTATATCTCATCACAAATTAGTTACATTTTGAGCCAAATGTAATTTTCCTAAGCTTAAAAAGAATACAATAATAGTCCAGTTTGGATATTACCAACACATGAATGTCCATTATGCCTAGAATATGGGCCAACAGCTATGTGGCACTTTAGACAATAAAAAATTGTCCTTACCAGTTTCATTCCAGTTGCAGTGATGAAGTCAGAAGTTTTTTTAATGATAAAAACTTTAAAAAATAAAGTTTTTTTTTAAAAGTCATTGTAGTGTGATCATTATGACTTACAGATGGTCAGAAGAAACAGTAATTTGCCCAGGAAAGAGAAAGGTATCTCAGCAGTGAATTCAGGAGATCACGGCATGTCTCATATCTTTATCCTCTTGTGAGAAAGGCCCCTCCAGCATTTTAGCTCCTTTTGAATCTGTGTTTTCCCAACAGCAGCCTACAGCCTTCTGTGTACTTCTGCCTACTGCTGTTTTGCCATGAGAGCAAAAACAGTTACTAAAGTGGTTATTGAAAAGGAGATGGCACCATGCAAAGAATACATAGCTCCTTTTGCAACACTTCCTTGATGTGGTCCCTGCTCTCTTACTGGTTTCTTTCCTTTTACAAATTGGTATGGTGTGATTTTTCTATTAGAGTTGAATGAGGCATTAGAATATGATGCATCAAACATTATTGAATTCTGTCCTCTTAGATTTCAAAGCACTTATTTTAAAAGTAATAAACCTGGACCAGCATATTTTCCAACCAGGCATAAAATGGACTGAAATCCAGCACAAACAAGGGTTTCAGGGTAAAGAGGCTGAAATAAACTTAAATCTCATAGTCAGTTAGATTACTAAGTACTCATGTATTATATTCTGTATGCCACGGGGTATATAAATATCTTATCTATTGATGACCTTGAAATGCACACATATTTATATGCACACAAACTACGGAAACAGCAAGGTTTACATAATCCAGAATATGATAATGATATTCATATATGCCCTAGATTTATGATACAAAGTACCATCATGGAAATTCTCTCTCTGTAGGCCAGAGATAGGCTTCTTTTGTGGCCAAGAGATACATTTAACCCTTTTGGTGAGGTCGACAGCCACAAAATGGGTAATCACGTGTTGGAGATTGGAGAGGTTCTTTGTTTATTAATTGTCATATGCCTATGATTTAAATTTAACCCTAGAACTACCCACCTCAAAATGGCAGAAAATCAGGTGGCCACTTTTCAGCAGTCATTGTCAAAGGAGTCTCTGAAGTCACAGACAAGGGACTTTGGATCTGCATGTGGCCCTGGGAATGCAGGACTGAATTGATGACTCCACAAGAAATTGCTGCAGTATCTTGTTTATAAAAAAGCACTTTTCTAACAAGTGATTATTTAGAAAAGAAGGTGGGGGTTTTTGCATATTTAAACCAAGATAATGTTGAACATTCCCATTTTACCTTCACCTGTTCAAAAACCTCTACAATATGTCCCTGCATTCCTTACAACAAAATAACACCAAGCTTAAACATTAGTAAGTGCATAGGTATTTGTATAGAGAATAGCAAAGACAAATTATTTTACTTAACCTGTCTATGATTACAACAAAGCATTCACTTATATTTGTTTTCTTTAACACATTTGACACCAGTTGCACCAAATCTGATTCTTTTCAATAATGTCTAACTGATGTGGAACAATCTCATAACTCTGGTTGAATATTTTATTTACCATTTTAACTCTGAATTCAATAACAGATGAACTAAGGGTACACTGTTACATTTATAGGTTGTTGGGCATACTACTCAAAAGTATATTTATGTACAAAACATAAATGAAGTGTTAACTTCTCAGAAATTTTATAATGGCAAAATTACGATATTCTTTTGTATATAAAAAGAAGGCAGCAAACAATCCTGAGTCATGAAACTAGGATAGATAAAAAGTATTTATGAATATTTAAGGCATAAACAAAAATATCAATTTCATCCAAGAGCATCAATGGAACCATCAAAACATTTATGAGGATGAGTTTGAGGGAAGAAAAACTATAAAAGGACATTCCTCCTATTGTTTCCTTCAGCCTTTCTCAACTATCCTGTTCCCAGGATATGACAAAATCTTTTATCCAAAAGAGAAACAAAAACAGTCAAAATCTGATATTATGTAGTCAGTATACTCCACAGGACTGCACAAAGCATTCAGAAGGGAGACATTGCAAAGCACATTTGTGCAAGCAAAGCAACTCTCCTCCAGACATTAAACTAGTCATGCCCCTGGAATGCATGGTGAATGACTGTTTAAGAGGCTTTTCCCAGTAGTCCACAGGTGTGTGTACCATTACAGCTGCTTCACTCATATTTCCTATAGAAGTGTTGTTGGTGCATGCACACACATGCACAGATGACAAGGGAAAGCCTTGAAAGAATCACACCAAACCTTCTGGAGGATGTAGCTGCTTTAATTCTTCAAGGAGCATCTGAATGCTTTGTATAGCCTGTTACTCAACAGCTTCCTAAACCTACTTATAAAATGAAGTCATACAGCATACTGTATTTTCCATTTCAGTCAAGATTGTATATTTTTCCTTAGATCTGGAGTGGCAGAAGCATGGCTATATGAATAGTATGAATGAAGACAAATAAACTGAAACTTAATCCAGACAAAATGGAAGTAATATTCAGAAGAGGCTTATCTAAGTAATGATGTCCAACAAGTTCTGCATAATCCCTAAGGAATCAAGCTTTTAGTTTAGGGATGTTTTGTTACTGAGGACACAAATGCTCTCTCTGGCACCTATTGGGAAGTTAGGTTGATACACCAGCTTTACTGTTCCTGGATACTGTACCTCAATGATTCATGCTGTGATAAGATCTACTGTCATTACTAGAAAGTGTTGAGCATGGAGCAGGCCTTGCAAACAGTCTGGAAATATGGCAAGAAATGTATGGGCTGGCTCTCAATTAATTTCTAAGTTCAATGAACGTTATGGTCATAATCATATACTGTGTGTGTGTGTATACACACATATATATCCCCATTTTTAATAGTGAGTTTAACTTCACAATGTGAAATGTCAAAGCTCTGTACAACATAACATATGAAAAGGTCATTATGAATGGGGTAACTAGTAACCTGAAGAGTGAGCTTAAATTTTAGTCTCATCCTCATGTTGGGCTAGTTAGAGATGATCCTAACATGGGAGTTACACTGACTTCCTGATCCTCATTTTGAAAGAGAAAGTGGGTTGGTTGGCAGAAGAAAGACATGTATTTTGAGAAAATGAGCAGAGTAAGCATTAAGTAATATCCAAAGATGGGGAAAGAAGTACAAGAATTTTAAGTATTAACTCTTGATAATATAGACTTTATATAATATTTTATATTAAAATAAATCAGACCACAGAAATTGAACTGTTCTTTGTTTTTTCTATTTTCTTTCTTCTCTGCATATACTTCATAGTAATCTACCCCCTTTCCCTTATTTTTTAGAATTACTTTGACCTTTCTGTTAAAAACAGTTTTAATCCTGATATTTTAATAGTAAGGGCCATATGGGTTACTAACATTGTTCTTTTTGCTTAATTATAACAACAGCGTCACTAGATAGTAATTTTTTTTTCAGTTTTGCAACAAGTAAATCTCAATTTTTCTGGATATGAAGAAGCTCACAATACTTTTGACCTAGCTGTGCATATTTCTGGTCTAGAATGAGAAATACACCTTCTCACTGCAAACAACAAACAGCAGAACGCTTTCCAGAAACAGAACTTGGGGTGTGTGTGTGAAATATTGTGTGAACAAGTGTGCAATTCATAATTAAATGCACTTGGATGACATCCTTAGGTTTAACTGGATATCACTTCTTTAAATAAGAAGAACAGGGGTAAAATATTACGGGTGTTGGCTTGCATTTATTAAGGTAAAAGACTGCGGTGAAAGACATAGGCAACCTCTAAATAGCTATACTTTAAAATCCCTATTTTGCTGAATATGCATGCTGATATCAAAGTGATCTTTCAGATGATTTATAATATTCGAGGTTGTAAATTTGGATCACCTTTTACTGCTTCTTTGATCGTTAAGAATTTATAAAATGCAGTATAATACTGGTTTTGTGATTCTTGTCACAATTGAAAAAGCCTTTAAATAATGTATTCAGCATATGCACTTTTTTTTCCTGCTTATAGATAGGATGATGTGACTGTCACAGATTTATGTCAACCTATGTTTGTTCTTTTTATTAAATTAATCTGGAGTGGGAAGTTCCTGAACCAGACAGTAGATGGGTTGTTGATCCTGGTTTGGTACAAAGAGAAAGAGGGAGACCAAATGTAAGATGGAAAACAAGAATACGTTTTTCACTATCATCCGATAAACTTGCTTGATCTGCTTTCAAATACAAGAACTAATTTTTAAGGAAGTATGGGAAGATTATATGTTAGAGAGAGAGAGAGAGAGAGAGAGAGAGAGAGAGAGAGAGAGATGGGAATGCAATTGAAGTAGCAAAGACATAGAAAGAAATGATGCTAGCAGCATCCTCAGGATTAAAAATATCAAGATGGCAGTCACAGCAGGGTGGTTGAAATCCCACCTCTTTTGTACATGTGTCAACACTGCATGCACATGCAAAGGGCTGGGGCTTTGAACATATTGCCATAACCCTAAACTTTTAACACCCCATCACTGCCGATGAATGATACTTTTTATTTTGGAAGAGCATTCCATATTTAATCCAATTCTGTATAGCTCAGGAAGGATTCTGGACATGATGCCATACCTTTCCTGAGATATACAGTACATGCCCTCTTTCTTCCAGATTTTACAACTAAAAATTAACACCAGATGATGCTGCCAGAATAGGTCTCAATCCACTCAACAAAAGCATGCTACCCCAACTTAGTAAAACAATACTTGCTTGTTGGTTGTTTTCAAGCTCAATTTGTAGTGCAGATTTTTATTTTTAAACTCCTAAATGCTGTAAGGTTTGCGTACATAAGTACCCTTTGTTTGCAGCAACTCTGTTATAAATCTTCAGGTACTATTTCAAAAATTGTTTTTTCCAGTAGGTATTGAATTAATATGATTTAGTTTCGTGTTTTGAACTTGGCTTTCTTGGATTCCTCTGTTGTAATTTGCTGCAGTTGTTTTGGATATTTTGTGATTTCTCTTCCAGATACACACACACACACACACACACACACACAATTTTAATGCAGCCCTTCTAGGTTCTTTCTTAAGAAAAGAGACTAGAAATTCTGTATTTATGCTGCTCTTCCAGAACTGGGGGCATTTAGATGGGGGATAGGAATGTTGTAATTAATCATACCAATGTTAATAATGATTTTAGTCATCTTTATGACTCTCAAAAGATCAGTTATCATCTTCCTACTACTGGTAGAATGGTGAGGCTGAAAGAGACTGACTTGAAAAATCACGATCCAAAACAACAGCCTTTCCCCAATTTGACTGGCTATAAAATTCTGCAAGCTGCAGTCTCATCACATTTGGAGGTGGAAATGTATGGAAGACTGGGTCATAGTTTTGACTGTTAGATTGCAATCCTTTGCTCATTTTTTGGGAAGAAGCCTCACTCATTTAAGGAAATCTACTTTCAAATATAGTTTCAATTTGCTTGCAATGCACTTTTAAAACTAAACGGAATGCTATGAATCTTTTGATAGCATTTGTTCTATAGGTTCCTATAAGAATGTCACGGTAACCTATCCAAAAACTTGCTTGAGGATAAGGCTTCTGCACCATAATATGACAAGTGTCCAAACCAGGTTTTAAGTAGGAAACAGTCATTATTGTAATTTTGACATATCTATGTAAGGCCTGAGAAAGTTCCAGTTAAGAAATAACCAGGATTTGTTTCAAGCATGCAATGCTTTTTTTTTCCTTTTTAGACCTTTGAATTTGAACTGGTTTCTTAAACTACTATGTTTCTTCTAAATTCTTAACCTGTTGTCTTGATTATCTTAAAAGACACAAACATTGCAGTTTGGGAGGACAGTATATTACCTTCTAAGTGAAGTTATATGAATATGGATAAATTTAGTCCTGATGAAATCTGTTGAAATAAAATGAACTCAGTCCAAATTTTGACTTAGCTTATTTGAAAATCCAGATATATGCAAGGTTTAAATTTGACTGTGTAATTCACCAACAAAATTTACCTGAACTTTGTTCCGCTTTCTACACTGTTTATTGCTTTGAGCAGGTTAAATGTAAATAGAATTCAGGATGGAGTTTGCTAGAGGTGAAGATATTTTGAATTTAAAATATCCCAATCTATTTTTGTGTGGCCTCACCTACTTTTCATTCTGATCTTGCCTAGTTTCTGAGTGGGCCTTCCAACATGTCATTCAAAAACTGAACCACAGTTTTTCTGCTCAAAAAAAACTTGCCAAAAATACTCTAAATATGAATGCACTGAGATACAGTTAAATATTTGAAACATGAAAAAAAAATAATTTCATGGTTCAAATATTTAACTGTATCTTTGTGCAATCTTTCCAGGAGACATATATAAACAATGTAAAGAAACATATGTTCACTATAAATATGCAAATCCTGCCCTTACCATCTGCAGTAAAACAACAAAATCTCCTACTTACAGTCAAATTATTTGCCAAAGTTCTTAATTTAGTTTTGTGAAATGCGCAGAGGTGCATTGTCAAACTTAACACAGTTTATAAAACCAAGAGGGTGAAAGTGCTGCCTGCTAGCCATATGTTGAGAAAAAAACTAAGGAAATCCCAACAGAGGGAAAATCACAGGAGAAATTTATCCATCCAAAAGCATGTGTCACAGCCCATTACTAAGGTTGTCATCTCCATTTACCTGGGAGTAAGTTCCATTAAACTAAAAACCTGATTCAGCTTTAAAAGAGGAAGAGCTCCAGCTAACATCTTTCCCATTGCAATGAGAAGGGTACCATCAGTATACAAAGAGTAACAACCTCTTGTGGAAGCCACTCCCTCTACCAACTCGAAAGGTGCAACTAGCATAGGCTAAATACTGAGTGAAGCATAATCATGTACAAATAAAAGACAAAGTGAGTTTTATGTAAGGTAGTCCTTAACTTACAATCATTGATTTAACAACCATTTGAAGTTACGACGGTGCTGAAAAAAGTGACTTATGACCAGTCCTCACACTTGCAGCGTCTCCAAGGTCACATTATAAAAATTTGGACACTTGGCAACTGGCATGTATTTATGACAGTTGCAACATCCCAGAGTCATGTGATCCCCATTTGCAACCTTCCCAGGGGGCTTCCAACAAGCAAAATCAATGGGGGAAGCTGGATTTGCTTAACGACTGTGTGATTCACTTAACAACTGCAGTGATTTGCTTAACAGCCACAGCAAAAAGGTCATAAAATTGGGTGTGATTCACTTAACAACTGTATCGCTTAGTAACAGAAGTTCCGGTCCAAATTGTGGTCGTAAATCAAAGACTACCTATGTCGTAAGTTATATTTTATTTGCAGAAAATAACTGTAAAGCAATGCAGTTTTTTTTAACCACCATACTGGAGAAATATTTTGTGATCTTTCCAATAAAAGATCACAGTATTACAAAAAACAGTGAGGAGGCTTGTACTGTAATAATCAGAAAAGGAATATGCTTCCAATCAGTGATTCCTATTTGAATGTCATCCTTGTTAATATAAAATAAAAGCATAAACGAAAAGCATAAAAACAAGAAAGATAATTGCAAGTTAATGTTATTTTTTTAACCACACACTCTTGGGGTACAGGCTTTTGAGTGTACTGAGGAAATAAATGGGTATAAAAATAACCTATGATAAAGCATTATTCAGTGTAATGTTATATTCTGGGTTATATTAGTGACAGTTGCTAGATTTTTTATATTATTGTCTGAGCATTTCTTTTTAATTGCATTCACTTCATGATTATAAAGATATTTTAATATACCCTTTGATTTCTTTGATCACTATTGTGTTTTGATCTTGCATGAACAGAATGCAAGAGTTATCACTGCATGGGGGCTATGGGCAGGTAGGGGCTTTTGTTAATCTGCAGCTTTGCTGGACTCACAACAAAGTGTTGTTTTAATATATGCCAGCAAAGCAATAAAACAGGCCAGGATCCAAAAGAACTGGATATGCAATCACAAATACAAGTAGCACTACAGTTACCTTAGTCAGTTAAGCAGATCACTTCTTAAACTGAATGTGAGTTTGGATCATTGGCCATTTCCTCACTAGTACCTTCTAGCATCTCCATACCAGTGCCCACCAATCACAGAAGTGATATAAGGCCTGCCCTCATTACTGCTGGCACAATTGTTGGGTGTTTCTCTAAAATGCTGTAAGTCACTAGTGGGAAAATTACTTTGTCTGAGGCAATTTTTCTCAGCAGCTGCAAAAAGCTTCCAAACTGTGGGGCATACATAGATGCTTTGGATAATCAAAATCTCCCACAGTCATCAATACATCTGTACCAATCAAAACAGCGGCTCTTTTACTAGAATAATTAAACTCATGCATAGCAAATAAATATATAAATAAATAATGTAGCTTTTGAGCAAATCCAAGTCTAGTTGAGCAATAACTTGTTTGGATGTGGATGTACACACAATACGCATACAAACAAGAAACACAGAAACATTTACTATATAAGAGAAGTTGCCATAAACTAGCTGTCCCTGACCAAGCACTTTCCAAATCTGTTGCATGTGAGTTCCCATCATCCTTAACTGGAACTGATGGGAACTGAAGTTCAACACCTCTGGATAGCATCATGTTGGGGAAAAAAAGGCTGCCTTATAGAACTAGGTAGCAGACGATTATCCCCATGAGATAGCAGCACCCTTTTCCCCAGAGAGACATTAACTTTACAGATGCCATTCTAGAAGCCCACCGCCAATCCTAACATCCTTGGAAAGATATAAAAAGGGATCTAAACAGATTCAAAGCAAATGTAAGAGGAATATTGAATTCATTTTACCAGTAGATCAAGGTTTCAAAGAACTGAAGGACAAAAAGGATACCAATCAACTGGTTATACATAAAAGAAAATAATTTGCCACTTTAAGAAGCTTTTTTTTTTAAAAGAACTGTATAGTACAAGTAGTTATAGACTGCTCAAGGCTGCTGAGCCATCATAGATCTAAAGTTGATTATAAGGTGGTCACTAGGCATTCTGAAACATCAACAGCAATGTCACACTCAAAAGATTTCAAGAGCTGACCTAAGTGACTGATAATGCCATGTTGCTTCTATTCTTATTACTCATTTGCCACCTAGAAGAGTTTTCCTCTCATTACTGGAAAAAAAATGAGTAGAAAACCAGCTACATAGGCAAGACAGAAGAGTTATCTAAAGCAAAGAATGCAGAAATGGCCATGGGAATAATAGCACCCTCCAGACAACAGATTAGTTCTGAAATAAATTGTTACTTATCTGTTGGCATTGTATTTTACTTCAAGGAATGGACAGAAACACTTGTGGGTTTTTCTGCTTTAGGTATCAAAATAACTTGAATGCTTTTGAGTATACTACTATGGGTTGCATCCAATGGGGTTATTCCAGCAGTAAGTTATTTCTCTTTCTTCCACCCCTATGTATCCTTTAAATATTTTGCAAAGGCTTGGGGAATTCTCTATGGGGCATTTGTGAAGAGTGTAGAGCAAGTTAGAAATTTAAGGAAAGTTCCCTTGTATGAGCAGTTGTATCCTTATGTAATGTTGGTTATCTTTGACATAAAGAAGAGATGCCATTTGTAGCTCCTATTTAGGCAGTAAAATGTCTTAAGTTGATCCCGAGTATTATCTTTTCAGTTTAGGCCATTAATTTTTAGTAATGTTCCTCCTTGTTTAAAAGACTAAGCCCGGATAAGATATAGACATGTAGTTTAATAAATTCAAATTCAGATTGCAATAATTCCTTATTTATACCCTTTGAGGAATGATAAGCCTACTCCCATACTGGACTTCTGCTGCGGAGTTTTTGAGGGATCTAAAAAGAAATATTATTCTCTACTTAATCTGTTTTATTATAGCAGATGCTAAAAAGATGATCCAATTACATAGTGACTAATGTCACAATTCTGCCAAACATTTACATTTAATTCTGCTGATATCAGTGGAATTCAGCAGTCTGCTGGATCTTGTCTTCATAATATGATGCTGAACAGTACCATTTGGAATAATATTGTTCTGCATCATATTCACTATAATCTGAACCCACTTTATTTTTAGAAGCCTGGGAAAAAGCAGACTCTGTTTTAAAGACTTTAATACATTACATTCTGAATGTCACATTTTGTGCATGCCTCAGGCCATATCTGTCAATAGCAGCCCCATTTTTAGTGGAACATTTAGCATGTATGTTATGACAACGGTCTATATGAAGAACTCAGTAATAAAATAAATAATATACAAGCTATTCAGGACCTAACTGAAATAAATTGTTTTAGCTATTTAGACTATCTAAGTCCACCCCTGTTTAGAGCAGTTTGTATTTATAAATCTGCATTTGAAAATCTGCAAATTTTTAAAAATGTAAACTATAACCATGAAACTAAAAATATATTATTTCTTACTTAACATTGGTCAGTGTATTGCATTTCCTTTAACATTCTATACAGAGATATAATTTGTAGGAATGTCTATTAAATGATTTCTTGCTAGAAGCTTAATAAAGTATAAAAAAACTTGTAGCAGTTTAATAAAATATCACATTACATTCAGAAACTATATAATTGCACTTCATTTATCTATAATACTGTATTATTCCAGATAAATACAGTAAGTGGCGAAAGGTATTCAAATGCCACAATTTTGAGTTCACTCTTATTTACCTGCACTGTGATTTTATTTATTTTTATGCATATCTAAGTCCTATTGAATGCAATAGGAATGATAAACTATTTTTTAAAAATAGTTTTAGATGTAGGATGCTAAAATATCCAAAATATTCACTAGTAAAAACACCCCTCTAATCTAGTCAGTAAAATGTAGTATTTTTGGATGCCTTCCTCTCAATGGTACTGTTGGGTAGATCCAATGGTATTCCTCACTAAGAGTATTTGCATGTTTGCTCAGACTGAAATAGAGGCAGAAGTGCACATGCCTCTGAAATGTCTTATCACTTCTGGAGAGCAAACAATCTCCTGTCTAATTACAAACTATTCAGCCGGCTCTCATACGGCGATCGCGCATTGCCTGCTATACGACCAAGGTTGGGAAGTGTCTAGAATTGTAGCCAAATTGTGTACCATTGCTACGGCGATTAGTAGGTTTTGGACCTGATTGTCTTCCCAGGTGTAAGTAGTGCAGGCATAAATAGGTTTTTATGGGATGCCGGCTAATACATTTTTTTAACTTCTGGGTGTTTGGTCTATGACAGTATATTTTAATTTTTAAAAAATAGTATCTGGACATATTTCTAAAAGCTTTTTTCAGAATAAATGAATCACTGCCTGAATGCCAGAAGTGTAGGTCAGACTTTCAGAATTGAAAAAAAAATCCCAGTACATTTCTCTTGCTGAGGAAATAATGAGAGGACTTCCCGTGCCCAGTATAAGGATCAGTAGATATCTAGGTATAGGAAAAGTTAGGCATGCTATACATACATACATACATACATACATACATACATACACAGAATATATATATTACTGGACATAATGACTTACTATTAGAAGTCAGAAAAGACAGTTTTCTGATGTTAATGTGATCTGTATATGTCATTGCATATTTATTGATTTGCATTTGTCAGTAAGTCAACAGACAAGGGAGAAACTGTCTTCCTATGCCAAGAAAAATAATAGAGCACAAACAGTATAGATACATTAAGAATATGTTCCAAAGCCTCTTTGCACATTATCTATTGGTTATGCAAAACTATTAATCGTAAGGGAGTAAAAGGCGTGGTCTGAATCAGTTCTGAAATGCTCTTTTTGCTCTGAGTGCACTGACTGTGCAACATGTCTAACTGATGTACCCATGGCAAAAAAGGCAAAAGGGGAAAATAAAAGCACTTTACATTGTTTTAAACCAAAAGCAAAGCAAAACAAACAAAACCATGCTCTTTTTTATAAAATGGCAATTGCTTCTTGCAAAAAACAATAAAAGCTTGACATGGCCTTCAGTTTTGTGAAATTACAGATAAGAGGTGAGTCCCTTTACTTCAATGAAAGTTAAGTCCACCAGACTTTGCTAAAATTCATCTGACCTTCCTATGCATCCTGTTCTTCTGGTTCAGCACAAAGAGGACTTGATGATGAAAATGCTGGTGGTGTTAATTCCTTGGTTTGAGTGTATCTTCCTTATTCTGTAAGACTATCATGCCCAGACTGAGACAAAGAGGAATCCACAAATCTATAAATGCTCCTCCAGTAGGCAACTTTCTGAGACAGACTACTCACAATCTGTATAATCCTACTATCTGTTTAGCCAGAGCTTTAGCACACTCAAAAAATGGCAACAATGTAGCCTTTTATCCTTTATATAAAATGCCATGATTGAGAGAAGAGGGATTTGGTGACCAACCAGTCTGCCCTGAATCAGAGTGACCCTTGCAAGCATACTGCAATTGGTTGCTCCATCCAAAAGTTTTGGAGGGCAGTGGCACGGGTAAGAGGGATCCTTCTTTTTTCTTTTGTTCCATGATAAGGCTCTGTCTTATCACCAGTCTCTCATTCTGATGGTGACAACTTTTCTGAGCTGCATTAGATAGACTTGGCTTATTGACTACTTCAGTCATGGGAAAGACCAGCAAACTGATACTTTATACAACAATTCCTGATAATCAGCTCCCATGTGTTCTGGAAAAGGGATTATTAGATATAATAATTCTATTTCCACAAAAATCCTCTGTACATATATGTCTAAAATTAGTAGTTTATCTAAGGGATTACATCCATACAATTTTTATCACATTCCATATAGAATGTCTAGATTATGTAAATTACAGACAAAAGATAAGATAAGATGATAAGATATAAGATAGAGTAGCTCAACAGTTCCAACTTCAATTTCTATGAAATCTTATATAATTCCACACATAAAATCCTAGCTTGCCTGAAAATCTGTCATCCTATTCTGTCAAAAAAACAAGAGTTAACATATTTCCCATGCTAGCATCTTTCCCATGCTAGACTATGGGAAAATGGAGCTCACACAGATTAATTTGAGGCCCAAATCCAGACTATCATTGGACCTGGTTTGAATTTCTAATGCTCTGAAACAGATCTCTGAACTGGATTTGGTAGGTTCTGCAGATCCCTAATACAATGCTCTGTGAAAGATATGATTAGTCTAATTTAATTACATTCACTGAATTACAAAAGTAGGGACTTAAAATCAGTTGCATGATTGTTAAAATCCATTGTTGCATGTCTCTTTTTGAAAATGATAGTAATACATATCAGATAAAGTAAATACATATAAATACACAGTACAACTAACTTTGGACAGAAACAATTTTCAAAAACTTGGTATGAAGATGTAATTAAAATAATCTCTGTGACTACTTTTTGCTGCAACTCCTTCCCTTAAAGTTGTTTCCCAAGCAGAGTTTGTAGTTGAAAAAGATTTGGGGCCATACAGGGGAAACATTGTGAAAGTTTGAATTTGGAATTACAACAAAAAAGCAAGGAAATATTAAACATCTACTGCTAATTGCTACTTTTCTGATCAAAATTACTCTTCTGAAGCTATTTTTCCTTATGAAAGCCTTCTACAAAATTCAAGTACAAGCATTCATGTGTAATATAGAGTATGGCTCATAAAGATGCAATCAAGTAAACATTTAATTTTTATTCCATGTGTGTTGATCAGCAGTATTACTATAGAACACTACTAAACACAGTATTAACCACAGTTCTGTTAGCCACTCAGTGCAACTGACAAAATAATGGCTGCTATGGGCTAGAGTCATCACATGGCTATCTCTAAATTGGATATAAAAATATGCCTTACAATACATAATTTATACATCTGACTGTTGCTCGAGTTTGTCTAATTGTCCATAGAATAATCCTTATGACTGATAGCGAAGTTGGCTGGGTATATGTATTGTATGTTCATGGTCTAAATCAGCCTTGCAGCCTGGTGCCTTCCAGAGGAGTTGGACTTCACCTCATAGAAATACCTGGAGAAAGCCAAGTTGGGTAAAGCTTGTCTTTGTAGTATTTTAAAAGTTCCTTTTTTTTCTGATAAAAACTACACCTTTTGAAGAATGCATAATAAAAAAGGCAGCACTATTATAGTTTTCAGCCAAATTATTACATGGCACATTAATGTGCCCATTAATGTTCTCATTGGTTCTAACACAATTTCTAACTTGTATTCCATGGAAACTTAGGAATGTACATATCTGCTGTCTTCAATTTCATATGCTTATTCTCTTTTCAGCTCATCTGTACTCTGTTTAGTAACAGGTAAACATTTACACGGAATAATTCTGGCTTGTAACTACCAAACAAGCAACCCATGTTTGGTGAGGTTAAGCATTTCAGTAGTGGTCTCAGAGCTAAATTGATGGCGGATCTCCTTAAGACCCATAGAAATAGCTAAGAGGTAAAAAAAGGAATTTTAAAGCTATGGGGAGACAGGAAAGAATCAGGAAATTATCCAGTCAGGTGGGGAAAAAATGATTGAGAATAATCATCTAGGAATGAGGAATTGGTGGACATTAGCCTCTGGATAAGAACTAGCAAACTTGGATCAGCTAAGCAGACATTAGGAGAGACAGGGTTGCAGACATGCTTTGGTATGGAAAAAGTCACTATGGGTAAGATGAGACCCTAGGATCATGAAATGAAATAATTATTTTCTTAAACACAAAAAGCTTAATACCAATCTTGACACTGAAATAAATATGAGATGTGCATTTGTGGATAGAAGCTGCACATAGGAGAAGGTGACAAGGAAAATATTAATATCCAGACCAACAGATCTGGAAGACAAAAAGGCAGGTTTGAGTGCAGGAATATAGACACTGAAGACAAAGAACCAGATCTTTCTGAGGACAAATTGTTACCCTGTTGTTCTTTGATTATCAGTGTTATAGCAATAATAACATTTGCTATAATATACACCTACATTAGTCATAAATTAAAAAATTGGAAAATACTCCCTTTGTTCTAGAAATTTTTTTTCTTCAACAATTAAGAATTCAGAGTACAGAAGGAAAAATGCATTTTAAGCTTTATTCGTTTAAAAATAACTTTGTCTCTCAGGGAAACATCACTTGCAGAATTTGCTTGAAAATTTGACCGTGCTTTAAATTTGACTACCTACAAAAAATACCTGGCTATTAGGTTTAAAAGAATAATATATTCTAGTCTACAAATCCAGTAAGAAATGCAGCCTTTGTTTTATCTTCCTTCCTTTGCTTTATGGGTCATCATAATACAGGCTTCAGCAATGACAGAATTCATACAGCCATATGTAAATATGCCTGCACTGAAATATTTCAGTACATAACATTTATCTTCAGCTTATTGGAAATACAGAAGAAAATAAGGGAGGAGAGGATCATATACATAAAGATTAGAGATACGTGAATCAACTAAGCTTGATCTGAATTTGTGATTCAATTCAAATCACCAATTTCATTTAAATTGATTTGAAGAGTTGAGTCTATTTGATTTGACTTATTGATCCAAATCATTGAATTTATTCAATTTAGAAGATTTGGTTATATTCTATAAAAGTGTATGTGTGTGTGTGTACAGTGTGTACATGTCTGTATGTACATATGTACGCATATGAAATCTATTTGAAGGCACCTGACTGGGTTTGATGCACTGATCTGATTCAAAGATTCAGCATTTTTATAGAACTCTAATAAAGACCAAATTTTCTGATAATATAAAGCATGCAACAACAAAAACATTATTGTTCCAAATCTCTTTTGGGGCTCTTTTGCCATACTGCTCTATTATCAGATATGCAGCAGGGATAACCAAGGATCAATAATATCCTCAACTAAAGGTGTGTGTGTGTGCTTGCGTGTGTATACTCATCAAGTGTAGCTATTTTTTCCTATAATTGTCTCCAAGATTTTCTATATTTTAAATTCAGCATGCCACTATTACTATCCTTATCATTATTATAAAATCTGGATCTTCCATTGGTGTCCATGGGTGCCAATGTGTCCAGCAATATCTCCTATGCTGTCAAGCACTCTTCCTGTCTCTTCTTACTTTTTAAAAGATTCTTTTATTTTTCTTAAATGCGGAGCTGGCATGCTGCAAAGCAAAATGTGAGTCTCAAGCATTATCTTTATTTCAGTATTTCCAAGGATGTTTCTGGGCCCAAGATAGACCTAGAGGCATTCTTAGAGAATAAAATAGTAGATTTTTGCAACTCAGTACTTTGTGGGGAAGTATGTATTTATGATCAGAAAAATGACATAGGGGGAGGGGGATTGGCACACAACCTTATAGTTTGCCTTCCTATGGGTGTTTTGTGATTGACCACACCCACTATAGCAGACTTTTTAATGATAGGGTGCATAATTTGCTTCCAAAATTCCAGTTGTTCCTTCTGGTCTCAGAAGATTAAGACCTTTTCAAAATGGTTCAGCATTTGTATATTACTTGGTAGGGAAGTAGAAAAAGCATAGAGTTGTTTTATATTTCCAGTAAGTTTTTAATCCTACGATATTGGAAATAATAATTTTTTCTCCCACCTTTGAACACATAGACACAAGTTAACTATAAAACTATTATCAGGACTTCTAAGCCACGCACAGTGCTTAGCCTAGACATTGTGCTACCTGAACCTCCATCAACGCCTAGCTGTTGATAAAACAGTGTTGTCCAAACTTGGCCACTTTAAGATGAGTGGACTTCAACTTCCAGAATTCCCCAGCCAGCCATGGGGATATCAACACTGTGATAAAACTTTGCTGTATCACTCAAAGGCGAGTTCCTCTTTTCATCTCTCCTATATACAATGCTACCTGAAGAAAATTGATTTATTCTGATGACACATAATACTACCTGCAATCAGTGGAATGTACCATAAGCAAGACTGCAGTCTTGATGTATATTATAGCTTAATTACATTAATATTTAGCTCTTCAACCAGGAAACCTGGGGAGTAAACACATTGGGTCATCTTAATTTAGCTTTTAACAATATTGTGTGTTAGGGTTAGAGATTATGACTTATTCAAAGTGATGACTGAGCTAGAATTTGTATCTTCATTTCCCCATCCAAATTTATCATACTTATTTTCAGATTATTTACAGATTAATTTATCAAAATTAATAATATGTTGTTTCTATTACACAATTTGCATATATACTAAAGAATGACATTATTTCAATTACTTTCTCTGAAAAACCCATTAAAGTGAAGGTGTTATAAGGAAACAGTGCTTGGTCCATTGTACTACACAAGTCGTCTTTTCTCTTTAAATGCTAGAAACTTTCACTGTGTCCCTTCACAGAAATTTCTGAATGATGTAATGAATCTAAAGTTCCAATATACGGTAGGTAAATGCAATTACAGTATCAATATGACTATGTTCAGTATTCATGTTTTCTTGTAGAAACAAAGTTCTAAAACACAGCTTTGTATAGTGGGGTAGACAATTCTTATCTATCTTTGCCAAATAAAGGAGGAAATGTTTTTGTGTTAAATACAATGATACCCTAGAGATGTACAACATAAGCTTATGCATCTTAAATAGGCATTTTCATTCCTGATTCTAAAGTGTATCCTTTAAACCTATGTTTGCATTTCCATTACTCCCCTGATGGTACCTGGGCAGGAATACTGCCATGCTGGGTATACATATGTGCTGTTTTTCTATATCGCTACACAAATTAGCCCTAAAGGATACTCTAAAATGTCAGGACTTTATGTGAAAAATTAATTTAACATGTATTTTTATTTTTCAAAGAAACTAAGATCCATTAAGAATTAGGAATCAGAATGAGTGGTCCACTCCACCTTTCTTTATGTAGCATTGTATCAAAATTAATCTGTTGGATTTCCTTACCTTGCTAGATATTCATGATGTAAGAACGGAATAGAGATTTTGCTGCTTCTTTTGAGAAACCATTTCAGTGATATATTTTGCTATTAAGAAATCTGTGGTGATGGCTTGCCTGTATTTTCTATAGCTAAATTTACCCTTGTTCCACCTTACCCAAATCAAAATGACACCTTTCCCCATTTAAAGATAATGCTGTTTCAAAGGAAAGTGTTGGACATCACCTGCCATTAATGGTAAAGACACATCCATGGCCATGAGCAAATCAAGAGTTAACACATTCATTCCATTTGCTTATAAGTAAAGCAAGGGCATATTCATAAGACACAACAGAACAAAACTGTTAGCACCCATGTGACTCTCTGGTATATTGTTACACTAGCAGAGAAAGCAGAAAGGAGCTCTTCTAAATCATATTATTTATGTTCTGGTCAATGTAGATCTTTATCTGATTTTAAAAAGAAAAAATATCAAAATTACTATGCCATCATTGCCAGTAAAAATACCCCAAGTCTATTTGCTTTGAAATAACTTATTCCCTCTCTCCCAGAAGTAATGTTTGTAGGTTCAGAATGTTATCTAGCTCCTAAAACACATTTCTGGTAGTAACTTCTATTAACTTCAGTGGGTTATAATACCAAGTAAGTATGCTTACGATCATAGCCAGATATCATACAGATTCAGGTACATGCCACACCATACGTTCAAATCTTTGCCCTCATTTTGTTTATCTTGTTTTTCCTTATAAACATGTGCTATAATATATAACATTTACTATTTTAGTTACCTCTACAGAAATGCTGTAACATAGCTCCCAAATCTTCCCATGCTCCCAAATCCAAGCCCACCTTGGAAGAGGTCTGATTTGCGGCTAACTTTATTACTAAACAATAAACCTTCAGATGATTAAATCAGTCTATTTAGGTTTACTCCATAAATTATATTTCTACATATATTGGCTGAACTTCATATATATTTCTATTTCAAATATTATATTATACCAAGTAATCTTCATATATATTATAATAGATGGATTGTTAACATTAGTGTACATCCAAGAAGTAAAAGTCATGTATAAAGAGGCCTTATAAACTCACTATTCCAAAAAATTAAGTTAACTGGAGATTCCCAAAGTCTTGGAATGCTGTCTTTTGTCTAAGCAATAAATGATGTTACAAAATATATACATATACATATACATGCATACATACATACATACATACATGAAACAATGTTTTCTCTAGATTAAAAAGTTATAACACTTGATAATTTATCATAAAGATTCTTCTGTCATAGCACCCTTTTGATCTTTTGCATGTAATAAGCAAATAATATTTATGAGAATTACATCTTAAAAATAAATGTAGACTTTCAATATATTTACTATCTAAATTTTATTTTGTTATTTAGTGTTCCTCTAAAATAACTCTTTTTCTAGAATGGTACGGATTTTAAATTAAACTGCAACATTATTTATATTTCAGGGGAATATACTTTAGGCCATAGTAATTCCATATGCTCACACATTCTTAATGCTGTATTAATTACAGACATTAGAAATATGAAGATTTCATCAGATGCATAATACATACGAATGTCTTAGTGGTCCAAATACTAAATATTCCTTCAGGTTTTTATTGTACTGTTGTTATTCTATACATAGCAGCCTAATGAAAACAAATTGAGTTATTTTCTATAAAAGCTCTATCTACATACATTTATAAGTTTCAGCTTAGACAAGCATGGACTAGTATCATAAAAGAAATACTTTGCAGAGCACTATTTGACAATAACAACTTGCCTATTTTGTTTTAGTGGAATTCAATAGATTATATTCATTATAAAATTGTTCATTTGTAATTGCAATCCATGTTGACAGAGCCAACATAACCAAATATCTAAACTAAGGCAGCTGTTTCACTTACTGACCTCTCATTCTGCAATATGTATTTTGTGCACAAACTTAGTATCTTGTAAGTTATAATTTCTCAGAATGTAGCTGAGAAAAAAATTAAGCAGAACTCACAATTTCAAAGGAAGGGAAATGTGAAAGTCCCACCTTTCACAAATTATTTATTGTTATGTTTTTATTAGATTAATTTACACCTCACAGCAGCATCACCCAATAATGTTTACAATAAGAAATTCATATTTTTTCTCAAGCAGTATTTGCAAGATATCACTTGTCATTAAATATAATTGTACATCCAAGAGCCTTACAATAATAACCTTTAATTAAACTGGTGACCATTACAGAATTTCTGTTGCCCTTTGCAGGTCTTAATTATTAGTTGTATCCCGCCTTTTATAGCACATTGATGGTTAAATTAAATAATTAAACTGTATCACCAGTGGAAATATCATGATTTTTGTATGTTCTAATCAACTCCTTCAATGTTGAGGTTTTCAAAAGAATTGTATGCTTTTTTTTATTTCTATGCAATGGTACACGACTGTGCGAGATTATATGAAAAAAATGTAGTTTTTATGGGAATAATCGTTAAGCATGATGCATGTAAATGAGCTGGTTTTTTATGCATGGCTGGCAAAAGTGCTAATTAAATAGTTGGTATTCAAGGCTAGGCTCGTTCATTGTTTAGTGACACACAAATCCAGCGATGTGTGCCAGCAGACATTTTAAGTTGAATGTTTTCTGTTCTACAGGCTTTGTCATGAAATGGTGGCACCATGATGAGAATCCTAGTGTAAGCAAAACACTGAAATATGCTTTAATAATGTTTTAGCCATGTAGCAACACTAGTCTAGTTCCATAATGAATTTTTAATTTCTTCATATAAGGATGTTCCGAGTTATTGCTGATGCATATTAAATCATATACATGAGTCATTTTCTCACTAAATTTGCATAAAATGCCTACATGCTAATGCACCAAATGGAATTGACTATATTTGGTACAGTAAATATGCCCTTGCAGGCATGTTGCAATCAATCTCCAGTATTTCATTAGCAGCTTAAACAGGGTGGGGTCAGAAAAAGAAACAGAAAGAAAAGAACTGTTGTGTTGTGTTCCTATAATATAATTGCCTGATAGTATGGTGATTATATGCAAAGATTAGAGTTTATGTGCTTTTTCTGTTGAAGAATGTAGTGAATTGGGTTTCTGAAAGCTGCAATGCTATTCATAGATGTCAGCAAAACTCTGCATTTTTGATACTGAATGCAAGATTAAAATGATATATTATTCAATATTTTACTTGTGTTGTCCTGCATATGTTTGGTCATTGGAGTTTACTATGAGTCCAAATTTCTGTCAGCTTTTTGCTATACTCAAGTGCCATTTAAATAAGTGATTCTGATGAAAGAAGTTCATATTATTTATTAATTGTATCTACCTCAAATTTATACTTTTTATTCTATTCCACTTTATTTCATGTGCTTGAAATGCTATGCATCTTTAACAATATTATTTTGCCACACAACCAGGTCACATTTAATAAATATTACTCCATATGATATCTCTCCTATCTCTTCTTTTTTGCCAGCCAAAGCATGATTGTATCTTGTATGGGGGGCCATAATTTAAAAATGAGTATATGGTTTGCCCTACAGTTATTTTAAATTAGTCCTGATAAATAATTAAGCAATGCATAATATATTATTTTAATGCAGTGATCTTACGAATTTGAGTGGTATTTTAACTACAGTTCTGGTAATTTATTTATCACTAAAAAAAAATAAATCATAATCCCAATTCAAAATCCAGTGAGTTGAAGAGATATCAGAAAGGCAGCCATGAATGTAGTAATGATTAAGCATTAGACTGACTTCATCATGTAGCAATATCAGGTATAAGATGCTGGACCTCTAATGCCACTAGTATTCAATTAATCATTTTTAAATAATGAAGTATCTGACTTATTTTTTTATTTCCTAGTGGTACACTATGTTGAAACAAGCTGTTAGGCATAAAATTGATTAAAGAATAACTATCACAGGTAACATACTGTTTGTTCTAGAACAGATCTAAACTATAATCAATAACTAGAACACTTTGAAAATAATCCACAAACCAGTTAAGCAAAATGTATAAATATTCATGAGAAAAGCCTACAAACCTTGGATTTAAGCCAGTTGACTTGCTACTGAAATACAATTATTTCTTTTTAAGAAAGCATGATAGTTAAAAGTTAAAGCCAAGGCCCATGAAAAGCTTTGGTATAATTAGAAATAAATTAATTCACTCTGTATTAGCTAAGCCATGCTGTGGAATTTTCCTCAAGAGTAAATACTGATCTCCATTATATTTGGTATATTTTTTGTATGGTGTAGAATTTATCTATATTTTTTCCAGAGGCATGTTAAGCTTATATATATATAAGCTTATATATATATATATGTATATATATATATAGCTTCACAATTTTTGTTTTCTGAATCAGCCCAATTATTTTATTTAAATTTTAAAATTTTAATGGATACATAGAGTGGCATGATCCAATCCAATATTTAAAACCTTTTAAGCAAGCATTTAATTCTGTCAGTTGCATCAGCTAGATTTCAAAATGCGTAAGTTTTAACTGAATCATTCTCATATCTTTTCTGTCTCCCACTCTTTAGCATGTTAAAAAAAATTGTTGAAATCAATTGGATTTGTTTTCAGGTGACATCCTTAGGATGGCATGACAACTATTTAAAAACCAAAATATGCATTAGCATATTTGCCAGTTCAGCACTAGAGAATTTATCTGAAGCTACCAAATTAATATTAATATTCCCTAATAAATCATTTCTAGTTGCATACATATTGTATTCCACAACCAGCTATAATAAATCAAGAACAGGGTTTTTTTCACTGAATAATCTTGTTAAGTATAGTTTTAGCTCTATTTCTACATAAGCAAATAGTCTCTTAATGAGAGATGGAGGAACTTTTAGTAGAAGCCATATAATAATTGCTACTGTCTATTTATTATAACCGATAATTTTAAGAGGCTTCTTTTTTCATCCCATTTTTTTCTGGTATATTCAGTTATTCATGATCATTACAAACCTGAAGTTATTTGTACAGATATATAATCTATCAAAGCAGAATCATCTCCAAGAGACCTTTGGATGGTGATTGTGTTATAGATTCACCATATGACTAGTATTCTAGGAATAACAATATCCCTGTGTAAACCAAACTCTTGTTTCTTGAGGATAATACTGTATAGAAGAAGCATTAGAATCTTTTAATTTCATTTATCTAAATGGGCATTAGAAAACAGTATATAAACTTCTAATATAACAATGGACTTTAAAAACTAAAATTTCAGTATTTTTTAAAATTTATCTAAATACTTTCTTGTCATTACATGTCTGCCTTAGGACATGGCCTCTTCAGGTCATAATGTCTTCTATTATAAATATTCCAATATAGTACAGCAGAGTTTGCTTCAAAGCAAAGATGTTTCACTAATACACATAATAGAAGAGATTTTTTATGCTGCCTTTACACTTAAAAAGAATCCACTACTTTCTCTCCTTCTCTCTTACACTGTACTTAAACATGAACCTTTGCCTGCATTCATATGCCCCCCTAAATGAAGATGTAATATTATACATTACATTAATCTTCAGATATTGCCTAATGAAAAATGACCACTTGGGATTCAATCTGCAACCATCCAGATCCACTGGAATTTTGCTACTGATCTGGACTGCATCTTTAACATTCCAATCTGAAACATAATTAATGGACGCAAATCACAGTATAATCTTTCTTCAAGTAGATCTATGTTGATGGGCTAAGCAAGATGTTGGTGCATTTATTTTATTTTTTAAAGGGAACTTGATTTACCTGCTTCCAGTTTACAGGTCAATCAGGGTCACAGTGTGTTAAACAATACATAGTGTTCTAATCCAAAACTATTGAACAAATAGAAAAATGAATGTATTTTCCAGCTGTAAAATGAAGGAAGGAAGGAAGGAAGGAAGGAAGGAAGGAAGGAAGGAAGGAAGGAAGGAAGGAAGGAAGGAAGGAAGGAAGGAAGGAAGGAGTCAGACATTTGATGTTCCCACAATTTTTTTTATCATGTTCTCATTTTCTAAGAACAAAGGCCTCTTATTTTAGTGACAGCAGTAAATGCATGTCTGCATGTATATATACTGGGACATTTGTATACATAGCCATATACATACATGTACACATACCTTAGGCAAGATTAAAAAGAAGATTCATCTCTAAAAATGAATCACTGTGAAATGGAAAGGAGGAAAGAGAGAAAGAGATAGTTTTGTGGGAATTAGATAAATAACTATATACTTTTCTGGATTCCCTGCATTTTGAGTATATGAGTGTACAGCACCTCCACCTCCTTAAAACAACATTCTGCTAACATTTAGAGGCTGCTCAATGACTGAAATTAAAAGTAGGAAATACATAGAGCTAGAGACCAGCAGATGTGCAATATTTCCTTCCTTCCTTCCTTCCTTCCTTCCTTCCTTCCTTCCTTCCTTCCTTCCTTCCTTCCTTCCTTCCTTCCTTCCTTCCTCTCTCTCTCTCTTTCTTTTCACAAGAACACACTGTAAAAATGGAGTGGTCTTTTTAGCACATAAATAGCTATGTCTTTGAGAACCTGAGCATTTCCATGTTCTAAACCTTGCCTAACTAAATAGAGATAGTGTCTGGTTTTTCATCAGCTTACTACAAAGGCTATTAAAGTAGCTTTCTAAAATATATCTCATCAATGCCTCTGTAGAAAAACACTGAACATTGCTTGGTTCCTGAACATTAGTCATTAGAAACAAAATATTGTCAACAATATTAGTGTAGCATTTATTCTGGGAAATGTATAGATGCATTTTTTAATGCGAAAAAAATCCATGTTAGGTTGTGATTTGCTAAGAGAGCCTACTGAAACCAATGCTGCACAGCAGTAATTGTATACATTATGTTCCATATCTAGTTTTCTCCTTTAGCCACAGGTCAAGTACTTTCCTCCTTTTCTGGCCATTGGCATAGGAGAAAGAACTTCCATGCCAAAACGAGGTGGGTGGATTTAACTCCCAGTTGAAAAGTTAAGATGGTATCATTACTTGAGCACAGCATGATTTCTCTGTAATCCTCTCTGGAACTTACAACAAGTTTAAATGTCCATGCATGATGTTATTAACAGGCTTTAGGAAATACTTCAGCACTGATTTTGAAAGCTATCTCTGAAGAAGTCCTACTGTACCTAGCAACAAGGCTCTAGATAACTGCAGATGGGCAAAACTAATTATTTATTTATTTGATTGATCGATATGACTGCCCACTCAACATATGAAGCTGTGCAGCAAACAAGTGTGATCAATAAACAATAAAAATATAAGCAAAGCCCCAAAACACATCTGGCCTATGGCAGCACACCTACCCACATCCACAACCCCCCCCTCCCCAAAATGGGCTCACTTAAATTCCAGGCTTAGTGCCCAGGAAAAAGCCAAGTTTTCAGAGGCTGTGGAAGGTCATCCAGTTGTGGGGGTTAAGCTGCTCCATAGAGCAGGTACAGTGATTTTTCAATGAGAGAAGATGAACTGTTGATGCTTTGACTGGAGCAAATTGTGAATGTTTATGTTTGCTGGTACATTCTTGAAGACTAGAAACTTATATTTTCGATTTTTGAAAAGCTGTCTAATATGATCTCATTTCTATTAAGATTATGTCAGGTATTAATGTATGGGACTGAAAGGAATAGGAGGAGTTACTTTATGGAAACTGCTATTACAAAAGTAAACTACCTTTCTACATCTTTCATATCACATTTTAGAATGGGATTCTGAGGGTTGTTGAAGAAAGAGAAGGCAGTTTAATGCGTCAGTATTCAGAACTGCCATACAAATCCTACATCTGTCAACTTTTGCCTAACAAAACCACATTAATCCCAATAAAATCAATCAGCAGTGCATCCACTTACTCTTTGCTATCAAGACTCTGCACAGATTGATAGTGAGAACCAATCTAACCCCACCAAAAGAAAAACAACTGGATAAAAGATATATAAGTGGGAATGCCCCCCTTTCCCCACACTGTGCACCAGAGAGCACTATTTACAAGTAACAAATTATAAAAATCAATAATCACCAGTTACTTTGCAGAAAAGGATATGTAACAACAACTACAAAATAGTCTTTATGTGATCTACATGAAAGGATTTGTAGGTTCAGTGACTGGGTTTTGTAGTGGTAGTAGTGATAAGTAGTAGCAACTCAAGATGGAAACCATATATTGAATGAATTGCCTGCATGAAGAGAAGAAGCCCAGCAACCTGAGGGCATACATAAACAGCTGGTGGAGATGAAGATGAGGAACGTGGACATAACAAGAAAGACGCTGCTTTGCCCTCACCAGGCAGAGCCCACGCCAGATGGAGGAGAGAGCGCGGGCGAGCCTCAGAGCTCAGCCATCCCATCTCCCGGGAAACACCAATCACTGTGCGTGCCTGAGAGGCAACTGGTGCTTGTCATACAGCAGCTTGGTACTGCCCAGCGTCCCGCTTGCTGCCATTGCTACACCAGCAACTGCTGCTGCTACTGCTGTAAT
This sequence comes from Python bivittatus, assembly GCF_059951505.1. Classification (NCBI taxonomy): domain Eukaryota; kingdom Metazoa; phylum Chordata; class Lepidosauria; order Squamata; family Pythonidae; genus Python; species Python bivittatus. The sequence goes on from NW_028277112.1 coordinate 10,682,072, forward strand.
AGCCTCGGTGCTCAGAGGACTGCCCCTAAACCCCACAGGAGTGAGTTGGTTGAAGGCAACTTCTCCTGAACTAGTCTCTGCAGAGCGACACACATCCAAATGAGCTCATCTCAGCGAGGTAGAAGACTCTATTTCCTTTCTTTGAAACACTATGCAAAATAGAAAAGCCAGCACTAACGCTTTTGATCTTGTGTTGCTGCTTCAGTCCCTTTTGGCAGGGACTTGCCTGCTCTTGGTAGTCCCAGCTACTAAAGCAACAAGCGCAAGAATTCAGCAGGCCAGCTGCCTGAGCCTGCCTGCTGCCTCCCTGTTCCAAACGATCTTCAGCATCTTTCATCAAAGGACTGCACTAAGATCACATTGCACTGTGCTAGTGAACAACCAGCATGGAGTCAGACTCAGCAGCAACAACAGCAACATGGCAATGTTCCTGCCCAAGCAATCCCTCCTGGTGGCTACCCAGGAGAGCAGAAATCCACGCATCTACGAAGTTTTTGTTCCCGAGCTAATGGCTCTTTCTTGTCAGTTCTGCAAAGGGCCTGAAATGAATCAAATGTTAGGTTCATCTCTGGCTAAAGAAAGCTCTCTTGATTTAACGTGTTGAGAAAGAAGAGAAGGGCAAAAGGGAAATTTACATCTGAACCACAAAGCCAGTTCACTGGAGGACTTCACTGTAAGCAACTGTGATTCCAGTAAAACAAATGACAGTACGGTGGAAACCTTATGTCTTTTTACCTGAGGATAATCTAATTGAGTGGACGGAACTTACTTCTGAGTAAACATACATAGGACAATATTGCACATTTATTTCAGTCACCCTAACAATAAAGCTAGTAAGGCCTTCAATTAAAATGTTCAGTCTTGGTCAAAAGTGTTGAGGGAACTTTGACAGGTACTTTGAAAATGTTCTGAAAAATTAAACCTACTAATATTTCAAAATGATATAGGAAGGATCATAATCAATACCTAGGGATTATAGAAGTCAGGATTATGAAATGTACTTCATGTGATAATTTTGAAATAATACTGGGCCAAGCTGGCTGGGAACATTGACTGTAGTAATATCAATTTACTTGGCAATCACCAGGTTGAAATAGACTTGCTTAGGTTATCTTAAAAAATCAGTTTGCACATTTCCAAATTGGCAATAAAATGCCTTTTTTCCCTTAATGTTACTACCTGTTTGCTGTCTCCTTTATAACCTCCACTGTGCTCTATCACAATTAATTAAGACTTTCATGCCATACAAAAAATTCCAGTAAATCCATCACTACGTTAACAAAGGAACACTTATTAACTAATGCAGTGAAATTAACAGAGTTAATGAAGTGCTTGATTAGAAGCCAAAATGCATAAATACAAATATTCCTTTAACAACTCTAGAGATTCGTATCTCTATCACCACCTATACCTTTTCTGCCTAATCCTATATTCTATTTCCTGAAGGTGGGGGGGGGGGAATAAAAGCTCTATTGGTTTGAGAGGGAAAGAGACAGACTTATTTCATTGTGTGTTCAAGCAGGGCTCCTTACAATAGCCAATCAAACACTTCCATTATTACCCAGATTTGTTATTTAGTTATTATGAATGAAATGATATTTTATGCCCACAGCTAAAACAGTTTACTCCAGTACATTAAGTGAACTCTTAATGATCTGAAGATTATAATCTATGATGTGTACTCTGGAAATTCAATAATTAGTTTTTAGGACCTATGTTTATTATTGTCACTGCAATAATGAAAATTTATTCCTTAAGTCAACAAAATAGTTTAAATTTTAGCAAGCCATTTTGACTTCTCTCATAATACCCTTTTCCCCCACCCCCACCCCCCAGTATTACACAATAGATTTCTGCCATGTTCAACTGTTCATTAGGTACTTAGATTTATATTGTTCCTGGTCCTGCAGCCAGGATATTCAAGAAAAGTGCTCGTGATCATTGACTTTCATTTTCATTTTAAGATAGGAAGGAAATGTAATGATGCTAACAAAATAATGGACAGAGTAAGCATGACAACAAAGGGAGCATAATATAGACCATCTAGCACCACAAGGTGCCTAACTTTAAAAAAAAGAAATATTTCACCTATTACCCTTATAATGTCTACTTTTCATGCTATCAGTTGGTTTTAGGGCATGCTCAAACCAAGACACAGCCAATTATAACCATTATGAGTTTTCATTTCCAATTTTTAAGTGAAGGAAGCAAAAGAATTTGCAGTGAAGCATTATTGTGGCACCTCATTCTCTCTGGGCAGCAAGCATTCCAAGTGGAGATCTGTGGAGTCCCTTCAATAAAGCTCTCTCCCACCAGCTTGTTTGTAAGCTCAAACTTGTTAATATTCAAAGAGAAGCACCAAATGCCACAAACTGAAGAACTAACTGCACCAGACTTTCTAAGAAGTTATTCCTGTGATACGAATTGCTGGAGGTGTGTTTAGGGAGTAAAATGTTTACCCTGTTTGTTTATTTTCTGGATTATGTGAAGAGCAGTTTTACAACCTGAACCTCTCTACAAAGGATTACCCTACCAAACTGGGGGGTGGGGAGTTTGCTTGTCTGAAATAACTTTTAAATGAACACTTTTTAGTGGCTTTTTTGTTACGTGATGCATTGTACAGCCTAGCAATGATATTAGTTCTAGTGTGGGAAAATATTATAATTGAGATCTGGTAAGTTATTTGCAGACTTCAAGTTTTTCTTTACACTGTGCTGACATTTAGCATAGCCCCAGTGAGGAAAACAATACTGCCATTCATGGCTCTAGACGTAGGTTTCAATCGACTTAAGCGGGCACAATGAAACTTGGTCATTCACTGGTTACCCATATTGTGTTCTCAAATTTTCTCTCAGCAAAAGTATAATGACTCAGTATTGTATGGCCACATAGACAAGGGCTCAGAACAAGAGACACTAGTTTTGTCTGACGGTGTGAGAAAGTCGTGAAGGGATCTTTTCTTCCAGATGGTGTTAAATTCAGCTGCCTTTTTAACATTGGCCTTGCCCAGCAATCTGCTGCTCCCTTTTCAAAAGGAATCAGGCTTGGTTCCCACTAGTTAACATGCATACTCACGCAACCCTGGAACTTCACTCCCACTGTTTTACAATGCAATGGTATGCTAAATAAATTTGATCTGGGCTCTTCCAGTGTTAAAACTAGCCTTCAAAGGACTACTCAGATTATGTTTATACTTCTTTAGATTTAAATTGTATGTTTTCGGGCTATTTCAAACTCTAAAGAAAGATCCTGTTGCTAACAGTGAGAGACATATCATAAAATATGAACTTAATGAACTTTCCTTACAACTGCTAGAAGTTGGAATGTGTAAAATGCAAACTAAAATTATCTTAATTTGTACAAATTTTGTGGAAGAGAAATAATAAATAATAAAAAATAACATTAAAATGTATTTTATTGGTTGATACTCATGTAACATTAGCATGGTACAAAACAATTTTGATGTGACAATGGCTAACACAGAATTATTATATCATAAAGAAAAAAAATTAAGTGTGTTTTCCTTAACAAATTTACAGGAAAGACAATGATGTAAGTAAAAACTTATTTAGTAAAGTAAAAGTAATTTCACTCCATTTCATGTTTTTGGCTAAATAAAAGATTACCCTACATAATATCTTATTGCCTTAATTGAGCTTCTTGGAGAAAGAAAACCATGGACTTTGTAATATAAATGTTAATTGTAGTAGACAATAGCTCTAGGTAAACAGCACCCCTGGACGTGCAGTAAAGAAAAAGCAGAAAGGCACTTAACAATGAAAGGTTGGTTGCACAAACAGAACTTCTCAAGTAAATAAGCAAGAGACTGTTCTCTGGTGTCTACAGTAGCAAACTCTGGCACGTGCAGAGCTACTGTGCTTCATGGGACCTTTTATCAGCGGAGTGCCTCTCCAGTTCTCTTCAAAATTCTGTGCAAAGAATCACTATCTAAACTCCTTAAAATTTAGCTGCTGTAAGATTATTGATATCTGCAGGCCTGGTATAAAAATAATGTTTTTATGTCATTTGATATAAAACAAAAAGATAAAGTGCATCTCATTAATGTAACCTAGCCATTTAATTCTTCCTCACCACATACACATACACATAAGATTAGACATGTGTATGTTGCATCATTTCACATGTACCTTCTGTTTGGAGGGAGACATCAAACCAAAGTTGTGTTAAGATGTCAGATCAGTGCATGTTTGCTTGGGAGCAAGAGTTCCTCAGTAAATATGACTTATGAGTAGCTCATCAAGTAAAAGTTCGATTGAGCTGAGTTCAAGTCCTGATGGCTTCGCAGACTGAGGTCTTAGCCTACAATAGGGTGGCTCTGAGGAATCTGCATTTTCATCTGTGATAGATGAGGAATTTACAGTAACTGTTCGCTTTGAAATCAAAATTATTTAAAAGTTACATTTATTTACCACTCACCTACCCCCAAATTTCAGCAAAGTATAACAATTACAATAACAGGTTCTGTATAAAGGGAGGGACTGAGGGTGGGAATGCTGAAAATTTCCTAGGCCAAAACCTGTGCTGTGAATTTAACCAGGAAAAATATCTTTGCTTTTCACCAGTTCTTTGCTTTCTCTTTCCTGAGCTATAGAAAACATCCACGTGAGAAGCAGAGCTATATTTTATTAGGAGAAGCTGAAAGAGTGGTGATGGAACTAACAGGAACAGTCTGCAGTTCCAGAACAGTTGGGGTCCCTTTCTTGGGTGCCTGCAGATGGCTGTGGGTGGGAAATGCCTCTACTTTCTTAAGGGATGGAGATGAGTCTGTGGTGCACTTGATGTTTTTTTCATAGGGAGCCCCCAGCAGGGCTGTCTATCATAGGCTGCCGGGCCATAGCACTGCCACTTGCCCCTGAGCGTGGGAATGGGAGCATCCAGCCGTTCACATCTCAGCCATTCCGTTTAACAGAATCAATTAGGCAAGACCAGACCCTCAGATTTCCCCTCCCCCTTTCCTTTTATTCCTTTTTTTTTTTTTTTTTTGGTCAGGTCTATATACGTCCTAATTATTTCAGTTAAGGATGCCAAAGCAGTTTCCTGGATAGATCTGGCCATCCTTAAACAAGAAGAGAGGAGGCGCACACACGTGGGTTTGGGAGTTAATGTCACTTTCATTTCCAATGCTACCCGCAGAATAAGACACAGACTACTTTTTAACATTTTGACAAGGGGGGAGGCAATCGCGTCTCCATCACATCTTTCTGCTTCAGTAGCTTCCTCAAGGAAACCCTCTAGGAACAGAGAAGCATCTGTGCTTGAATTTTGAATAGGAGACCGATTTCCTTTTTTTTTTCCTATTTTTTTTTTAAATCAACCATAAGCTTCCTCCAAGCCCCCTGTAACATATACACACAGAAACACACATCTCCAATTTTGTGGTAGTCCTCCAAATCCTCAATAGATATTAATGTCACCTAATGCCATCCAAAAAAAATGTTGTGCTTCCCCATTGAAATAGCAATACTCCGAGCAATACTCCCAAACTGTTAAGCACATCTCACATAGAAGAGGAACACAGACACACATCTATTCAAAAATTGTTAAAATTATCTCAGATTCACACCAGGCCACAGCTTTATATTGCAAAATGCATCCTTGACATTTTAAAAGTGCATGAAAGGCTTCAGATCTATACAAACACCCAGAAGTAAGCCTCATTGCACTCAGTGGAACTTACTTCGGAGCACTCATGCATAGGATTGAGTGGGAAACAATCAAATTGCACTTTTAAGCAGGATCACCTTTCCCCACCCCACCCCTTCCCCACAGAACAGCAAAAACAAGACAAAAACAAAACTTGCACATGCATTTGTTTACCATGAGTACAATATCCTCTTTGCAGCGTATCGTTTATTCTTCACCATCTTGTGCCCTGGTATCTCCTACAGATATGTCTATATCGATACACATGTACATATATCTTTGGCACAGGCATGTCACTTGATTCTCTTTCTCCCTCTCTCTTGCCTTGATCTGCAGAAATGGGCCATTCAGTTAGCATCCTTGTTAGAGCTGGGTCTTTTATTGTCCCTTGCTGGAGACTTTCTCACTTCTTGAGCAGCACGAAGATCATGAAGGAGTTTTTACTTTCGGTTATCTAGCTTTATGAAGGCCAACACACTCATACAGCTAGATAACCAAAGATAACAACTCGCTTCCTCATATAGTCTGCAGTGCTTTCTGCCCTTCCTCACTAGAATCCAGACTGTTTCCACAAATAGACTTTTCCAAGACGACCTTGTGCCTTAAAATGCTCATCCTTTTAAAGCCATTGTGACCTGCTACAGTGCATTGGAACTATGTGTGCGCATCCCAAAGATATTGCCTTCAAAGTTTTACTCCAAACTTTCTTTCTTTCTCCCTCTTTTTCCTTTCCCTTCTCTCTCTCTCTCCTGCGCGCGCTCTCTCTCTTTTTCTCCTTTCAATCCAGTAATTTCCTGCAGCGATGGACCAACTATTCATCTGTTAATATCAGAAAATAAAACCAGCTATTAAGGTGCATCAAGCTGTTAAGAGTGTGAAGCATTCATCCCTCCACAGGCCTCTATTTGCATTGTAAATTGCTTCATTCTCAGGAAAGGGTCTTTAGCCTCTTATAAAGATGTAAAGCCATCGGCGATTTCCAGCGCAGAGAAAGGAAGAAGACGGGGAGGAAGGGAATCCCATTTCAGCAGGATTGGCAAGATGATGGTGCTGGTGCCGGCGCGGGTGGTGCGAGGATTCAGCTCTCCCTCCTGTTCCTTTTTTTTTTTTTTTTTTTTGGACTATGCATCACAGCGCCCTAAACATTCTTATTTTAACCAAATGGTGGCAGCAAATATCTTGCGGGTTTGGTTGGGGAGGGCTGGGGGGAAGCAACCTGGCAGATCCACGGTTTCTCCGGATTCCCAGAGCTGGGCATGAGAAGCTGCAGTCTTGCTGGCTTGCCGCTGCTGCTGCCCCCCGTCTGAAAAAAGGAGAAAAGGGCTATCATTGGAGGGCTTGAAGTGCCCAAATGTGGACCAGCCCGGCAAGGTCAGAGGTCCTGGACAGCAGGGGACCAAGGTAATGATGTCACGAGAAATTTCAAGTACACCCGGTTATTGATATGCATGAGAGATCAGCAATCTGACCCTTCCGCGCCATCAGTGAGAGCGGCGGCGGCGGCGGTGGCGGCGGCAGCATTTGGACCCGTTTACCTCTCCTCCCAGCCGGCGCGGCATCGCCTTCTCTAGCGCTACTGGGAGAAGAGAGGGTGGAACAGACAGAGGTTTCTATACGCCCGCGGCCTTTTACCTTCCTGGTTGCTAACGCAGATCGCTCTAACGTCCAAAAGACTGGAAGGATTTTCTCTCGCTCGCTCGCTCGCTCGCTCGCTCGCTCAGGATGGATACAAGCATTTCAGGCCGGGGGAGGGGGCAGAGAAAGAAGAGAAGCGCCTTTGCCTGCATTTCTCCTCTGACAGACTCTGCATGTGCTGTTCACGGAGATGTGTGACTGAACGAGGCTGTCCTTGGGCCTGCATTTCAGGGATTGGGAATTGGCGCTGCATTACGCAGCGAGTCCGGGTGTCACTGCACAGAGAATTCGCCCGCCTGTTCGCCTGCATCTCTTGCGCTTTTTAAATGGCTTTACTTCTCACTCCCTTTCCGTGGCTGCGAGCCGCCTCCGCGAGTATTGCGCCATGGCGCGCGTGTGCAACGGAGCCAGCTTGGGTGGCAATTGGGCTTGCTGCAAGCAGCGGGCTTCTCGTGCTTGGCTCCAGCTCTCCCTTTGCTAGCTAGTCTCTCGCCCCCCCCCCCAGACGCGCTGCTCTCGCCTGCCTCTACCCCTCCCACCTTAGAAATGCAACACAGGTAAACATGCGGCAGGGGGGAGCGACTAGCACTCCTTTGCCTCCTACTTCCATTTGTAGACGTGTCCTTAAAAGCAAAGCGGGGGAAAGGGCACTTGGGGTGGTTTTTTCAAACTTCCTAGGGTAGCTAGAAGCAAACCATGATGCCCTGAATAGAACTGGTGGAAATAATTAATATTCCATCCTCAGTGGTGGAAATGCCTTCTGTATGGTGCTTGGACTTGCTATTATCACCTCCTAATTTCTTAAAGGTTAAAAAGGGGGGGGGGACATCATCCTATGAATTATTTAGCTACGTATTTGGGATACGATTTTTTCCCCCAGTGTAAAGCACAAACATTAAGGCCTGTCTTGGTTATATGGGAAACAATGAATCTTACAACAAAGATTTGAGATATTTACTGTTCAAATTAATAAATGCACTGGAACGGCTGGACAATGCTCCCAGTAATAAATGATGGACATTTTAAAAATTCAGTAGGGCGATGCCTGCTTTACCTTCGTATAGGAACTGCACCTGCTGCCGCCACCATATCATAACAGAGACAGTGTGAAATCTGAATTGTTTAGAGGACATTTTCCTTCAGTGACCTACACTGTTTTACACCTGCACAGATTAGCATTTTCCTCCTCCAAGTATACCTGTTTATCACAGTCGGCCTTAGTCCCCCTTAACATATTTATGATATGTTACACGATATTTATGGAATTGCCTGTATATACTGGTATCTCTCTGCAGTTCTGCCATGAACTGCAAAGTAATCTCATTGAAGGCTGAAATATAGGGGTGATTGTGGAAGGGGAGACAAGCATTTCCAACACATACTGTTAAAAAGAGATAAATAAAAGTGGTCTAATTACTGTCTAAAGTTGGATATTGTCATATTCAGGGAAAAGCAAAGCAAAACAAAATTATGATAGAACAAGGTTCCATATTAATAGTTGAAAATGCTGTCTAAATGTTCCCAGGATGCCAAACAAGATGCTTCATAATCAATATGGAGTCAAAACACTGCTGTTTTTATAAAGTGTCCTTCCTATCTTGTTAATTATACACAGTGGAATGTCTGTCACAGATAAACCTGGGTAATGGCATCACTCTCATGTTGTGTAAGACTACATGAGATGCGAGGCTTGTGTTTTCCTATAGTACCATCTATAGTTGCATAAGTACTACCAGGGTTTTGACCAGCTGCTGGGCACCAATATATGGAAGAATACAGAAGAACACTGATCACATGGGGCAGTCTAATGAGCATTTCTGAAATGGTAGATACCACAGAACAAAGTCTTTTTCCTTCTCCCCCCCGCCCCCGCCCCACCCACCCTGTTATTTTGAAAAAACAAGAGGCAGGAGTATGAATGATCAGGCATATATTACATAGACCAGGCTTGGAAGATGATGGGGAGGGGAATGGGAATATAGTCAGCTAACATGTGGCTCTCAGTTCTTATGTTTATATGGGCATACAAATCAGCATATCCAAATGTGAGTACATACAGAGTTAATTATATTTAAAATAATTATTGTTCAAGAGGCAAGTCTAGCTTTACTATTTAATTTTCCTTTCTGATCTACTACACTCAAAGGGGTGGGGGGGGGAGCTATTCTCTTCCTGTACCTCCACTGTTTCCTGACTTTATTTGTTTGTCTGCATTTGTATAAGAGCCCCTCCTAAAGACAACTCTCATACCACTGGGGATCAAGACATGGCTCTTCCACATCTGCGTTGTTCTGCAAAGTAACAGATGTGATCCTGGTCCTCATGATGTGAAAGCAACTAACCTCACAGGTATGAACTTGCTGGTAATGAGTCTCCTAAAGGAAAGATTTTACTACTTCTTACTTGGTTGGCAACAGATCTAAAAGATCTTCACAAGGCCAATGGCATCTCCATCCTACATAAATTTACGATGAAGTCAGTCTATTAGTTTCAGTAAGATGGCCAAACAGGTATGTTCAGGACACAGGTATAAGTCAGAGTAAAAACATGTGATTTCTTGGATGTTGAATACTTTTTTGGACATATATTTTGCTTTTCTTTTTCAGCCATAAATACAAGGAAAAGGAGCAGCCTTAGTTAGGATGCCTTGACGCTACTAATCTAGTTGATGAAATTGTTATTATTATCAGAATTGCTGGGAAACTTTACTATCTTTAAAAGCATTTTTAAAATCTCACTGAAAATAGTGGCACGGCCATTTATAACCAATCGGCATTGTTGAAAAAAACTGCATCCTGAGAATCACAAGCAACACGTGCCTGTTCATCTCTCCAATAAAATTCTCTTAATGGTTTGGAGATTTAGATGTGATTGCCTAGCTTGTTTTCTAATCGCTTTACAGGTGTCCAGATGATCTTGACCTAAAGGCAAAGCATCCCATCAAAGCTTCTTTGGAATAAACAAGCCCTCTTATAAGAAAGCTGTTCCACCAGCTCCTCTGGTGGAGGACCAACATTCAGAGTTCAGGACGAACTCCTCTGCCCTCACCAACACTGCAGGAATGGTGGGGAAAGCCTGTTTCTGCTGCTGTCAAGTTGTTCTAATAGTTACAAGACTGATGGACTTTTTCACCCCTCCCCCACTAAATCCCAAATTCATATTTGATTCTTTTATATATAAACTACAGTCTAATGTTAAGAAGCCTGGCTATTTCTTTGTAAAATACATAACATTACATATATTTACATATCCCAATGTGACTGCTTTAAAAATAATAAACAAAGAAAGAACAATTCTATTATTTCTTTATGTGATTGCTGTTTCTGCTCTTTCTTCTCCAGTAGATCCCATCTATTCCTGCAATTTCCTGACACATAATAGCAAAGGCAGGATGCATGTGAGGAGCTGAAAATAAATGTATAATGGTTGCAACAAAAAGCCATTTGCAAAACATCTCTAAGAAGCAAGTATTTTGCTCTTTTTGTTGTTAATTACATGGAATATATATGATTCTTGTAGGAATATTATGCTTGCTATTTTAAAAAGAAATTACCTTTTTGTGTGATTGTCATTCCATGTGATTATCTCTGGATGTCTGCCTCTAAAATTAGATTGAAAGAAAAAAAAGAAAGAAGGGAATAGTCATTACAAAACAAAAACAACTAAAAAAACACACTGAAAAAAAGTCAATTTAAAGGAAAATCTCAGCTTTGTTAGAATCTATACCCAAGACCAGAATAGTAATGATTATCATAATAACAAAGACAAAATTAGTAACAACTAATTGGCTAAGTCTTTGAAAAGAACTATCAGGAATTTCTCCTGCACATCTTCAATGGAAATTAAGTAGCTGGGCAAGGTTATTACCCTGATGTCCTAAAATGCTCCTGTTCATTTTGACAGGTTTTAGACAAAACAATTTCTTCTAGATTGTGCTCCATAGCTCTTATCTGATAACCAAAACAGAAACTAGTGTTTATTTAAGATATCCGATCTTTCGTACAGTAAAAGAAAAAGAAAAAAACTCACGCATGTGTGCTTTTTTGTGTTTTGGTGCCTGAAGAGTTAAATGTTTCATTTGGAACATAAAATGAATCTTCAAAAGTAAACTCTTTAACTGGGATGTAAAGCTCAGAAATTGAGGATAGAAAGATCAAATTTGCTAACTTAGATTATGAAAATGCTTGGATATTGTGGAATGGTAGCCTGGAAAGGCCAAGGAACCTATATTTACAGGTTGAAGGCAGGTAGTTCTTGAAAAAAGGTCGGAGGCTCCACCTAGCCACCACTTTCAAAATATGCAAAATGCTTTTGCTCAGGGTTTTATGAGATCAGATCGCTCCTATTTTTATGGAAGGGTGTTTGGCTTTAAAGAGACAGAGGCTTGTCCCAATTATCTTACAAGAAGACATAGTGTTTGTGCATAGCATTTATGTGCCCTTCAAAATGCAGTTCACTTTTCTTCTCTGCATCATAGAACTCTATTACTAACAAATTTGTCCTAAGCAATACCAATTCCATTCAAAACATTCTTTTAACCTGACCATTTTCCTTTTGTCCGTGAACACTGAAATTTCATTTCAGCTTCCTCTCTCTGTTTTTGAAAATAAATCCTATTGCATAAGTGCAGTACAGTATACAGATTTGCGTAGCACAAAATCTGACAGTGCTTATAATAAGTCTTCTTCAAGGTAGGAAGAGATTGACTGCCCAGAGAGAAATTGCAGAGACCGCCTTCTGCTGGCCTCAGCATCAACCTGTTCGTAGCCTTCAACATTTGAAAAACCTGAAATGCTGACAGTCCATTCAGACTGACTCCTTTGAGGTTCAGGTTGATTTGGAATCCAGCCCCAGTGGATCTGACTTAATTCGAGCAATTTTATCAGTTCAAGTCAACTAAAAACAATTATATTGGCTTAACTACTTAATAAACTTATTATACACCTTTCTGAGCTTATGGGCAGAAAACCCATGCAGGCATTCCAGAGCTGACAACCTGAGTTGGCAATCTCACCCAGGGCTAATAAAAGCAATAAGAATATTGTCATTTGCTTCCAGAGGAGGAGATGGACTGCTGTTCCTTGAAGTTGCATGCAAAAGTAATAAATAATACCAATGTAGATTGGCCTGCATGTACAGTAGGCGACAATTGCACATTGTCATTCATCTGTTATTTTGTGAGCACCTCGGTGGGTGGATTAAAGATCTGTCTGCATCCCAGCCTGCATTGGTGGGATGCCCAGGTTAAGGTTTGGTTTTCTTACTGGGAATTCATTGATTGATTTTCATCAATCTATACTTTCTAAAAGTAGCTAAAGGATTATGATAACAACTTTGACAACAGCCTTTTCCTCATTGCTAATGTTTCTGTACAATTTAACCATTACCTTAAAAGTCAGAACCAAAATGGTCAAACAAGATCTGTAGATTTTAAGATACTACTATAAACTTCATTCAACTCTCATACAGCAAATAAATATGCACTGTAGGTTATATTTCCACGGCAGATATTCCTGTCCCAGTTATTTGCTGTTCCTGCTCCCCAACCTGAAGTCATTTTGTATGCTAATTAATAGTCCCTCATCCCAAAAAATGGCCAACAGGCTTCAACAGCACAAGTTCAAAACCATCCATTAATTACCAGAAGATCTCAAGTTAATTCATAAAGCTCACCACTTCTGTTAAGTCTTTTTCCCACTCTCCAGTGGACGTCAATGAGAGGTGTAACAATGCAACCTGTTTAGCGGAAACATCTCTCTCCCAAAACCTGACACATGGAGTTCACGTTCAGAGGGAGCCATCTCTCATGAATCAGAGGAACAGCTGTGGCATGAAGTTCTTACAAAGTGCATACACTTTCTGTCTTCCTCACTCGCCCTACTCCCAGCTCTGCCCGTATAACGACGGCTGATCCTGAAAAGTCGGCAGGACTACTTACTTTTCCGGTTTCTTCTCGTTCCAAAACAGAGCAGCACAGAAGGGGGAGGGAGAGTTCAGGAAGGAGGAATAAAGAGCTTTGTTTTGTTTTCTTTAAAAAGAAAAAAGGGAAAGGTCTGATTCCAGATAGAGGTGGATGTTGTGGAATCTTCGGCAGGCAGCAAAAACAAAACAAAACGAAGAACACCGCAGCCAAAACTTCCTGTTAATGGACATGAAACAGTTTCAAAGTCTTCCAAGAGTAGCACCTTCCTTTTTTCTTCATCTCTATTTGTCTCTGCTTGCTTTAATTCCATCGTCCAGCACTTGCAGGATTGATTCTAAAAATGCATCTTCCACCCAGCAGAAAATGAAGAGGGAATTTAAACCGACTCGTTTCGCCTCCTAATACGGCGTGCACAAAGCTCCAGAGTAGAAAGTGAAGCATTGTATGTGAGGCTCTCTGCAAGTTTTTTTTGGGGGGGGAGGGGGGTTGTCCGAGGTCTAGCCCAGCCCTCTCTGGTAAAGGAGGACGTGCTCTGAAATTCAACCAGTTCCCCAGCGCTTTTGTCGCTCGCGAACTGAAGCTCTATTGTTCGTCCATTGCCACGGTCTTTTTCAGTTCCTGCTATACGTTATGCGTTGCCAGAAATAATGAATTTGCATCAAGCCCTCTCTCAGTCCTCTTCTGACAGACGGAACAAATTAGAAATGTCTAGTCTAAACGGGAGCAATGGCTACATTTCCTATGGCAGTAGACGAGAAAGATGCATTTTGCGTGGATTTTCTCTCCCTTCCTTTCTTTTTCACTGCCCTTGTGCCAAAAGCAGCCTTTTACTTTTGCCCCCTGCTTCTGGTTTTAATATTTGCTTGATATATTTTGTTCTTTTCTTCCCCAAACATGTTTGTTTTATTTCTACTTTGAGGCGTCTGAGCTTTTATTATTTGTTCTTCTTCGTAAATCGCTAATTTAATGTGACTTTCTTTCCAGCAAATCTGTGCAACGCTCAGTACCGAAACTTGGGCGGATTTGATTGCTCCTATTTCTACAACAGTGATGTGTGCTCAATGGTTTTCGATAAAGCAGATAGCACACACGTCGCTTGTTGAGGGTTGGAGAGGGCACCTGTCTTATTCACCCAGACAGTGGAAACAGAATGAGCAACAGGGGAGGAAAGTGCAGGAAAGCCAGCCAGGGCAAGTGGCATGCTCGCGAACGCAAACATTGTAAATGTGTGTAAAATATGCAGCGTTGATTTTGTGAGTCTATGCTCCGTTTCGAGTGTCGAAGTAGTGCAGTGGGTATTTTGCGAGGGCAGAGGATGATCCCTCGTGTAAATTTGGTGCTCCAAAGATCTTTTGAAAATATATTAGCGTGAACTGGAAGTGATAAGGGTTCCGGGCCTGTAAAGAAAGCCAATTCGTTTGGCTTGTATTAGGTCGTTCTGTGGTGCTCTCTTTTAGAGCCCGTTGTGGGTCAGTTGTAGGTGTATCCTGAGAAGTCCGTTGCTGTGGGTTGGAGATGAGTGTCTGCGGGAAAGTGGGAGGCTGGCTGGGAGGAGCCTTGTAAAAAATATTCAAATAAACCTTTCGCATGGAAAGATGATTGCTGGGGGTGGGGGGTGGGGAGGAGAGGTAAGCTGATAATGAGAGACTGGGAGGGGGAGAGACGCCGCTTGGAACCTCAGACCTTCCTGCACTGGCGGGCACTTTCCCGCCAAATTTAGCCTAAGGAGACATTGGCACTCTGGCCCCTGATAGCGGCTTCCACCGCTCCCTCTGCACGTCTCCATCTCTAGAGGAGCATCCTGGCCGCGAACTTTCTGCTCCAGCCTAGAAAGGATGTTAGCACGGAACAGAGATAGACTATATTATTTGGGGGCGGGGGGGGGGGGGAGAGAGAGAGAGAAAAAAAAAGCGAGCGAGCGAGCGAACACCAGACACACCTGCACCGAACAAGCGCAGAAACTGAGGAAGAATCTAAGGGCCGAGTTTTGCATTCAGATTCAGGATTTATCCCAGTTACCTTTTAACTTTAAAGGTTCTTTCAAGCTAGTGACCCAGATAAATAGCTAGATTCTGAATTATGGAAAGAGGGGAAGGAAACGAGCTATGTTAGGTCTTGAGTTATTTTGCGCCCAATTTTGCTGGTAAATTTTGTACGAACGTCATGGATACATCAAAGAGATGGAAAAGAAAGCAGGTGACACTGACCGGAGGGTATCTCCAGCTTCTTTTGAAAGCAGAACCGGATAAACGCCAAGGATGCACCCAGGCTCCTGAATGAAAACTCGCCAATGCCCAGAAGCATAGCCATCTCTACAGATGTGTTGCAAGATGAGAGGCGGAGGGCGGGAGGAGAGACAATTTGCAAACCCCCTTCTCGCTACCCCTACCGCGCCCCACCCCACCCCACTTCGTTAGTTCCATTCCCTTTAAGCAAAATCCTGAGCGATTAACTACAGAAATCCTGGGTATCTTTACACTGAGTCTCTGGCACCGACCCTAGCCAGCTGCTTATGACATGTCCCGAAAGATGACCGCAACAACAAGCGACGGATACATCGGTGGAGAGGCAAAATTTGCGAGTCACTGGCCGCACCTCAGTGGATCATCTGTTCCTTCCCTCACTTTCTCTTCTCCCTCCACATGCGCAGAGTACCACCGGCTGGCTCCTCATCTTCCCCAGCCCCGCTTCGTACACTCAGCACAGGCATCTCTTTCATTCTGCCCAATAACGCCACCGCAGGCAGCGCGCGTGTGCTGGCCGGGCAGGCACCTACGCGGCCACGGTCCTGCTCTGCAGCCCCTTCTCTTCGGGAGAGAGAAGCCGCCGCCGCCGCCGCGTCCCACTTTCAGAAAGGAGAGGAGGGTGAGGGAGAAACGACGAGCTCGGCTCGGAGTAGTCCCTCTCCTCCCGCCCCCCTCCAAGTGTTGCATTGGGAGTGGGGTTGCCAAGTTATAAGAGAGTTAAACGCAAAGGTTTATTTTATTAGAGGGAGAAGCAGATGTTTTGTTCGGGGCTGTAGAACCGAGCCACATCCGGCAAATAAAGAATCTTGGATCGGGTTGGTATCTTCTCCAGACTCGTTCCTTGGTTCGGTTTTGGTTTTTTCCCTCCAGGCGGTTTCGCCGGCTGCCTTCGCCCCTCCGGTGCCAACAGCAGCGGCAGCCTCGGCTGCAGCTCTGCCTCGCCTCCTCCCTCCCCCCCTCCCTCTCCCCCCCCTCCTTTTTCTCTCTCCCGCTCGCTCGCTTCTCCGCTCTCATCCCAGCTTCACGTTCAAGGTTTAGCAGCGAGGTCACGTCCATTGACGTCAGCTTGAGTCTAACAGTACGTCCGGCTACATTTACATACATCAAGGAAATTAGGGCATTAAAAATATGCAAATCCTACTGCATGAAGAAGAGACTATAGATTCCCGGAGCGATCGCTTCCTTTCATGGAAGGTTTTAATTAAAGGAACAATTTAAAAAAAAAAAAAACGGGCGGGGGGAGAAAAAAAGCAGAGCTGACCAAACCGAGCCTTCCGTCCTAAAACAGCAACAACAACAACCCCCCAAAAATCAAAGCCAGCAAAAGCCCAAATGACCAAGATCTGCCAAGCACAAGGAAGATTTCTGCCGATCGGCTTCTGCCGCTGAAGGAAAGCGGCCGGCCTGCAGCGCTGCGCGGAGAAGAACAGGTGACAGGCAGGCGGCTTCAGCCAGACGCCTCTCTCTATGCATAATCAACGCCGCGCCATTCTGCTTTCCTCCTCTTGCTGCTGCTGCTGCTGCTGCTGCTGCTGCTGCTGCTGCTGCTGCTGCTGCTCCGGTTGGCTCCTGCATGCATTATTTTTAATACTGATGCATATGTAAAGGTATATTTGCATTTTTAAAACGTTTACTGGAAGTTAAGGTTTTTAGATTTCTTTTCTCTCTTCATATTTTTTTAAAAGCAAAACATTTATATTCATTTGTTTCATGTTGGCCTTTCTACTGTGGCGCTCTATAGATGCAGTTTGCTTTTGCTTCCTGCTTTTTCATTCTCTGCAGGGTTTTCAAAATATGTTTGGACATGGTTCCCTAACACAATGTCAAGCGTCAGAATCCTTTGCTTCGTCTTAAAAAGAGAAAACTCGCGTGTAATTAGGGGGGTGTGTGTGTGTGTGTACATGCATACATACATACATACATACATACATACATATATATATATATATATATATATGCATGTTTTGTTGATCAACTGTAAGGGCAGCAACTGGAGATTCAAAAGTTTGATTATAAATCTCATCATAGGCATAAAAATAAAAGAGAGGGCGGAGCATCTGGAAGCTTGCACAATAGGAATTGTTTAAAACGCTCTGGACAGTCTATAGGCACATTCTCCTTTGGCTTCAGAAGCCTTTCATTTCAAAATATTTTTTTAGAGATGTGCCCACACTGAGGGAAGAGAGATTTCTGTAAGGAGGACATTTTCAACCATGTTGTATATTGCCTTCTAACTGCGGTATATTATTATTGCATTTCATTTCATTTAAACTTGCCTGGCTTTATGCCAAGTACTACTTCTTGAGCGACAATGCATCTGAGATCTTGTTTATAAAATCAGTGTTTAATACGTGAGGGGAATATATACATACATACATACATACATACATACATATATATATATATATATATATAGTCTCCAAGGAAATTTCCATCTATACTGAAATATCATGTTGTTTGAGAAACATTATTTTGGAGGGTTTTTTTTTAAAAAAAATAGTAATTTAAAGTCACCCAACGTTTGCTCCAATTTAAACATTACTGTGTTTCCCAAGTCGTGTTTCTAAAATAATGCAGGATTGACACCCAGGAGAAAAAAAATGAACACACACTTACATTACATACCTATTTAAGCCAAATAAGTGCAAGCACATGCATAGGTCATTAGGCACAGCACGAATTACTTACCTGCACATATGCATAGGGTAAAAGTTAACTCTCCTCAAAGCCGACCACATATAGATTTTGAGAAAAGCCCAAGAGAGTGATTTTCGCTTTGTGTTATGCCTGTATTCCAATCTGCTCACTTTGAGCTTATGGTACATTCAGCCTTACCACCATCTCCAGTTTTACGTGCCCTAAAGTGCTCATATGATATGTCACCCAATAAAAAGTGGTCAGATGGCTATACGTAAACCATAAAGAAAGGGGTGGGAGAACCACATCTTGGTCTTCCATTAGATTAGTTCTTATCACATTATGTATAGAACAATACATTATAGGAAAGTATGCATGCGTGCATGTATGTTGTATGAATTGTGGGGACTCCAGCACTTACTACTCACCAAGCTGGCCCTCTCCACAGAACACTGGGGACATCTCGTTGATGGAGACAATCCCAACCTTCTCTAGTGACTAATTAAACCACGTGAACCATCTTAGCTGCCTATAGCTCTAGCCATGCACAGATCTAAAGAGGATAGTTGCACACGAGCACACTTACGTGGGAGTAATGATGTGTCTATTCGGGAGCCCATATGATATCATAGGCATTTGTTTGGGCGTCTACTCCATCACCCCCTCCTCACACCTCAGTCTAGGTGTTGTGCGATGATAAGTGCCCTAGAGATGCTTTGCTTATTGCTAACCGTAGCTCTCTCTCCCATCCCTGTCCCTTAGTCCTGGATTGTGTTCCTGCTTACCCTGGAGACGACAGCTCAGCTCGGTGGATGCTGGCGCTGCAAAAAAGATGCGCAGGGTCACCCGCTGTCCGTAATTCTTGTGCTCTATCTGAGCTTAGCTGTCTCGCTAATCGAGTGCCTGCTCCCCCACACCAACACACTTTCACACATACAACACACCCACACCGCCCTCTGTCCAGCTGAAATTACCATATAGAGGCCGCGTCCCGGCGAATCACAGCACCTGCGGGCGGCGATTGAAGGAACTCAGCAATCTGCACAAATCCCAACTCCTTCGCACGCTGCTCTCGCTGTGAAGGCCACTTCCTCGGCCCTCCTGCATCTCGCAGCCCCTCCCTCATATCCGCGTCTCCTCTTCACCCCCACCCCCACTCCACCCTGCGATCAGCACCTCAAGTGCTTGTGCCAGAGGGAGATCAAGGGACAGCTGCCTCGTCTAAGCCATATGCCACTTAAATTGGACGGCCATGAACAATAAATATCAAGTCACCCATTATAACGCATGGCAAATTGCTCACATCTAACTCTGTACCTCAGATTTAAAATATACAACTGTGTGATATCCATGTGTAAAAGTCACCCAGTGTTCATCCCATTGGTAACACCTTTCTCCCTTCATTTCTTATGACCAGGGACCACTTACTGGGAATTAGACATTGGTCTGAAGAAACAGAAACTAACCTATTAAGCTTTCATCTGAAATTATTCATAGGGGCCTCCAAAACAAAACCAAAAAACATTTTCATCTTTCAGGAGATTTCCCACCCTTTAAAACTATAATATTCTTAAAACACATTCAGCATCATATGACCCATGGACGCACAAGTTGTGTATTAACATACATTCCTTATAAGATTTGTAGGATACATTACTTTAGATTACAGCAAAAAAAGGGGGAAGATATCATTCTAGGAGCACACGCTGGGGTGGGAATAGGGGACCAGCAGCATTCCTAGTCCATAATGATGCTTGTTCTTAAGAACAACTAAAATGAATTATATTTTGAATACAAGCATACTATGCCAATCACTTTAACCCTACTTTGAAATTTGTCTCACGCTTCCTTATTTTCCTGTTCATAAATTGGAATCTCTTTTGCAAAAGGGACAATTAAAACACTTTATGAGATGTGAAGCACCTTCTAGGAATAATCTTCAAGAAATCACCCCAGCCTCCTGTTTAATAATAATTGCCACATGACATCTCAAGGCAAAATGCAAAAGGAAATGGGAGACGGTTTTCAAGTCTCTAGAAGTGAATCTAGATTTCTGATCCTTGAGAACTCACCAGCATACCAGAGAAATTTGGGAGGGGGAAAGTGTAGATGTGAACAAAGCTCTTTGTTAGAATTACATTTTAGTGAGTCAATAACATTGAGATTAATCAAAACATTTAAGGATAAGGTAACATGTATAAAGTGATCAATGCGGTTTTGATTGCAACCCCAACACTAACAGAAGAGGCGTCATTGTACGCATCTCTCCCTCTCTTTCTTTCTCTCTTTGTGTATTTGTGTGTGTACAGCCATCTATTGTTTCCTGGATTTCTGCTTTTTTTTTTTCTTACCAACCACCTAGCATGCTAAAAGAGGACAAGCACAGCTGAATTTAGAGAGAGACGGGGGCTCCAATGATGGTTCCCCCCCCCCCCCCACACACACACTAGCCTTCTGTTTCTCCATATATCCATAGCTGGGCTCACCCATAGAAGAGTAGGGCCTCCAGATAATGTCTCAGGCAATGAACACAACTTGTCCTGTCCTAGCAAGATGGTCAAGTGCCAGAGGTGAGCTCACTAAAGGCGATTTGCCACCTTAGAGGTAAGCGACCATACAGCATTCCTGGCCCGGTGAATGGCTCTTGATTACCCTATTCTGGCCAGCAGGGGGACAGCGACACCTACTGGCTGTCCATATAAATCATCTAGGCACGGATGGGAAAGATGAGTGCGTTTGACTAATCAAGGGAAAACAAGCGTTTAAATAGTTAATATCATCTTAGACTCCTAAGTATATCATATCCAACCAGGATGGGGAAAAGGAGTAAAATCAGCGCTTGCATTTAACAATTTCCCAACAAGATTTCAGTTGATCTCAGTGATTAAAACAAAAAAAAGCCATAGCATGTAATACATCAAATAACACCCAAGCTGATTGAGCCTCAATCAATTGTAACCTTGAAATACTAGATCTTTTGTAAAAACAAACAAGTAAACTAGTATTCAGGCAAGCAAAGCCAAGACAGGCCCCTGAATGTTAAAAGTTGTTCTCTTCCTTCTCTAATAGCCCCGAAAGATATGAGAAAGCCATTCAAAACCCTTCACTGTGCGGAAGGTCTCTCCGACGGAGGTGCGAAGGACAGAGTCGAAGCGCAAGGCGAGGAGGAGCAGACTCTGCAGAGCATCCTTGCCTCGCCCTTTTCGTGTGCTTAAGCTCACGATCTGTCCGGGCAGAACCTTTAGCGCGGCTTTCGAAACCGCGGGAAGTAAAAGGCAGGTTTTTCTCTTTAAAAAGGTATTTTCCCTGGGATTTTTGAATAATATTTCATGAGCTCGGGGAAGATAACATTAATATGGAAACTGTCTTCCTGTTCTCTGCTGGGGAAGTTGGAGATTCTTTATTGGCTCTTTCTTGCCACATCTCTGGAATAAAGGGGCGAACTCCTATTTGAAAGGCCGTCTGTAATGTTAGTGACTAAAAGACCGGCGAGATAATTGAGTAGACAAAAGGTCCTTAATACCTGGGACTTGCAGGAATACCTATGATTGGAACGTCTCTCTCATATATTTATTTTAATAGTTAATTAAACGTGTGTGAGGAAGGTGCGAGGAGACAGAAAGTGCCTCTAGGTTGGATAATAAATTCGTAACACAAATCCTTTTTTTTCTATGTCCAATTCAGTTTTCTCTAGGAGAAAATTTAAATCTTCCTGCACTCACAGTTAAGTGTGTGTTTAATTTTGGCTCTTCTAATTCTTTATCATTCTAAGGTTGAAATCTTAAGACACTCATAACAGGAATTAAATCTCATTGATACCAATGGGACTTACTGTGAGTAAGCATATCATAGATTTTTCTACATGTGTTTAAACTTGGATTTCTCCAGTTTACACTTGTGTGTGTCTTTACAGTTATATAAATGAAATATATGACAGAGAAAAAAGCCTATGTTCCACTGTGAGTATTGGGGTGTCATTTAATTACTTTTCATGCCTGTGTATGTGATCTCCTGCCATGCAGTCCTTTAAGGCATATGCTTTTTATTTGTTTGTTTGTTTGTGGGAAACATATCAAGGTGGGCTGATGATGGACCACATGTTCCAAGCAAACGTGCTTAGGATCACATGGAGTTAAACTGCTGAAGCCTATTGACATTAGGCAAAGAACCTTTCATTACACTGTGATTGTTCTAATGCTGTTCTTCAAGGGTCATTTGTGTACAAATCATAAACTAATTGCCCTTACTTAGACAAATGGAGAAATCTGATTTGTTGCTTGTCATATTGGTATCTGATCCTAAACATCTTTGGGTGGAAGAACGACTCCCTGATTTAAATAGTACTTGCTTGCAAGTAAATATATTTAGTAAAATATTTTAATTATTTTAATCAGTGGCCTAATTAAACTCATGTCAGACAGAAAGAAATAGCCAGAGCATTGTTCCCTTGTAACTGAAAAGTCCTGAGTACAGATGACTAGTGGGAGAAAGGTGACTGATTTCCCTGGAAGTGCCCTTTAAATTGAAGCAAACACACTGACTCCCAGAAAAGAATATGTTTGCACTCAGTTCTATCCTTTGCATATTTACTAATAATTTTTGCACAAAAATGGGTGAACTTGGCCTCCTATACCAGATTAAATTGGTTAAAATCCAAATGGTTTGCTTTAGATGGGTTTTTGGTGTTACTGATTTATACATTCCCTGATTTTCTTTCTAGTTAGTTAGTAAAAAATAAATAATTCATAATCCTTCAAAAGGAATATTGATTAGTGTTAGGAGATATTCTAGAAGACATTGTTTTAAAAAGATGCACTGTGTTGCTTTGAATTCAAAATTAACAAAAAATAGAAAAGTATCAATCTATTTCCATATTATAGGTTTGTGTAATCCTTGAAGTTTTTTTTTTAATTAAATATCTAAAAGTTGAGAAAGTGTTTTAATAAGAATTCCTCTGCTTCCTGATTTACACTCACTTTATTGGTTTAACAAGG
Organism: Python bivittatus; assembly: GCF_059951505.1. Taxonomy (NCBI): domain Eukaryota; kingdom Metazoa; phylum Chordata; class Lepidosauria; order Squamata; family Pythonidae; genus Python; species Python bivittatus. Next base: position 10,705,171 of record NW_028277112.1, read on the forward strand.
AAACCACAAAGTGTTCAAGAGCCTTTACCCTAATAAGATGTCACCTTCAAAATCCACACTCTTTGTATGGGGCAGATTTCTCTCCAAGCTTTCAAATTGCTAATCAATGAAAAGAAACGAAGACAGACGATTACTTAAGAAGTGGTGGTGTATCAGCTCTCCCTGCTGAGATTTGCTATATGTAGATACAGCCCCATTACATAACTCCATGGGAGTGGCCGGCTCTTGCAGCCATTTTCAAAAGGCATCTCCTCCCTCTTTCCACAGTCCACCCCCCCTCCCCACAATCAATTCCCTGATTGTATTCTACCGGTGCAACCGATCCACGAATCAAATAATCCGCAATATTTGGGATTGCCTCTTCATTTTCAGCAGGCACACTTGGAGTTAAATTTCACTGAAAAGAAGCGAGGTTTAAAATTGACGTCGAAGAGCTGTTCAGCTTGTTTATAGCCTACTACCTTATGCATGTTTTCTCAGAAGTTTAATTGTAAGCACATTTGCCAAATGAATAGGCATTTAAATTTAAACGAGAAGACGAAGAGAGCAGCCCAGGCCCAACTGATCCGTGAATCACAGCGCTCCACTGAATACTCAGACGAAATCCTGGATTCCCCTTCTTTCCTTCAACTCACAGATTCACAGATCAAAGAAACAGCAATAACTGGACTTCAATGTCATCAAGAACACAGAACTTTCTCAGGACCAAATGGGCTTAAAGCCAGCATCCGAAAAGAGGACCATTTGCAAGCCTTCACTCCATGACACGGTTATCCATCCACCAACCCGGGACTCTGGCAGGCCAGCGCAGTCACTAACCTTTGCTCAAATGTCCCAGCGAGTTTAGGCTCCGGCCAAAATCACTGCCAAACCAAGCGAGAGTTTTGCGATGAATGACATCCATCCTGGACTCGAAACGAGGGATAGTCCTGTAAACTAGGCCAGAGAAGCAGCAAATCCGAAGGCTGCTTCCTAAATCGAAATTCCTGGCCTCTTCCCCAGGCCTGGCTGTGTGAATGCGCCGCTCCCGGGATGTGTGGTAAATAGCGCACGTGTTTGTCCTTAGAAAGGGAACCGACTCGTCCAGCCCGCAAATGTGGTTTGGTGGATTCCCCCCCACCCTTTCCAAGCCTATGATGAAGTTGCTACCGGCTGATCGCGCTTTGGAACTACTACTACGACTATTATTTTTATTAGCCATTCAATTAAAGAGTTTGCATTTCATAGCAAACAGGGTGAAAAAAACCCCACATTCCCAGCTTTCGCGAAGAGGAAGGAAGGAAGGAAGGAAGGAAGGAAGGAAGGAAGGAAGGAAGGAAGGAAGGAAGGAAGGAAGGAAGGAAGGAAGGAAGGAAGGAAGGAAGGAAGGAAGGAAGGAAGGAAGGAAGGAAGCAGTCACCCTTCAAGCTCTAAACCTTTTCCTGGAATTGTGGCTGCGCTGGCCAGTATCCGGGCCCACGAGAGAGAGTGGGACGGACGGATGGACCGAGCCAGACTAGGAGGTCCGGGAAGGAAGGAGGCAAGCGAAGGACCCTCCGCCTCGCCTGCTGTCGCCATCCTCCTCTGCCACTGCCCGGTTCTCGCCCGGAAGGCTCAGCACCCCCCACCCTTCTCCCCTTCCACACCGAGAAACCTGAAGCCGTCCCGGCTGCTAGTTCAGGCTGGCGCGGAACCAGAGCGAGAGGGCGCAGCACCGCGCCACCGTGTACTCACCTAGGCTGCAGCACTCGGCAGGGCCGGCATCGGCCGAGGCGCTCTCCCGAGCTGGCGGGGTGGCTTGGCGGGCGTCTCCTCAGCGCTTCTCTCTCTGACACCCCGCCCCCTGCGCCTACTCGGGGGGACTGACTTTCGCGAATCGAGCGCCGTTCATTCAGCACGAGCCAAGAGCCCGGTGTGCCTGCGTGCGTGCGTGCGTGTGTGTGTGCAATGCGCGCGAGAGCCGGAGCTACGAGGGAGGTGGCTTGGGGGCTGCCCCTCAGCGGGTGGCTGGGATATTACGCCCCTTCAGTAGCCCCCTCCTCGCCGGCATAAAATAACGCTCTGGGGGGGGGGAGAGAAAGGGAAGCAGCCCCGCGCCCAGTTTGAAGGCCCTCCAGAGCACGGGCGTGAGTGAAAAAGAGGATTTCGGAGAGTCTCTTTAAACGCCGCCGCCCCGCCCTCCTCCCCGCCCTGGCCTCGAGGCGCTCAGCCCCCAGAACTGAACTCCTCCAGCACGGCCCAAATCCCACGGAGGACTCGCCCACGTGAGTTGCGTGGAAGTGACCTTCGGCTCTTCCTTGAAAGCCGTCTGCTGAACAGATAGAACTTATTTTGGCGGTTCGCTCTTTCCTTTGCCCAAGCCAGCACGCGACAGCGCGGGGGCATCGAACTAAAGGCCAACTTCACCGCAGCCAGCCAGTATTTCCCGCCAAGAAGTCGGCTTCCCTCTCTCGCGTCGGTGGCGCCGCATCCGACCTTCTGAAGCCCCTTCCTCAGTGGTTAACCAGAAAAGGCGTGCTCTAGCAGGCCCGGCCTCTCGCCCTCCCTGGAGCCGGTTCTCTTTTTTCTTTTTATGGAAACGACGGCGAGGTTGACGCTGTCCTCGGGGCAGAACGCAAACAAAACCACGTTCGCATGTAGCACAAATGGGGGTGGGGGAGAATGGCATTTGGGGGGAATTTTCATCAGCCTCAAGTGACACCCCGGTTTGTGTCATTCCCCGGAATGTGTATATCTATGCGCGTGTGTATTTCCCCACGAGCGAGTTGAGAGGACGGCCTGCTTTGTGGAGACAGTTTCCCCCACCCCGAGGTGACTGAAGAGGGAGCCCTTTCAGAGGACCCCGCTACCACAGGTGAGCTCTCCCATCCGGGGTTGCTTCAGGATGGTGGCATTCAGACAACCGACCGTCCAACCTCAGCTTGTGTACCAATAACCTGCGTGGTCTAAACAGAAAAGCTCCCCAATCAGCCCAGGGTGCTCTTAATTGCCACAACTGGGCTTCCCTTCTCGTTCTGGACCAGCGAATTTGCGAGAGGCTGCTGGGCTTCCAAGGCGTCTCTTCTGGGGGTCTCAGGGCGAAGCAATTTCCAGAAGTTCCCCGTGTCTCTCCTTCCCGGAGCCCCCGAAATTTCTGCCCGCTTTGAGGAGCTTGCAGAATACACCCAATCTTCTTTCGAGTCCCTCCAGAAGGAAGCCCGGTGAGAAAACGGCAGCAGGAGGGATAGGTGTGAGAAGGGGAACCGTTTCACGTGGGGGAAATGGGCCTTCTGAACTCGAGGGCGAGCTTTGCGTCCCGCCTTCCTCCTGCCCTTCGCCCACACGTACTGCGCAACCCAACCCAAAGGTGTGGGGCACAACGCCCCGCCGATCTGAATGACCCCCCTCATTCATTCAGTTCAGTGTTAGGTCTTGATTGCGGCCTCCAATCAAGCCGGGCAAGTGTGCTTAGGATCCTGAAGCGAAGCCAGTCCGGCGGCTTGCTTCTCAGAAGGCAAAGGGTTGCTAGCCTTTGGATTGGAAGCAAATGTTATAGTGCGATCCTAGAACTGCGGGTCAGTGACTTTTTAAGCCGTAGCAAAGGGTATATAGGATGGCAACATTCTCTCTTTATTTTACTCGATCGAAAACGCAGTTGGAAAAAAAGTGAGAGCGAGCGCTGATAGGAGCAGATCCTATTGGTTTTTCAGATTCTCACTAAATCCTAAGGCATTTATAGTACACAAAATGAAGCTCTTAGCGGGAGCTTTCTTGCTTCTCCATGAACACCAACAGGCACACACACACCCAACCCTTTAGAAAATAAGCACAAAAGCCTCGCCTGTGTAGACACGTTAATTGCCTTTGTGATTTTCTGCATGAACTGCAAATGAGCGGCTAGGTTTCTACAGAAGATTAGTAGGCGTAAAAATACCTGCGTGCGTGCACACGGCAAGGCTTTCATGAGGCAACTCAAAATTTGAACATAACGCCCTTTCCGTAGTGGTCACTGTTACATCTCCCACAGTCTGTCTGTCCACAGTTTAGCCAAGAAAGGTGCATTGGGTTAATTCTCTCCTCTCTAATGTAAACTTTGTTTCAGAACAACTGTTACATTTGGCAAGAACGAGACGGTGGCCGGCATGAAGTTATGTTAGCAGCAATATTAGGTGTCGAAGGCGTGTGAACGCGTGCACGCTGCGAGAAATGTCAGTGTATTTCACGCTCAGATTCTAAGCGTATTTGCGCATGATTCCCCTTGTAAGGATGGGAGATGGGGATAGAGTTCAGTAGATTTTACTTTTACTTTCAAGCACAGGTGCTTCAGCCTTGATATCGCAGTCCCCTGAGGCTTTCTGACCCATCCCTTACAAAAGGGAGCAGGAAAACACCCTCTCCTCATCTCTGATTTAGCGCCACCCAGGCCCCACTGTGGCGGTACTTCATTGCTGCGATAGCGATAGAGTGCTGGTTGGATGACGCCAGATGACACCATGAAGAGATTGGGCCCGCCCCGCCGTGGTTCTACTTCGTCGTAAAAACGTTCCCTTCACCGCATAGAAGCAACCCTGACTTGGAATGTGCCATTTGTTTGAGGACCCTCCAAGAGAAATCCTCCATATGCGATCGTGCAACAATGACCTAACTCATTTGCATTGCACATATAACTGGCATTTCCACTGAATTACAGCTGAAAGTAATTCCCATGGATCTCGAGTAATAACATTGGGTTGCTTGTTACATCTGGAACATCTATTTAACAGCAGTTATTCTGCAGCAAACATGGTTCATTTCTATTATCAACCCAAAGTGGTTACACTGATTTCAATTTAAAAAAAAAAGAGTTTGGTTTTCTATAAATGGTTGGAGTACCCCCAAAAAGTGGAAGTTTTTGGCTGCAATGATCCTGTGTATATATTTCCTTGAGAATAACTCCTATTTAGCTCAAAAGGCCTTATTTCAATATAGTGAATAAAAAGGTTCCAGTGAACCCATGACAGTGGGCATTGCCCATAATACTTCCATTTGATCTTGATTTCTACATGAAAGTTATATAACCATGTTGCTGTTTCCTATCACAGTGTTACAATGCATTGTGAATAATAAAGTTTTGGAGACCTTTTTCTAATGCTGAATATCAGCCTGTGATTTGGGACCAAAAAGTCTATGCCAGAGCATATTACCTGGGAATAGGCCCCATTTAATACAGTGGGGTAAACATAGACCAGATTGTGCTGAGTGCGCAGTGACTTAGAAAACCTTCCACAGAAAGCAGGTGAGGTCATCTCTCCACAGTGCCATTTGAGCCGGAAGCAAAGTGTGATCCTATGCATGCTTTCTTTGGAACAAGACCCAAGTAAGTTGGGCCTTACTCTCAAGTAAGAATCCAAGAGCAAAAATAACTATTGCCCTTATTGATCTGCCTAAGGCTACCAGAAAATTAAATATTGAGAACTGATCCTGCCTTTGTTTTAGGACCCCAAAAGCCTAAATCTATCCCATAAACACCATTCAAATGCTAAATAGAAGGTGCCTTAAATGGACTGTAATTTTAGCAAGCAAAATGCTTTTGAGAGTGCAGCATGCAAACAAAAATGTGCAGTTTATTATTATTCAAGGACATAGTGCATGCAAGTCTCCTTAAATTTAACCCTTTGTGTCAATCCAATTAGCACTATAGTCCTACAGACAGGAACATTCCACTGCTTTCAGTGTCATCTACTAATTGGTGTAGCAAACTGGACTGCATGCAGCAGAAGGCAAGAAGCAACCCAGGAATTAGGAAGAGAAGATGCAAGTTTCTAGTCCTCAGTAATTTACGTAGAAATTTATTCAGTTTTAAGAAGATTCTAAAGTTGCAGTGAGATTGTAATCAGGTTTACTCAGGTTGTTTGTTTTACCATAGGTAGGAATTAGCCTTGCTTAAGAGGGCAAGAACTTACAGTCCACAAGACTTGTTATCTGATAAAGGGTTCCAGCATGATTAATAAAATATAATTGCACTCCAGCAATCTTGGTATAAGAAAATGGCCAATCTTCCTTTAATATGAGATTTGGAACATCTGGAGTAGGATGAATTACTTTTCATGGGACCAGTGCCTTTATTATTGCTCATACTGATATCAGTTTTTCCTATAGTAAATTATTGCTCTACTTTTCTTGTGTCACAGATTTTCCTAACTTCGTACCCTTATAAATGCATTGGATTCCTACTCTTTCCACCCCAACCAAGGGCCTGAAGATTGGAGATGATTGGCGTAGTAGCCCACCATACCTAGAGAGTGCCATGCTGTGAGTTGCTGTCTTTTCCAGAAGCAGCAGATTGGCACTAAGGGAAATGGACTCTGCATTAAATACTGTAGACCTTTGGTCTGATCTGAAAGGGATCTTCATGTACTTGTACATGCATGTGGAAAGAGTGCGTGGTGCATAGGTGTGAGAACACATTTGCCAACTGAAGGTTTCTTCCCAGAATGTTTATGTCCCAGCATTTTCTTCAATTTATTGTGCACTTCCTGCTTCTAAACTCTCTGGTACACCATTTCAAATGTTTTATTTTAGCCTTCACCAACCCAGTATTACCCAGATGTGTTGAGGCCAGAACTGAGACATTTGGCTTCAAAAATGGGAGGGACTGAGCCTGGGGTGAAGGTTAGTGAAGGTATGAATCACTGAAAAGTTGTTAAATGCAAGTCCTACTCATTTTAATGGGAACTATGTAGAACTAACAGAGGATCAGATGTTGTGCCTATCACTGTTGGCATAAATTTGCTAAGCCTATATATAAAATGTGCAGTATTTCTGATTTTATGCATAATTAATTTTATATATACTTTGCATAAAACTACACACACAGACACATGTACAAACACACACACACATACACAACACACGGTAATAATGAACAATTTAAAATGTTCTCCCTAACTTAACACGCTGTATATCAAAACATGTTATTAAGGCCAGATTTTTCTAAATTAATTCAAAGTAAACTCAGATGTTATCCTGGGCCTCTCAGGAACTTCTGAGAAGCAATATTGTACTTATTGCTTTACAATGGATCATAATATAAAACATATTAAAAGTTCAGCCCATTTTATTCAAACCTTGAGAATCAGCAGAATCATTTTTCTTTCTATTGTCCATAAAATTGCCAAATAACTAAATTAACTTGACTTCATACTGTCACCATCAATTGCATAATATTTCACTGAGCTGAAGTTGCCTTCTTTTTTAAAAAATGTCCTCCAAGTTAATTTTTCCCACTCTAGACTTAGGTTATTAATTGTCAAAGTACAACAGCAACCAAAACATGGGAAGTATCACATGTTCAGGTACCAGCCAGTTGATACAAACTGCTTTAAACTATTAAGAGAAATACTCTTGTTCCAATAATCACAGATTGCTAAACTGGTTCCTTTTGAACTGCCATAGGTGTGAAGGAGCCAGTATGGCCCCTATCTTCAGGCTAAATTCTTTGATTCCTTTTATCCCTGTTTGGCAGAGCAAACCTATTTACAGATCTCCTCAGACTGACTTCAGTAGGACCTATTCTCAGGTGAGTACTTATAAAATAAAGATGCCCCTCCTTAAACTTGACTCTTAGCTCAAAAAGTTATGCTGGATCAGATGTGGTTAATATTTGGAACAGAGACCACCAGAAAATCCCAGAACTGTAGTCTAAACCAGGTAATTGAAAAAAATCTGGCAAGAAGGCAGTACTTCGTTATTATTGCCAAGAAAAGTTAATGGAGGCGTCTATGAAGTCCTTAGGAATCCAGCTTAAATCAAAGGAGATGACCTCTTTCACAGAACATGTAGGTGGCAGCCTTAAGATGCCATCCTGAAACCACTAAGCCTTAGGGGGCTTCCTTCCAAGCTGACTTGTACAGAGCTGCCCTGTTTGGAGACCAAGCTACAGTTTCTAATAAAACCTAAGAAGTATTCAGGCAAGAATATTTCTAAAAGAGATTGACCAAATCATATTTTAGGTTTAGAATGACATTGGCAAGAACGTCAGGAGGAATGTCACGGTGAAAATATGTCACTGAGCCAGTGCAATTTATTTCCTTTAGAACTACTTATATAACTACAGTTATGTGAAAAAGTAAGTACCTCATTGAAATTTTGGACTTTTTCAACATAGTTCGACATACAGATATTTGATCTTCAATAATATTGATAGACAAAGGGGATATAATATAGCAAATGTCATGCACCATTTACATTTTGTAGCCCATTGTGTAATTTAAATAAATATAAATGCAAATTTTGCATGTGGAAAAAGTAAGTACACCCCTATATTGATCACTACCTCAAATATCTAAAATTAGAATCAGGTGCACCAGATCAGGTGCAAATGATTAGAACATCATTAGATAGGGACTGGGAGGAACCTGTCTTAGTTCAGACATTTAGTTTGATTTGCTCTTTGTTGTTGAAGTTTGTGTTATCACCATGTCTAGATCAACAGAGCTCTCTGAGCCTTCAGAAAAAAGGTTATAGCCTATGAGTCTGGGAAGGGATTTATTGCCAAACAATTGGACATCAATCATTCCACCGTCCAGGAGATCATCTACAAGTGGAGAGGATTTGAAACAACTGCCAACTTGCCCAGGTCAGGCCAAGCCATCCCAGCAAGTTCAGCCAACAGCAGAATGCAAGATGCTGAAAGAAGTCTCTAAGAACCCCAAAATTTCATCATGTGACCTATAAATAGCTGTCACCACTATTGATGTCAAAGTGCAATGAGTCCACCATTAGAAAGAAGCTGCACTTGGGAGGTGTGCCAGGAGGAAACCTTTGCTGTCCAGAAAGAACATCAGGGCAAGACTAAAATGTGTTTGTTAACACCTAGGCAAAAACTACGAGTTGTGCTCTTCTCAATAAGGCAAAGATTGAGTTATTTGGCCACAGCACCAGAAGATATGCTTGGTGAAAACCAAAGGCAGCATTTCACCAGAAGAACCTGATGCCAATTGTAAAGCACAGTGGTGGAAAGGTTATGGTTTGGGGCTGCTTTGTTGCACCAGGGTCTAGGCAGCTCACCAACATAGAACCCACTATGAATTCTTTATTGTATCAGAGGATGCTTGAGGATAATGTGAGACCATCTGTCAGAAGATTGAAGCTCAACTGAAAGTGGATCTTGCAACTTGACAAGAACCAAACATTCCAGTAAATCCACCAAGGAATGGCAGAAAAAAGTAAAGAAAAAAGAGAAGAGAAGAGAAGAGAAGAGAAGAGAAGAGAAGAGAAGAGAAGAGAAGAGAAGAGAAGAGAAAGAGGGTTCTGAAATGGCCAAGTCAAAGCCCAGATCTAAATCCCATCAGACAGGCTGTGCATGCAAGAAACCCCTCAAACATTTGACACAGCTGAAAAAATTCTGCATGGAGGAGTGGGAAAAAAATTCCTCCCAGTCAGTGTCAGAGACTGCTGGACAGTTATAAGAAACACCTACTTGAAGTTGTTTCTGCCAAAGGAGGCAATACCAGAGCCAAGGGTGTGTTTTGTTTTTCCACAGAAGAAAATGGCATATCTGTTAATTTTTGTTGAATAAATGATTGCAAAGTAAATTTTTCATAGTATTTTATTCAATTACATCACTTTTTGAATGAATACATACTGTTTGAATGAAGATAAAATATTGACATGTCCACATATGTCAAAAAAAGAAAAAAAAACTTTACAGGGGTGTACGCACTTTCTCTACATGCAAAATTTGCATTTATGTACACAGTGGACTACAAAATGTAAATGGTGCATGATATTTGCTATTTCCCCTTTATCTATCAGTATTGTCAAAATGAAGTTCAAATAATTGTATGCTGAAATATGTTGAAAAAGTAAAAAAAATTAAATGGAGTCTACTTGTTTTCATATGACTGCAGTAAAATCAGTCCAATTCACCAGTTAAATTGAGTAATTACTGTTACAATGTACATAGTAGGAGATCATCTGAAATGCATATGCTTCAGATAACCTCGGTTGGTTGAGGTTACTTGACAACTGACTTCACACAGAATACATCTGGATTAGCTGAGAAAACACTGATTTTGCTGAACAGCCCACTCCTGAAGGCTTAGGTCCAGGTGTGAGGGAAAAAGCTTCACGATAAAAGTGACCTAGGTTCCGTTTCTACTTCTGTCCCAGATTTAATTCTTTAACAAATTGTGTCGATGAAATTAAAATAAAAAATACATAACATTTTAAAATATTAAATTAGAAAAATAGATACCTGGTTTCAGGTGGACTAAAAGACACAATCCGATTTAGAGGTTCTCCTGCTTGAGTCCCACTGAAATTAACAGGAGCTGCGCAAGAACCGCAAAAGCCGCTGGGAGAGGGCCGTCTGGCACGCACCCGCTTCATTTCAGTGGGACTCCCGCAATAATCGCGCCCATGGCTTACCATCACCCCATATTTCCGAACTTCTTCAGATGGTCCTCTTCAGCCCTGGATCCGGCCAGACGCCTCGGACCTATCTTAAAGTCCGCTTCCACCGGGAGAAATATTAATTAGGGTCTACTAGAACTAGAGGATGAAATGCTTAACTCTGGGGGGGCAGTGAGAACGAGAGGATTGGTAAAAGAGCTTTTAATACCGCAAACTCCACTTGCAAGGTTTTTAAAAGTTTCCATGGGGTGGAGTAATTAATCTATATTTCCTTATTTATTTCTAGCGAAAAGCACATTTCTGCCAGCCTCGTAACAGTTTTCTTGAGGACACGCCCTTTTCCGTCTTCTCCCGTCTCTGCGGTTTGGGATCATGAATAAACGAGCTGTGTCCTACGGAAGGGAGCATCTGCTACGGTGCGATTCTGTTTTGTTATTTTTCTCACTTCTGAGACTGCGACATTAGGCTCGCTTAGGTAAATCTCATTAATTCGATAGAGCATATATCCTAAGAAAAAGGCATAGGATTGAGGTGGTTGTTACTCCCTCCCCAAAGAAGACGAGGCCTCTCCTCCGTTCTCGTTCTGCGCAAAGTTTCCAGTGTGGACACTGGTTCTCCTCCTCACCCCTCTCCCGCCCCGCCCCTATTAGCCGAATCAACGCTGCTTTTAAAGTCCCTAGTCAAAGGTTGTCAAGTCTCAAAGGGTTATTATTAAATCTCAAATAAAGGGGCCGCGATTTATTAGCCTGCATTTGATCGTTAAGTTTCCGAAATCAGTTTCATGTTAGATATGCATATGTCCCTCAACCATCATTAAAACAAAAACAAAAAAGAATGCTCTCGCGCGGTACATAAACCGGTTTAAGGTCTGGTGCACCCGCGATCCTCACCACCTACAAGGATATCCCGCTGAGAAATAGAGAGCTATCCAAAGAGCAACCTTTGAACTGCGTTCATTTTTGAGCTCCGTTGAAATCAGCGTTACATTGGTATAAAATGCATTTAAAGATCAAGGGTGACGTCATTAGAGTTAGCTTGATCCGTGTTCGCGGACATCCTTTGAGGCATCCGTGTTACGGATTAAACACTCCGGTCCTCCTTTGGGAGGATCGGATCCCCTGGCACCGGGGTTCTAAGAAGGTGCGTTAAAAGTGCTCCAGGGGAGTCGCCCGCCCGCTTTCAAAGGGGTGAAAATGGTGAAAAGATGGCACGAACCAAATCAAAGGCAGCAGATCTGCGCCCAGTTTGTTCTCCCTAGCAACGAGTAAAGAAAACTACTTCGGATTCCAGCTCGGTCAATATTGGTAGGATGGCGAGCTCGCATATACACCTACAAATACGCTCTTTAGGACTCTAGCAAAAGAGAAGGATCCAGGACCCTTATTTCCTTCGGCAGTTTGGGGACACGCCACCTGCGATATCCCCGCGTCTAATCGGCGACGGAATCCGGCGAGGCCCGAGCGGCCTTAATGAGACGGAGGAAGGTGTAGGAGGCTGCTTGCTCAGGGCTCTTGCGGGATCCAGCCCAAGGGCAAAGGCGCGACAGAAGGCAGGGCGGGTGTGGCTCGCGTGCCTCTCTCTAGCTCGGCTCGCCAAAGTGTGGAGGGGGCGGGGGAAAGGCAATTCCCCTCTCTTCACCAGACGGGCGCGCCCTAAGAGGCGCATCGTGCCTTGGTCGTGGGGAGAGGCCTCCGGAGCCCTGTTGCTGGGAATCGGGGAGCCAAACCCTTCCATCAGGCCCTGATTTGGGACTTCCTTCCCCGAAGAACAGCATCAGATGCCCTCAAGGCTTTCCAGATAGAAAAGAAGTAAAGCCCGGGGGCGGGGGCCGAGAACAGCCGGAAGCAGGCCTCGCACCCCGGCCGGGCTGCTCGCCTGACGCCCTTAAGCCGATTGGGAGGAAGCCGGCTCCTGGGCTGCCCGCGGGCGGAGCGGAGGGCCTGTGCCGCGGAACAGAGCCCAGGCCTGCGGGTGGGCGCGTTGCCTTGCGAGGGGAGCAGGGTCAGGGCGCAGGGAAACTCCGGGCAGGCTGACATCTGACCCCAGAGGGCTTGACCCAGCCAAGGCGCCCTCGGTCGGAGACAAACCGCGCCGGGCGGCTGACAGCCGGATGCCTTTGCTCTCGGAGGGAAATGCCGATGAATTGAGATCGAGCAGTAATTGACCCCGGGCCTCCGCCGACCCGCCCTGGGGACCGCCGCCCGCTCCGTCAGCGAAGGGGCCGCCGCGCTGATGGAGTTCCATTCAATAGCCCACGGCGCTGAGCGCCTCTCCCCCCGTTAGCTCCCGGCCTAGCGGAGGGAGCGCTCCGTCGAGGCTCTGCTTGCACATACACCCACCCAGCAGACAGGGAAAACCGCCGAACATGACCTGGCTGTGTCTCGGGCGGCGAAAGCTGCCAAGGGCGAAAGATTCGGCCGGCGGTTCTTGACCAAGTGCCAGAGACATGGTTTCCGAAGGGCCGGAACAGAAACGGAACCGGTGGCCCGCCCGACCCCACCCAGGACTTCGAAGCGCCAGAATTACCGTGACTGACTGAAATAAACGCACAGCTCCCCCCCCCCCCTTTTCCGGCTAACTACGAGCTTCCCGGCCTCTAGCGCGCACACGGCCTGCCTCAGAGCAGATGGAAGCTCGTAAGAGAAGGCAAAGGCCCAGAAGTTGCGAGAGAGGAATCGCCTCTGGTTGCTCTTCATCGCACACAGGCAGAGGGAAGTTTGGGGTTGGCCGGAGGGGGGCTTAAAGTTTGGGCGTTGCTTTTAATTCGAAGCTCGCTCGCTGTATCGCCAGGCACTGTAGGGAGAAGCAGCTTTTGCATCACCCCGAAGGGTCAGGGAGAGGCAAGCTGTCAGCAACGGGAAACAAATCCTGCCGCTTGGATGTTTTATGGAAGCCTTTTTCGTAATTAGAGTATGGAGATTAGTCGTCGGCCAATTTTAATGCGCGTCAGACGCTCGGCAGTTTGTGGCCTTTTTTGCAGAAGAGAGATCGAGAGCCCCCCTCCCCCCGCTCCCTCCTGCCCCGTCCCCCTCTGGTACCTGCGCCGGAGAAGAGAACTCGACGCCAGTAAATAAGCCCCAAAGTTAAAGACTGAGGAAACTGTACCTTAGTCAGTCAGACGCTCGGCTCCCGTTTTGTGAATGGCGAAGGATTTTTGTTTTTGATGGCATTTGAAAATTAGACGGGAATTAGTGTTTTTCTTTGTTCTACCCAAACCTTGCGTTTGCCCTGGGCTGAGAAACGTCGATTGATAGACTACGGCGTTAATTAATACGGTGCTAATTTGAGTTTAAAAAAAGGAAGGAGGTGGCACTCGGCGCAGGGAGACGGTGGTGGGACAGTGACCTCTAGTGGCCGAATCTGGGCTTGCAGGCCGGACTGGCCGCCGAGGTTCGGGAAGCTTTTGAGGCTTTTCCCAGCAGCAAGGAAACTTATAAACTCGGGAGAGAGAGGAAACTACGCAGCTCCGAAGAGTTTTAGCCTTCGCCTGCTTAGTTGCCACTTTTAAGGGGTCTTTAGGCGAGAGTCGAGCGCGTATCACACAGCTCTGCCGTAGGACAAACCGGCCCAGAACGCCGGGCGCACGCGGGCTCCAGCGACCTCAGAGCGAGGTCGCGTCGCCCCGTTCATTGGCCAGAGGCGGGCAGGCGGGGGCGGCCGGTGGCTTTTCCGGCCCAGGCGGCCCAGGTTCGGATCCTGCCATCAGCACCTTGACTTGGACCTGGAGGGGCGCTCCTTCACGTTTCTGCTCAGAGCGTCCCCGGCTCGGAGTTTCTTTTTCCATCCTAAGTGAGGATGAGTCTGTCTGAACTCCAGAGGAGGTGATTAATCTGCGCAAGACCGCGCTAAAACGCCTTTGAAATCGGAGAGCCGAGCCAAGTGGAAACAGGCACCCGCATTTTATTCGGTTTTATCTGGATTCCTAAACGTTTGAGGATTCGGGTGCTCAATCTAATTTTTGTATGTATGTATAAGTATATGTGTATGTATGTATGTATGTATGTATACACACACGCGCGCGCGCGCAAAGATACAGTTTTAATGATTGGGGCCCGCAAGGTGGTATTTATGCCAATTTGTTTTAAAATTAGAAAAATACAGCGCGAGGTTGATCAGGGACAGGCTTTAGTATTTCCCACTGAAGTCCACGGAGTTTCCTTCGGACACTGGCCGAGTGTCCGCTTCTCCTGAGAGAAGATCTTCGGGGAAGCGTATTTATTGTCATGGAGCTTCCTCCTAAAAAGGGCTGGATGCCGTCCTGAGAGAAGCGGAGGTCTTTCCGTTCGTGGTGCGGTGTCTTGCGATGTCGCAACGCAAACTGGTTTCTTTTGGGTCAAGATCCAGAGAAGTTGCAGCACTCTGGGGTCTCCCCTGGAGCAGCTGTAGTCTGTCAAACGTTCCCACTGGCAGACACGAGGTTTATCAGGGATTGTTTGGATTATCATAACCCGTTTGGCAGGCGGGAGGTTCTTAACTTGGAGGGGATCGAAATAACATTTGGAAAAACCAAGTGGTGATACAGGTTATTTTATCATTTCCATTATTTATTTTCGATTCCTCATGCATTAAGTTTATTCTCTATTTATATCTCCATCCACACGCACATGTGTATCCTTGTGGGTGTGTTTGTGCATGTGTATGAAAAAAAAATACCCAGCCACTTGTAGTGAAACGATTCTTTTATGAAATATTTTTTCAACCTAAATTCGCTAAGTTTCTCCGAGCCCTGAGGCGTCCTGCATCTCTCTCCTCTATTAGCGGAAGGCTCCCCCCGCCCCCCCGGCCGTCCTTTCTGGGCCAAGGGGTGCCTAGTTTAACCACGTCAAAATAAGGGTAGGGAAATGTGACTGACAAAGAGAAGGACCCCGATTAAAAGTAAGCAGGGAAGAAAAGTTTCAATAGTTCAGCACAAATTTATCCTCATGCTTAGTGAAAAAATTCCAAGTGCCTAGATCTCAAGCTCCAGTTTGCTGCACCTCAGGTCAATGGCATCTTTAAAGGATGTCATCCACCAGAACACCTATATCTAAAAATTAAGCATCCGAAATCCGTGGCAGTTTTCCAGATAATTGAAGCGAACGCCCACATATTCCAATTGCTTTCCCAAATATTTCCATTTCTAACTATTGGATCAATTATATAACTATTTGCTCTTAAAATGCATCTGGGCTGTGATTTCTTTGCAAATAGTCACAACAGCACCATAAATACTGATATCCTAAGGTCATACTTAATACAATAGTTGAGTTCAGATGTATTTGGTATAACCTTGGTTCAGTTTATTATCAACAATTTGCACAATATAACGTGGATTTGATGATATCAAGTATGTATATTAGACTCACATGGGATAAAAAAATAAAGTTGGGGGATGATATTGATCAGCTTGTTCCCGAGTGATATAAAACCGCTCATCACGGAGTAGGTCCCACTAAATTCAGTCAGGCTTGCTTTTGAACAGACATGCCTAACATGTCATTAAACGCGTATTGTATAACGGAAAAATAGGTCGATGCCTTTTCAGGCGGAATGCATCTTCTCTGAACATTAATATAAGGTGTCTGTGCTATAAAATATCTGTAGTCCCCTGGAAATAAAAAGAGGGAGGTAGACAGGCCTATTGGGTGTCAAAAACCGAGCGTGTGGACTGCAAGCAAGTTTCTACCGGAAGGAGCTGAATTAACGAGCGGGGCTAAAGGAAAGGAGGGCTCTGGGTGCAAACCGCTGGAAGATGGGGGCAAAACGTCAACGGAAGCGACCCATGTCACGAGCGCTAGGATCGATCGCCATTCCTTCGCTGACTGAGCTTATACTGGGAGAACTAGGGCTTCCTCAGCCGCATACTCTGCATTCCCACGACCCGGGAACGCTAAAGGCTGGGCTTGCTGACCGGGCGAAGCGAACGTGAGCCCGGCTGCTTTGGCTGGTCGCAGGTCCCTTGTGCCAACCCATCAGTGACAGCGAGTGGTGGGATTGCTTAAGGCAGCAGAGACCCGAAGACCCGCTTGCCTGGGGGCGGCGAAAGCTCTCTACTGAGCAGTAAGGGCACGTTTGGGAAGAGGCTGGGAACAAGGGCAGGGAAAAGCTGAAGCCCGAACTACTTTTTAGCGGAAAAGTCAAATCCCTCCTGCGCCCCCGGCCTCCCGCAGCTCAGGCCCCGCGGAGGCAGGAGCGAGGACGCTTTTATTCATCCTGACCCCCTCCAGAGGAGCCGAGAAGAGGATGCTGTGGGGCGCCTTCCAGAGAACTTCCTGTCACCCCAAGCCCTTAACCAGGGAAGATGCAACCTGTAGTCCAACCATTGTCCTTGAAAAGCATATTATTAGGACCATAAGAGCTGCATTGATTGGGTAGGGCATGATCGGATGAACTCATTTGGAGGGCACTGGGGTTGTTAAGGCTTTTCTAGGCCCACAAAAGATTTCAAGAAAGTGCTCTCTCTTCTGGAGAGCTGGAGACATCTAGCCACCCTGATGGCGACCAGCTGGCTGAGCCAAAGTCTAATGGCCAGAAATGCCAAAGTCAAAAGAGAAGCATGCCTGGAATTGCACAGATTCTCCAGAAACCATTGTGATATCTGGGGATTTGTTTTTCTCACTCACCTGAGACTAAGAGCCAATGAACATAGTGCAATTTAACTTCTCAGTGATGGGGATTGAACTTCTGAGTAAACACAATGCTCCAAACTTTGGAATGGGTTGCAGGGTGGGGGGGAATCGAGTTTTGCTGAATCTGATCTTGGGACCCATTAAGGAGAGAGATGTTGCCAGTTCCAGCCTATGCATGATTACTCAGAGGGTTCACAAAGGTGACTGCTTGGTCAGCTTTAAAATCCAGGTTGAGTTACACTTTGAGTATGTCAATTCAAAGTGACAGGATGAAGTGCACATTTGCAAGGTCCCCAGAAACAAAGGCAAAGGGTGGGAGAAAAATAATTGCTTCTTAACCAATGTCCACAGGATGTAGTCAAAAAAGTAAAATGGCAGCTTTGATCACATCATCATGGCTACCATCTTGACTTTTTTGATCACACCTTGTGGACACTCCTGTTCTCAACTCAGGTATTGACCTTTCATGACATTCTACAGATGGAATGGGGAAATGGATGACAGTCAGGCATTCCAGTTTTCCGGGGTCAAGGACTGGGAGAGTTTCAGGTTGCACCATCTATTCTCCCAAGGGCTGCCTAACTAAGATCAAAAGGGTGGTTGATCCCCCTTTTGACAAAAGTGAGTAGTTCCTTAGAACTGTCTGCAATCTTAGGTTGAAATACTTAGGTAGATGCAACATAGGGGTAAAGAAAATCCCTATTTCTCTTTCTCTCCCCCTTTCCCCAACATTGAGGATAAAATGGAAGAACCAGATTTTCAGACTTGTTCAAGAAATCATTAAGAACACACAACTGTTTTCCTCCCGTGCACATGGTGGGATTGATTTCCAGTGAAACTCCCATCATATATCAATGCCATTTCTTTCTGCCTTTCTCTTCAATGATAATTCAGTTTGATAAAAGAGGATTTGCACTTTCGAAGGAGAACAGCCTGCTGAGAAGTGGGTTTGTACTGCTGTTCCTTAATTCCAAATGAGGGTTGTGGGTGTGAAAGTCCCATCTCTCACTGTATCAGCTTCCCTCCAATGGTCTGCATTCTCTGGCTTTCAGTTCTTCAGTTTAATCACAAAACAAGAATCCATGACGAAATTCTTTCCATTGTCATTTTTGGATTGGGGTCTATGGGCAGCCAGGGTGGCTTCAGAGTGATAGAAAAAGGTACCGAGAAAAAAGATGTGGAGTAGCATTTCTGTATTTGAGCTACCAAAAAGAGAATTGCCAAGTTCCCAAAGTAATTCTCAAAAATGCAACTAAAAATAATTGAAATAAATATTCCAGCACTCTGAGAATAAAGTAGAAAAATCCAAGCTTGTATCAAGGGAAATAATGTTTTGGGGGAAAAAATGGCAAGGTAGATTCTGGCACAAGTTTTCGTAAGTGTCTTTATAACCATTGAAACCCAGAGCTGCTGTCCAGAGAATGCAAATACATTGCAATTGATGAGAGCCTTATGATGTTTTTTACCATGTGTTTATTTTATTGTTTATTTGCACCCTATTCTCTTAGGTTGCCTTCCATTATTTTCCAAAGCTGCTGCCTGTGAGATATGTGGGACTTCATTTCCCAGAATAATATAAAATTGTACACCCTGAACTGCAAAGTGAATGAAACGAAATGTAAAAAATAAATGCAGAAACCCATGCCCCCCATACCAGGCACCCTGAATTCTCCACTAAGACAGGTTAGATGTGGCCGGTATAAATTAAAGAAATTTAGTATGGTTACTATTTTCAGGAAAGGCAAAGAACTTGTCCAGTCCCTACATTCCTGCTCTACATCCAGGGGAAATCCTCATAAGTCACTGTCTAATTATCTCAGTATGGTTTCTGGTATTATCTTTATATGATCATATATTAAGTTCATATATTAAATTAGCATCCATAAAATACATACATTTTTTTAAACTAAAGCTGCAATTTCAGGCAGGATACTTATCCTTTTGTTCCAACAACACTTCCTTCAATACAGTATAACTACATTTAGTTCTTAGTGAAAGAGCCAGTTTGATGTAGTGGTTAAGGCATCAGGCTAGAAACTGGGAGATGGTGAGTTCTAGTCCTCCCTTAGGGACAAAGCTAGCTGGGCAACCCTGGGCCAGTCACTCTCTCTCTGCCCTAGGAATGAGGCAATGGCAAACCACTTCCAAAATCTTGCCACGAAAACTTCAGGGACTTGTCCAGGGAGTTACAAGGTGTCAATGCTGACTTGAAGGCACCAAGAAAAAAAAAGGTTTTATTAAAATTTTATCGAAGTATGAAGCTTTGAAGCTTTGAAATTAAAACTAACCCTGTTTCTCACCCATCATAACTTCCAAATGGGTAGATTTCAACTTCCAGAATTCTCAGCAAGGGCCATGCTGGCTGGGGAATTCTGGAAATTAAAGTCTCAGAACTTCCCATTTGGAAGTTCCCGAGACTGAGAAACTCCAATCATTACTTATTTTTTCCCTTAAATAATCTATTTTAAGTAATTCAAGGTATTTCAGCTCAGTTAGAGAAAAGTACTTCCATTTTATTGCAATTGTAGGCAATCTTTTGCAGCTGGGCTTGCATTATTTATTGTTGCTTGCACAGTCAGTCAGATGTTTAGACTGGATTTGGCATTTTTATCCACCTATTGAGTCCTTCCCAAGGACCTGGGATAGGTAGATGTTGTTTGACGGTGTTAAAGGTATCGTCACAGGATGTAAGCTGTTCCAAGCAAAGCTGCCTTTTGCAACTGACTGATGGTGATTTTGTCAATGCCAATGGTGTTAAGTGGTGCTCCCGATGTTTTGGAATTGCACCCAAGGCACCTATTATGATTGGTACTATCTTTGCTTTCTTTTGCCACAGTCATCCTACTTCTATTTGCAGGTCTTTATATTTGTGTTTTTCTCCAGTACTTTCTTTTCTATTCTGCTGTCTCCAGGTATTGTAATGTCCACTATCCAGACTTTTTTTGTCTTTCTTATCAACAGTTTTTAAGTCTGGGGTGTTGTGTGACAGGTGCTTGTCTGTTTGAATTCTAAAGTCCCAGAGCACTTTAGTTTCTTCATTTTCTATTACTTTGTCTGTTTTGTGGTCCCACCAGTTCTTGCTTGCAGGCAAATGGTATGTATGTATGTATGTATGTATGTATGTATGTATGTATGTATGTATTTATATTTTAAGTTAGTCTCTAAAGGCCATGGGGTATTGCAATGACACAGTGATATTCCTGGTGGCAAAGTCTTCTGAGCTTACTTTGAATACTTTGGAATTTGGGAAGTATGTGTTAATTTTAGCTATATAACAATGTATATTACTTGCTATTTCTTTGGAAAGCCCCTTCCCAACCCCACAATTTGAGCAACCACATTTCTGCATGTTCCCACTGAATTTCAGCAGTAACATTGCTCCTGGGAGTTATGGCTCTGTTTTCCTGAGAACGTATTCATAGTACATTCATTTTAGTGGGACAACCTGCATCTTAGGGATTCCTTTCTGTGACACGAATGCACTAATCTAGTAGCAAGGGATCTACTTGCTCACAGCAGAATATATGGACATCCTGGGCTTCATATTGTTCAGAGCTTTCTGCTTAGTGGGCATTAATTCTACAGGATTCCAGGGCAGAATCTTTCCCATTCAGCTGGTCTTCTCAGAACCATAAGCTTCTGTGAAAAGCCTTCACCACTGAAGTACAGCTCTCCCTACTAACAGAGATGTGCCTATAGATCTAGAGTCATACCCTGTAATGCTCAGAGCAAGACTTTGGATCCAGAGGCCATACTGCCAATTTATTTTGAAAACCTGAAGCCAAAATGCATGCCACATTTGGTTGCTATTCCTTTTGAAACAGTTGTGGGGGATCTGTGGCCCTCCAGAAGTTATAGAACTACAATTCACAGGTTCTGTCATTGTAGGCTCTGCTAGTTGGGATGCTGGGAGTAATAATTCAGCAAGGTCTGGAAGTCCAGGTGAAGCCATTGTTCATATCATAAGCAGGTTGTGATCTGTAGGTTCCAAATATTTAAAATAGATAAATACTGAGTTGCAAATATTTAGCCTTCATTCTTGGATATATTTCAATTTGTTGTGCTTTGGTATGCTAGGATTTCAGCTTTTGTTGTGTTTAGTCTTCAAACTTTCATAGGGCTGATAGAGAAATGTTCTGTCACTGGAGTGGTATAATTCTTCAACATGACTGTACCTTTGTTCATAAGCTATCCAATGAAAAAAATCACATGCTACCATCTCAAGACAATGACAACAAAGAGAGTACAGGTAGTCCCCGGGTTAAGAACGCCCAAGTTACATACGACTCATAGTTAAGAATGGGGCCTATTGTAGCAAAATTCAAGTTAAATGCACAGTGATTCAAGTTAAAATCACAATGGTTTGAGTTCATTACACAATACTACTTATATAGTACAGTATTATACAATAATATTGTTCTGGTTTGCATACAAATTTGACTTAAGGACAGACTTTGGGAACAGAACTCATTCTTAAACTGGGGACTACCTATACAAAATTAGAAAAACTTCCAATGGTAAGAACACTTTGACAGTGGAGCCAGTTGTCCAGGAGAGTGGTGAGTTCCCCTCACTGGCTGTGTTCACAATTCACAACCGTCCACTGAGAATGCTTTAATTTGGATTCCTAACCAAACAGAGCACTGAATTTAATGACGTAATTGGGTGCTTCTAATTTAATGTTTCTATGAAAACTAAGAGGGGTTTGCACATAGTTTAATAGATTCAGGGATAGAAAGCAGTTCATATGACTCCTAAAAGACTTCTTCTGAATCCTCTGGCTATAGAGGGGTGGGGAACATGTGGCTTCAGATGTTGCTGAACTCATTTGCAGCAGCCCAAGCTGGCATGGCCAATGTTGTGCAATGGTCACAGTTGTAATTCAGCAACATCTTGATGGGCCAATGGTTCCTCACCCAAGAATATAGATGACAGGAGAAAAGAGTTTAGAGAAAAGCTAGTCTGACTCTTTTCAGAGAACCTGCCATGGAAACACATTGATAATGATGCTCTAGCTAATAAAACAAACCATCAGTCTAAAGATCAAGCTAACAAGAGGTTTTCAGTAAGCGGATGGATTCTTCTCCATCAGCCTTCTTCAACCTGGTGGTTGGAACTACAATTCCCAGAATTCCCAAACAACACGACCAAAGAAAATCTGGGAATAGCCAGTCTCAATGTATCTGGGAGGTAAGAAGTAGGGAAAGACTATACTAGATGTTACTATTCAGGGAAGTATAAGTGAAAGCATGTTCTGATAAGTGTCACTGAGTCATGATCAGGTTCCTTTAAAAAAGGAAACAGGCTGTTGCAGTCCACATAAGATCTCGCAGAAGACATTAAAATTAATTGTGAGTTACTGCAGATATTATTTATTAGTTACTGAAAGTGTCAGTAAGCAGATCCTGTTTTATAAGTTAATACAGTTATTTACTACAACCAAATATCTCCCTTCCTTATTTACCTTGAGAGCTGGGTCAGGGATAATTGTATTACTTCCAAGAGAAAAAGCCTCCTCTTTACAAAAATAACATGCTTTGTGTTCCCAGTAGTATACAATATGGATTCAGTGGTCAGGCAGCAAAGTACATGCCCTGTTAACGATGACATCCTTTTTAACAACTCTTGATCATTTGGGGAATGCCACTCTCAGTTCCAGGGCTGTTATTGTTGTTACTGAACCAAGCTCACATGCTGTATATTTAAAAACTATGAAAGTGAATTCTGGGAAAGGCACAATTTCTCAAGATTGGCAGGGACATTGTGCATTTAGAGGCAAATGGGCAAACTATGGTGGGCTTTTGATGCTCTAGTCATGAATAGCAGTGGGATTCCAAAGGTACCAAAACAAGGAGTCGAACTGGGCAGAAATGGCCTTTTGAACTTCACCACATTTGGGAGCAGAGAAATTGGGAAGAAGAATTTTCCAGCTACTTGTCAAAGACAGAATTCCTGCTGAGTGACAGTAGCACAATGACACTAGTGCTGTTGCTGATAAAACTCAGTGGGAAGAGCTCCCTAATAATATCTTATTTTCCTTTAGGATTTAATTGAAGCGAAGGAAGCCAGAGAAACTGCAGACTCTAGAGACTTGATTGTACAATGATATGATATGCATCCTTGGTCTCCTTGCAAAGAATGCTGGAACGCAGTCATCCACCCCTGAGGATTTCTCCCAAATTCTCTTCTTCAAAAAAATCCTAAAGCAAACTTCTTTCACTACATTTAATGCAAACTGGTGGGTAAAAATGCAGGAAGATGTATCTTCCTGGCATTAGTGAAGAGCAATTGCAGGGACTGGATCAGCCAGAGATGAGGCATTCAGTCCATGGGGAAAAGTCATGTGTTGAAGGGGAGCAGATGTCAATAGAGACAGCTTGTCTGGCTGTTTGGATGCCAAATGTGTGGCATGAATCACTGGAGTGAGCTTGTCAACCAGCCTGTGAAGTTCAGTTGCATCTGGTTTGATTGTTTGTTAGGGAGAGGTGACATTTTGCTGTAGGCTGTGTTTACTGAAGAAAAAGAAACACTGCCAAGAACGGAGTCTGAAGCTCAGTTTTGCCCCCACTTCTTGTAAAAACTGGTTGCTAAGAAAAGATTTTTGTAAAATTGAAAATCCCATTTTTCTTTACAGACAAGTGGGGAATGCAAGCATGACAAAGGAAACCAACTTGATTCTCTTATGTAAGAAGAATCATGTTTCCCTTTAGAGGAGGTGCCCATCGCTAGCTGGCAGAACAACACACAATACAAAGTAATCAGAATTTATGGATTGAAAAGGGTTTAATTTCACTGATGCCTACTGAAAGCTAACTTCAATGCAAAGGGTTTGAATTCATTGGGTTATTTTATATGCTCCTGTAAATTTCCCTAATCTGATGCCCTCCAGAATTGTTGGACTAAGTCTTCTGTTATACTTCCAGTGATTCAGTGTGACTCAGCCTATGTGAATAAGTTCTGACTGAATTCAAATTGGAGACTGGAGTTTTGAAGAGAGTATGCTTTGCTTCAAGGTTGTGACTTCAGTGGTAATTCAAGCCAATTCAAGATTGGATCTGAAGTAAGATTCATCCAAGCTACAATGGGAAAATTTCAAAACGTCTTAAGCTACTTAATTTTTGGACAGAATGGAATGAGAAGATCAAACATGGCAGAACCTTTACAGGATACATAGCTTCAAAGGTCTGATAGATATATCATTTTAAAATACCCCTCCAGCCTTTCTTTTAAGGCTGAGAGAGTGAGGCAGAGAAAAGGAAAATGCAACAAGCCAGGGCATCCTGGGGGTGGTCAAAAAAGTCAAGATGGCAGCTGTAGCCATGTGATTGAAGCCCCACTTGTTTTTAAAATGCATCACATGCACACCACGCTTTAAAAGCAGGTGGGACTTTGATCACCTTATCGTGGCTTCCATCTTGACTTTTTTCTTCTCTGAAGATGCCTCTCCAGTACGCCAAGCCTCCAAACTGTCTGTCTAGCAAACCACTTCTGGAGACGTTGGCTGAAACAGTGCAGGATCATATTCCAATTTAAAAATCTACACTTGCACATCCACTTTAACAAATAAACTCTTATGTGTTTACTTTCTGTTCTGGAGTACCACAGACGTTTCCTTTGCTCTCTCTGAGCTCTGGGTTTTTGGGACTGCCATAAGGGCTGGCATAGCATCTTGGCAAGCTTGGCTCCTCATGGGAAAGATCTCTTTAATACCGCCTTGTGTTGGGCAATGGCACACTGAGTGGGGCATGCTGGCAAAGTTTGGCTTCATATGGCCGGAATTTGGAAGAATAAGAGCTGACCTGATCTCGTGGGCTTCGCTGCCTCTGATCCTGTTTGTCTGGGGTGCAAGGAGGGCTAGCATAGTTGTTTGGCAAGGTTGATCCCTTCTGGGAAAGACAGTATCAGGATTCAGATGTATCAAGTTGTGGCTTACTGGCTATACTCTATGTCAGTTAATTAGCAAGGATGGTGGAAACAACCAGAAAAGTAGGCAGTTTGTAGAGAAAGAAGATGGCATCAAACAAGTGCCATTCATAGACCTGCACCCACTCCATTCTTAAAAGCAGCAACTGTTCAAACCAGTGCCTATCATTGTAAGCTTGGGATTACACATTCCCTGTAATGTGAAAAAGCTTCAATTTGCCAGAGTCATGTAGAAAGCAAAAGTAAGGTTTAACTCAAGAATGGTGAGCTTGGACCCCATATTTGGAATGTTAAGAGCTGAGTTAAATGCCCAGGTCTGTTGGCAGGACCAGCACAGAGCAAGTGTAGCATTCTAATAGGACAAGACTGGGCAAAGCTGAGACTATTGATATTAAAAGCTGAGAAAGTGAATGAAGGCCAAGTGTATATTAGCCCTGCCACACCAAAAGAAATCTGATAAGCCAAGAGTTCAAGCGAAGGGAGACATCTCATTGTCTGTGTGCTCATGCCAATGTCAAACTGTCACACCATTCCATCCCACCCTCAACCAACTCGACACATGGAATTGGTTGCAACACTGTGTTGTGTATTAGAATCTCAGTGGTAGCAGAAAACCCACCAAATCTCCCAAATGCTTTGGAGCCTTCCAGTTGCAATTTCTTGCTTTGAAGCAGGTCCCCATTTTGATGTCTGGATATGCTTTGAAAAGATAATTTGATCAAAGCTTCTTAAAATAGAATTGCCAGTATGAAGCATTACATAGCCTTAACTAGCCTGCCATAGGTAATGGGAACTGCAGTCCTTCTAAGACCGCAATACTGGGAATAGAAGGTTGTATTTCTGGTAGAAAGTTGACATTAATGTAAACTTTGAATAGTAGTTGTTGTGAGTTCAGTTTGTTTTTATTGTAGATACAAGCTCCAGATATAGATTTACCTGAGTGAGCAGAAATCCTATTTTGTCAGGCATGAAGGTATAGACCAAACACATTTGCCTTAATCCTGGATAACAACTGGTGAAGATAACTAGGCTGAATGGGTGAAAGTTGCGTGTCTCTCATGTTTTCTTCACTGAAGTTTCCTTCAACCTGATGCTCTATAGACCTTTTTTCCCAACTGCACTGAACAACAGCACAATTATTGTTTGATAACACTAATACTTGGAAGGCAACATTTGTATTATGTCTTTTCAGCTATAGGGACATTACAAAGTGGCTGACTATAATTCAGAAAATAAAAATAAAATAAAAAGATAAACAACTCTTAAACAACTACATAGACCCAACCATGCAACGTCTTTTCAGCACCAAAGGAATATGGTTTTTTAGGATTCTCATAAAAAGTGAGGTTGTCATCCTAAGTCCTCTGGTTCTGCTTAGCTCAGGGCAATTATAATTATTCTGCAGGAGGTATATTCAGTATTGAAAACTTACAGTTGTTTTAATGCGGTGAACAAGTACAGTTCACCTCTGATGCCTTTTGGCTTATAATCTTGCTTCAGAGCCATGATGCCACCCCATCAACCACCTCCTGTATCCTGATCAGTGCTGTACAAGCCAAGATGGGATGGTCTTTGTAGGCAAAAAAGAAAAGGGATGAGTTAAAATGGTGAAAACACAATGATGATTTTGAGTGTAGTCATTCTGCCTCATAGAAACCAAATTTAGGAGACCAAGAGTAGAATGGGCTTATTAAGATTATTACCAAGTCTTGCAGATCTATCAAAACAGAAGGTCATTAATGTAACAGCACATGGAGAAAAGCGCATGATTATATTCAAAGCAAATCACAGCATTACTGCAATGCTAAAGGTGTAGATAATGCAAACAGTGGAGTAAGGTCACAACAGGCACCCCAATCTTCTAGACTGGCAGTATTCCTAGGGCTAAAAAGTAGTTTCCATTGCAGCTTCTCAAGCTAATCAGTGAGATTCCCAGAGGAGGAAGCAATACAAAATGGTTGTTGGAGGCAGCAGTAGCTCTGGGAAAATGGAAATCCAGGATAGGGTCAGTTGAATGAACAGCAAGATGTGGAAATGGTTCCTCAACATTTGAGAGGTCCAGAGTTGTACTAGCAAACTATGCTGAACCAGCAGGAAAATACTGTGCCAAAATTTGTCTTGCAATTTCTCAAACTCTTTCCCCCCCCCCTTGGAAAAACTATATGTCTATTTTTATACTGTATTTTCTGCCTGCTGGAGAATTTCTTTGACATTTTTCTTAGCCACTGTATTGCTGCTGCTGCTGGAGGTGCTAAACCCAATACTGTTGCCTGTTACATATCTTTCCATTACTGCAACACCTCCCTGCCTGTCCAGTCCATTGTCCCCTTTCCTAACAGAAAGTCAATACGGAGCTAACTCTTGCTTCCCTTATTTCTAAGTTCTTCTGTGCTATATAAAGTAGGGCTCCCTTCTCCTCCTATTCACTAATTAGGATTACATTTCAATATTTTGCTGGGTTAGCAGTACTTTTTTATACTCACTAATGGCTGGTTATTTGCTTTAGTTTCTAAGATCCTAGAATAGTGATCTATCTAATAGTAAGGATTCTTTTTTTTTAAAAAAAGGCTTGTTCAAGGTTTTTATTTATCACAGATCTTCTTTTAGACATCTTCCTAAAACTTACCATGTGACAAATCCATCTACCCTTCCCAGCACACATCTTTGGGTGAAGGAAGCAAGTTTTTAGAGGCCTCAGATGAATGGGATCGCCTTAATAAAATTGAAATATAAAGGAATGTGCAGCACCCTTGAAGCTGACTGGTTGTAAAGAATTTATCCAACTGGTGTGAACGGGGCTGTTTGTAAAAAGCCTCATCTCAAAGCCTCATCACAAACATCCCAATATACAAGGCATCTGTCTTGCAGTTCTTCCTGGCACCTTGAACTAACTTGTTTCTTCCCCTCAGGAAGGCTATTGTTTTCCTTGAAGATAATAGACAAGAAAAGGGGCAAATCCCCAAGGCATCTGCCTGGAAGGAGGATGAGATAAGAAATGGGGCAGAAAGTAATTTGAGATCTCTTGCTTACTGGCGTATGCCTGCATCATCACATGAGTATGTATGTATGCATCTTTTCCCCTTCCCCTTCTTGTAGAAATGTATAAATATCAGGGTATCCATTTG
The DNA here is from genome assembly GCF_059951505.1 of Python bivittatus. Lineage (NCBI taxonomy): Eukaryota > Metazoa > Chordata > Lepidosauria > Squamata > Pythonidae > Python > Python bivittatus. The sequence goes on from NW_028277112.1 coordinate 10,733,180, forward strand.
GCCTGCAGGGGAGTGTCTCCCTCTAACCCTTGGTGGGGTCCCCTCTAGTGTGCACTGTCTAACAAACACCGCAGTGAAGCTTTGATTATTTTCATTTGAGTCCTGTGTTTTGATTCCACAGAAACTGGTGTACCAGAGCTAGATGGCAAAACTCTGAATGACACCAAATGGCAATAAGCTTTCCTTGCTGCCATCTGATGCTCGTTCAGATTTTTGCAGCCCAAATCTGGAAGTTCTGCTATTCCCATGTAGCAATTATATGGGAAAGTAAGCACTGGCTTTGGAACCTGGAGTAATCTTGAAAACTGCATTTGTATTTCACTTATATCTCAGCCTGTGATCCTTCCTGTTGTTAACTAAATGACATATATCAAATATCCCGTGGCATCTGGAGCAAATCACACTAATGCTCAAATGATGACAGGCATAGAGGGACATCAACATAAAGGACTACTAATACTGATGACTATGAACTCTTGAATTATAGATAGTAAGTCTTATAACCTGATTACTAGGAAGCAACAGTGTAAGGGAGTTATCATCCTTCAATCCAGGTCTGTGAGCTTCCCAAATGCATTTAGTGGATCATTATGTCAGTGCTGGATTACATGGGCCTATGGCCTAAATCAACTGGACTCTTCTTACACTCTTATCTGGACAATCCTGAGCCTCTCCAGGGGATTATAGGATGAGAACTAAAGTTGACTTTTAATCATGAGTTTTTTTTTTCATGAGTAAAGTTTTTTTTTTTTTTTACTGATAATTGTTTTCTTTGACTATCAATATTTAATTCTAACACTGTTAATTTTCTGGTTTATTAGCCATTTTTTGGTTTTTGTTTAAAGGTATACATTCAACAGCTTGGAAACTCAATAAAGAAAGGCAGATGAAAACAATCTTTTTCTTTAGCTAGGCAATATGTATTGTGTGATAATATTGTATCAGTCCATTGAAAAGGGCAAAAGGTTGAGATTTCACTGCTATAAATATCTTCCAACTATTAGTTGGTTCCTTTGTATAGGTTCATACTCCCATAAGAACTCCTTTAACTGAATTTCTGAAAATGCCAGAGCATTTCTTTGCATCTTACTGCAGAACCTAGTTTTTAATTCTTATTGTTTCCCTCAATTGCCTTTGGATTTTTATTTCCTGATTAGATGGCACATCCTCAAGAATGGTAGTCAGGGGAAACTGGGAACCCAAGAAATGAGCAGGTATTGTGGAATGAAATGACAGCAACAACAAGGAATGGCCACTGAAGCCCAGCTGAGCAGCAGTTCAGTATGGAAAACAATGTCAAGTCAGATGCAGTATAATGTGATGGCAGGATTCAAATCAAAGAGGTATGGCAGGGCCATGTGTTCCAACTACAAAGAACTAGCAGCAGCATTCAAGTAGTAAAGAATTGGACAACTTCAAGATGAACAGCATGGCTGAAAAACTGATACAAAAGCAGCTGTATCAGTAGTTCATCTGCCCAGACTTGTAGAGGCTGCTATAGCTTTTCAAGAATATAACGTACCAAGTATAAAAGCATCTTTTTTATGTCCCACTGTGCATCCTGCAGCAGGCATTAGCCTCTTTAATGGAAAGTGTGTGTGTGTGTGTGTGTGTGTGTGTGTGTGTAGGTGTAAGTGCCTTATTTATTTTAAAGTGAAATGTGTGCTTCTAATGTTACAGTGTCCTGTGACTATCACCTTTGACAGGCTGGCAATTGTTTCCACATTTTAAACCATATCAGATCAATGTAGGCCTAGTAAGAGATACAAACCATCCTTGGCCTAAACAGGGCTTTGAGATGAAAGAATGGGCAGGCGTAGGTGCTGATGGTAGGTGCATGGGAAACTTGGGGCTCTAAAGTAGGGTGCCCATATGTCAGGGAGGACAGGGCCCTTACAGCTGTAACTGGGGTGGTGGGAGGAGGAATACAGAATTCCTTATGAAGCACAATGATTTGTAAATAACCTGAAATACGGGACAGAAGGCTGTGCAGCTAAAATGGCCTGGAAAATTATTGCTACTGTTCACAGGTGAAGATAACAATTCTAGAGTTATTTAGGCATTATCCCTACCCCCACCCACCATGCCAATATTAGGGTAGTTGGATAGAGAGAGTAGGAGCCAGGATGTCCATGGGGGCGGGGGTCAAAATGGTGTTCAGATCCCATGATTGCAGCCCTACCCCCATATATGTGCTTTAACATCATCACTTTTTTGACTACCTCATGGATGCCTCTGGTAGGGTCACATCTGCCAGGTCCATTCTGGCTGTTACATTTATACCGGTAGCACTCCCAGTTGTCTGTATTTGAAGAAAAATCTGTGTTCATAGGTTCCTGGGTTCTTTAGATTTCTAAATCATGGGTGCAGCCAATGTCCAAGACTATGAACAAAAGTTAATCCTAGCAATGATACCTTATTCATTTCTACAGTTCAGTTTTGGGTCTGCCCTTTTATGCATTTGGCTACTATGCACTAACTCAAGACAAATAAATTCTCTTCAACTTGGCTTTATCCTTTTCCTTCCGAGTTTATTCCTGGACGTCAACATAACTGAAAGCACTTCTTTAACCAGAATCAAACATTGAAAGATTGATAATTTATCCTCCTAAATAATACTACAGAACATGAAAATTCTCAGTCCTCAGAACATTTCTGGCTTTATAGAAGCTTCTCAAATTTTCCATGCGTTTGTTTCCCTGGTTGAATGTTTTTAGTGATTCACTACTGTAGTGCACTTGATGCAGAAACAAGAGGAGTGACATTGTACTGTGAAAAGAGTAATGTAATTCAGATAGAAATGCAATGTACATGGCCAGGAGATGTATGTGCCAGTTGTTGATGAACAAATTTAGGGATTCTTTCTTACAATTCTTTGTTTTTAGGCCAGATTTAGCCAGGATAGTCTTTCAAGCAGAGTACTATCTTTGGTAAAAATAAGAGATAGGACCATTCTGGTTCCAGCTGAGGCCTGCTGTGGAACAACACATAACAGCTTATTCTGTAAGGAAGCCATGCAACCCAAAATTTGTATAGAAAGTTGCATTGGCACCTTAATAAGACAGCCATTTCTATATCCTTCTCCATGAAGGCTGGTGGTGATAGGGAAAGCCCGCTACTGGGTCTGCAATTCTGAGATTTTGCCAGGCATTCTTGTAGCCGGTGCCTATGGAACCGTCAAGCTATTAAACCCATAGTGAACCATGGTTTATGGCATAAGCACAGATTTCTGAGTTTACTGATGTACAAAATCATAAATTAACTTGAAGGTTCAGGTCTGTAAAATATGGTAGGTTAAAATACAGCTGCCTGGTTTGTGGTTCAGTGTGTCATGGAAATGCAGCCTGTGTGACTGATCAAGAATGGGAACAATGTGTTGGTTGCCTTGTTAAGAATAGAAGCATTTGGCTGCCTAAGGCAAATCAACAAATATAAGGCTATCATATATGAGCTGCAAAAATCTGGCAGCAAAGGATTTACAAGAGTTTTCTGTAGGTCTTTGCTGTCATGCAGTGGTTATGTGGATTTCTGCACCTGAACTATGGGAAGAATTGTAAAAAATAGCACCCTTCAAATTTGCTGCTTTTCAACAACAACAAAAAGAGTACTTCATATGGTTTGGTTCATCATGATGAAAAATTGACACCTTAAATAAAAAAAGTGAGGAGGTTACTTTTCTCTGCCTAATATCAAAACTGCAATTTTATACTCACTTAGCCCAATTGAATTCCAGCTGTTTCTGTAGAAGTCTCTGCATGTCTGAACAGAAGTAACTCTCTATATTATTTCCTAGTAAAAGTGCTTAATATTACAGCATTTGAGATTATTGAGCAAAAACATGTTTGCCTGACACACATGAAAAAGGGGCAAAGTGTTAATCATGTAGTTGCATCTGCCATCTTGATGTTTTGACCCCTCCTCCTGCCCTCTGCAGATGACCCTGCATGTCTTGCCCTACGTTTAAATGTTCAGAACAGAGCCAACAGCATAAGATTCTAGAAACTTGTTCAGGAACATACATTAATCCTGTTACACTAATGTGGTATAGAGGTGTGCTATTTATTTATCAATGATTGTATCTCCAATTGTTGCAGCTTTCTGCTCAATTACAGTGTGACAGTATATTGGAGAACCAGAGATTCAATTTGCCATTTAGTTATGATGCTTCATGAGTGATAGCAGATCTATCAGCCTACTTTACAATGCAGGATTATTGCAGGATAAAATGAAAGGGTGGGAGGGAGGAGAAGCATATATTCTTCTTTGAATATTCTGGAAAAGATATAATTGTAATAAATACAGAGAATGCTCTGTACCATAATGAAGATTTCTGATGTTTTCTTATGGGGATTACCCTTTTCCAACCAGAAAGCCTGTAGATGTATTGATGTGGACTTCTATAATTTCTAGCCAACATGCTGAAGACATCTAGTTTGTAAAAGATTCTCTCTGTTCTTGTTCAGCTACATGAAAGATAAATTTACCTATTCAGCAAAACAAGTCATAAAACTTTCCTTGAGTATTTTAGATGGAAGATGAACGGGGCTGTAGCTAACATGCTGTAATCAGCCCAATCTGACCAGATCATTGACATAATACTTAGGTTATGGCAGAAAAGCAGCTGATGGAACCATCAAGCTATTATGTATTGAACAGTGGAAGTTGCTTAGTTGACCGTTCCCTCACTTTTTTAGAAAGAATTGCCTATAAAAGTGCATCTAATAAATACTGTAGCTATATCCCTTCTCCTAATATGCCTTTCTCATTCCAAATATGTACAACTCATATCCCCTTGTACCCTGAATTGGTTCTGCTCAAGGAAATATTTGTCATGTGTACATTTGATATAATTTCTTGATTATGTGCTCAAGGCCTGGTTCTTTAGCACCAAGTAGAATTACAAAGACTTTCCAAGATCCATCCAGGGCATATATGGTATAGTGTCAGCCCATACTGGAAACTACAGATAAACTATGCATTTATTTTTGGGTGAATGGATCCAATTCAGTTTTCATATATTTCAAAATTAATGCACAGTGCTAAGAAATGGATTCTCATTCACAATATTCTCTATTTTTTTTTTTTTTGATAAAGGGTGTGTTTCCTGTATAGGTGTGACAGCAAAACATTGAGATCAATGGTTACTCCTAGAGACTTAATTTTTCTAAATTATAATCTGACAATGAGATATTTGGGGCCCTGCGGGGCTCTTCCCATTAAGAATGTCTCAGGAACATGCAACAGCTAGGACACGCGGTAAAAAATGGCAGCCAGTAGGAACCAGTTGCTTTTACCACCGTTATTACACACCCACTGAAGATGGTGAGACAATTCAAGCCAGGTGAAATTATAGCTTGAATGAAACTATTATATTTAATGTAATTAACTAATTAGTTACTTTAATAACTAAAGAAATAAAAATGACCAAAAAGAGCAACAAATACTTGAACCTCAGATCTTGGCTACTGTATGTGGGGAAAAAAAATCACAAGAGATATAGGAAGGAGAACTCTTGGGGAGAGATAAGGGGAAAGAGGAAATGGAAGAAGCAAAAAAGGGCTGTATCATAGAAGTGTCTGGTGGGAGTTGCAAGGTGCAGAAATATTTGGCTTCTGGTCTATTGCCTCACTAGGCTTCAAAGCTTGGCCGGCCCACTTAGGATTTCAAGTAAGCAAAGTACAGATCTCTGGAAAAATTGCTTGCTTTCTATTTGCTGCCAGCCAGTTTGTCAAAACACTATGGAGTATGTTTTGAAAAAGTGTGTTTTAGGCAGTTAATTACACATTAGCCCCAGAATTATCTGCACATTGCTGCCAATAACTTCCTGGGACCTTATAAAAGGGAAGCAACAGAAATGCCTGTTGGCCACCTTGCTTGATCTCTTGCTTGATCCAGAAAAACAAGAGCTTGAACTTCCCCAACTCTAAGAGACTCTGTAGTATTTACTTGCATAGTGAAATCTCTGAGTAACAGCTTCCAATCAATTTCTAGAATCTGTTGAAAGTACCAGTCTTGATCTTTAAAGTATTAAATGAGACCGGAGAACTTCAAGGATTGCTTTTCCTCAGGTATAACTACTTGGATGCTGACATCACCTTCAAGTGCCCTTTTCTAGATGCTTTTCCCATGGAAGGTGTCAGATGCTACTCGGAAGTCACTTTTGATAGACTGTTGCAGACTCTCCATAGAGATTTACAGTACACTTACTTTGCTGCCAAAGATCTTAGAAAAAAATATTTCCCAAGACATTTACAGCTTTTTAAAAATTTTAAACATCTGTTTACACTTTCTGGTGTCATTTCAGAATCAGTTTTAATAGACCTTGATTGCTATAACAAGTTTAACTGTTGATTTATTTTAATATTTAGATATTGTAATGCTCTGAAAATGTATTACATTGACAGGGTATTAATATTGCCGTTAATATTGGATCTTCCAAATGAAAAATGTTGCTGCTATTATAGCTCATTATTTCTTTTGGAAAGGTAAGAGCAGATTATCTCCCAATATTGTATCCACCTGCAGATCAATTTTCCTATGGCTTCATTGCTGCAGACCAGTAACTTAGCCCAAGTTATTAAGAAGTTATTGATGTTTCCATCTTTTTGAGAATAACACAACGATATATTTTAATATTTCTGTATTGCCATCACTTTTAAGATAGCATATCACCAGAATAGATACTGCCACCCATAAAGGTCCTGTCAGCAGAGAGTTAATATGATAATGGAGAAAAATGCAGGACAAGGGTCGCTCTCAGAATTATACCGTATCCTGTCTGTACATTTTAAACTGCAGGCTACAGAAAAGATCTCTAGGTCTGATATGTGACAGATGTCTAACTGAGGCAAAGACTACTTAATTCTTTAAACAAAAAATGCACCAGAGACACTGTATCACTAAGAAAGCCAGTAACTTTACTGATTTGGCTGCAAAATACAAATTATACCTTATGTCCAGCAGGAGAAACTTTTGAATTTTTTGCCCATTTATTTATTTATTGTTCACTACAGACAGCTGATTAAGTCTCTTGAGATACACAGGTGTGATTTTTAAATTTGTTATCTTGTCATCTAGTGGCGACAAAGTCCAGCTTATGCCGCTGCGAGCTTCTAAGCTTAATATTTCTTGCAAAATGCTTGTATGTGCCCATCAGCAGGAGGATATCACTGATTTGATTAAAACAAATTCCCAGGATTAAAATAAAATAAAATAAAGCAAAAGCAAATCATCTGAAGCAATCCAAGTCAAATATTTTTAGGGTAAGCGAGTTTCATTTACCACCAGGCTGACATCTTTGAATCAAATTGAAGTATGGGTCAGTTTCAGGTACAAACAGGGACAGCAAAACTAAACAACTTGGTTATGCTCATCATGTAGAGAATTTGATACAAACTGTGCAATTCTATGCTTGGATTGCTCCACATCTTTGGTTAGAATATGTTCACAAAAGCCTGTTATTAGTTTGAGAGTGAGGTCTTCTCAACTGACACCAATGTTCCACTAGCCGTTCGAGGGACCCACCGTGTCAGAAAATGGAGGCCGCAGATGTGAAGATGTCACTGCAGATGGCATAAAATGGGAACAGATGAATATGTTGGGTTTAGGCAACAGCGTTTATTGAGGTTTCAAGTGGCTTTTTGGGACACAAAGACAAAGCATTTGCCTTCTAGAGGCAGGAGGAAAGAAAGAAAAGAAAAGAAAACCACACTGTTGCATCTATTAGGAAGATGGATAAAAAGCTAAGACAAAGGTAAACAATACAAAAAGGGGTTTTTGACATTCTTGAAAACAGCATAGCAGTTGTTTTATTCTTGCATTTTAGCTTTGTTTGAAAAAAAAAACTCTTGAGAAACAGCAGATATCACTGTATTATTAAAAATTTTAAATTCCACTTCTGGGAAAAATAGAAATCATTTGGTTACCAAAAAAAAGAAGAAGAAGAAGAAGAAGAAGAAGAAGAAGAAGAAGAAGAAGAAGAAGAAGAAGAAGAAGAAGAAGAAGAAGAAGAAGAAGAAGAAGAAGAAGAAGAAGGAGGAGGAGGAGGAGGAGGAGGAGGAGGAGGAGGAGGAGGAGGAGGAGGAGGAGGAGGAGGAGGAGGAGGAGGAGGAAAAAAAAACCCTTTGATTAAGCACTGAAATGATTTTAAAAACTCCTTTTCTGAGAAAGGCATCAATGCATACAATATATAAATGTCTGCAGATTGTTCTCCATGAGCTTTCCCCAACCTAGTGCTCTTCACATATGGATTATAAACTCCATCCTGCCCAGCTAACATGGCCAATGTCTATTTGTTTTAGGATGGGAATTGTATTGTGACACTATATTAGAAAGGCACCAGATTTGGAAAGGATGGTATACATCATACTACTGTCATCAGAAAATAGGCTTTATCCCTTCATTAATTAGCCTTTTCCAAATAAAGATCAGCTTGAGGGGAGAAGGCATCCTTTTGGCTATTGCATGTTGCCTTTAACTTTGTCCTGCCCAGGTTGAAGAAAGCCTCAATCCTTTTTTGGGGCACTGCCCCAAAACTGCTTAAATATAAAAGAATCACACCATAAGTCCCCCAATAGTAGCTTAGCCATAAATGCTTTAAGGTATAGATAAAAAGAACAGTTAAGGATTGACTGCTAAAGCTTCTAGAAAGCAACATCACCATTAAACATTGTGCTTTTTTATTAATTAAATCCATTAACAATGTTCAATTAAGCCTAGCTTTTGTGCCCCTGTATTTTAGTTTAGCTCAGTAGTGGAAAAAGGAAGAAACACTAGTATCCATTCTTGCACAATTTAGCTCTGTGTCTGTGTTCAGGGTCACAATGCCTGGCTGAGTGGGAGGAGCCTGTTTCCACTGACTCACATGTACAGAACCCCTCACTTGTATAGGCTCAACAGTCCTTTCAGGTGTGCATGTATATGGCTGTCGTTCTGACTCTCACCCACTCACATTGGCAGACTACTTACAATCATACTGGTAAGCCAAATGTTACTTCCCCCCCCCTTTTTTAAAATGACCACATACATATTGCATATTTAATTCATGTTGAAGATGAGTGATCTCAAGTGGTGATAAATGTTAAGGTGAAGAAAATCATTTGGAACCCTGATTGAAGTTAGGAAAATCAAATATTGGCCCCATTCTCACTTTCTTTTAATGCACGCGTATCTTTTTAAAGTCATTGGTAGAATTAATGCATTATCAAAGCAGTTTTTCTGTTATCTAGAACATAAGTGCAAATGACATGGCTTCAGCATACTCCCAAGGTTTTCTGTACTAGTCAATAAATGCTTAGGATAAGACAAAGCAACCGATGAGCCAGCACGAAATCATAAGCTATGACACCACGCCTGTGGTAGTCATTGCATATGGAAGTGCAAGTGTACAGGTATCATTATTATTGATTGCTGTTAAAAATGAACAAAGCTTTATACCTATATTTGGTTGGTATCCTTTCACAGTTTATATCCTTCTGTCAGACATATTCATCCATGTTAACATTTGTCAAAGTCACACAGATTTGCTAATTTTTGTTCATGATTCTGGAAAGGTATCACAAGACTAATCAGCAACTGGGATTAAATGAAAAGTGAATAGCCCTCCACATTCTTCACTCTGCTTTATCCTGATACTGTATCAAAATGGTGGTAGAGCAATTATAAGAACTGCATCATGAGCTATGCTTTGCCTGTAATGTGTTAGAAATTACTCAGATTTCTTCCATCTTACATTTCTACCCTGCCCTTCTCTCCTAAGAAATAAAATAAGCTACATCACTTGTAGAACTTACTCTGACACCCAGCTCAGCAGGGTGGACAACCAAGACCTAGTCTGCATGCCAGATCTCAAAGCTCCAAGAAATATAAAACATTTATAAAGAATGAAATAATCTAAGTCATATACAAAGGGACTCTCTCACAGCACTGGGAAGCCAGATATACCTTTCACACATCTTTTAGTATGGAAAAAATACTTCTTTTCAAGATTCAGTCCCAGTTTGTGTGAAGGAAGGAAGGGTTTAAAGCAAATGACATAACTTTCATGCATTTCTATTCCTGTTAAATTATAAATAATATGTGTTAATGTCAAAGATAAATTAGATATCCTGTTCAGGCATAATTTTATTCTGATATTATTCCTGATTAAAATTATGGGTAGGAACTGTGGATAGGGAATGGGCCTATTCCTGCTCAAAGCAACATCTGCAAGTTACTTTCTCCAGTAAGGGGAAAGTAGAACAGAATGGATGCTATTCTGTGATGACCAAACCTTTTAGGTTAGAAAATTATGATGGCCAATTTTTATAGTAGGACTGATTGCTCAAAGGAAGTATAGCAACACTACATTTGAATGTAACGGTGGAAGTCAGCTCATTGCTCCATATGATGCACGCGCTTCACATTTTAACTGTCATACCTACTAAATACAGATGTCAAAAATAAGCACAACACTTTTTAGTGGAGTTGGCCCACACGTTCAGCCATAAGCCGTCAAGTGTTGCATAGCAAAATACTGCGTGGACCTATATTCAGTCATTTGGAAATAAATCCCTTTGACCTTAACAGGATTTATTTCACAGCATACCTGTACATGACGGTGTTATAAGTAATGTAATGCATGTATAAATCCATCCCTGGTCATAAACAACTCAACATTTATGGCCAGATTGAAGTTAGAATTGGTGATCTTTTGCTGCTATGCCATCCAGGCCACTGAGGCCACTTTTCTTCAACCACATTTGAATCCAAATCTGCCTGTACTTCTGGGACAACCTACTGACTGTTAGGCACAATAACTGCAGTTAGGGTATCAAATTTGGGGTCCTTGTTGGATTATAAAATTATATTCACTTTGATGCTACCCCAGATATCCATTTTGTTTGGGAATGTGCAAGCCTTCTGAGTTACCTCTTACAGCAAAAAGACTGTAAGTTTTGTTGAATTTATAGAAACAGGACAAAGATGAGCCACATTGTGATCTGAAGGGCAGAAAGCCTCAAGATACGCAAGACATAAATAAGGTAAGAAGAGGGCCTTGAACATGGTCATAGATATGATGGAACTACTCAGATGCAAAATTGACTGCAGATGTATTAGAATTATATGGGCTGCTTTAGGAAGGGAAAATCCTAATCTTTTGCAGATTAGCCTTCAACAGCTGAATGATTCTGTAAAATGTATTCCGATTAGAAGAAAAACTGAAAGGAAAAAAATAGTTACTTAAATGTGCAACTGCACAAATATAATTCCCCCACTATTAAGGTAACAAAAACTTCTGCTATTACCATAATTATTATATATATTAGAAAGCTATACACAAGCATGTTAATTTCACAGATTTTTTTAAAAGATTCTTAATATTTTATATAATTAGAAATACACATTTCAAAAACAAAATTTCTGCAAAGAGAAAACAGTTACCTTGGTTAGCAAAGCATGGAGTTCTTCATGGCTTAGGGTAGTGCTTTCTATACAAAAAGTCCCCCTTTGTTTCCTTCAGGGCTGTTTAAAATATTGGCAAAGCTATGAAGGGGAAAACACATTTTGGCTTATGTAAACTACAAAAAGCCACAATGCTTTGCAAACTCTGTCTTACTTTTTAATATGAAAATAAGGAAAATGTAATTTACATATTTTTTAATATTTTTATTTAATAAGTGATCCAGACCCAGAATTTAAAAAAATTAAATAGGTTAGCCCTCACACTAAAAAAAGAAAGAACCCAAAAAACATTTTTTTTTTTACAAGTATGGTCCTCTTTTAAATGATTTTGATCCGTTTAACTGAGTGCCATACTCATACAATATGCCAACACATTTGTGAGCATTTTCAGATACATTAAGTGACCTAAATTTTTCCTTCTTTTCTTTTCTTTTTTTCCTTAGTCACCCGATTTCTGGGTCTCCCAAAACATCTGTACATTTTCTATATGTTGCATAACAGCCGCTTTCTCTCAGTAAAGATCTGCCCAGGGCTGGGCAAATGCCTCCTCTTTTTTTCTGTTTTTGGCTATTTACATGTAAATAACGTTGAACCTGCAACATGACACTATCTATTGTAACATACATTTTGCAAGGGAGCACAACAGTAAAAAGAAGTTAACCTTAAAACCTATTTTGTACAAGTGATCTGTTGTACAACTCAAGTGCGAAGCATCTCTTCAGCATTGCTGTTTATCTTTTAATATGGTATCACTGAGGCAATTTAAAAGTACTTTTACAAAACAGAGTACCTGACTTTTCCCCCCCACACACAGCACATATAATGCATATTGACCCCCCTCCCTCTTTCCCATTAAGGTATAGCACACACACGCACTGCAAGGAAAAAAAAAACCTCTAATAGCTAGTAAAGTTATCATGTTGCCCATCCTTCAGAGAGCCGCATGCGCTTCACGGAGGGACTTTCCCTTTCGTCCGGCGAAGGTCTGGTGAGTCCAATGGGAGAGTGGAATTCATTTCGGTGATCTTCCCTGTCGCTTCCATCGTAGGAACTACTACAGCTGCTCAAGCTGTCAACAGGGGATCTTCCTGCCTCGTGGCGCGTGTGCTGTGGATATCTCGAGGGCGTGGTGGTACGGTCTCTAGGAGGAGAAACAGGTTCGGACTTGATGTTGAGGCTTTGAGTAGAAGGCAGGGAGAGATTTGTATTCTGAGATAAATGAGTGCTAGTGCAAGCTCTGTAGGAGGAAAGGAAACCCAGTTACAGACGGAGGAGGCAGAGCCCCCTGAAATGCACACTTATACAAAACATCAGCTAAGAGACTGAAAACATCATCCCTGCACAAAGCCAAGGAGGGTGTGTGTAGAATTGTCTCTGCAGCTGTGGGACATGTCTGAATGGATGACTCTCCTAGTGTGGTCCCTGCAGTTTGTTCTGTTGATTGCCCAGAACTGCAGCCAGGATGATGTTCATCTCAAATGTAAATAGTGGCAGTGACACATACTGCTGTCTTTAAGCAGTTTCTGATTTCTTAAGGTATGACTCCATGTGTGCATACACAGAAAAGTAATTTAGAAAGATGGTAAATTGCCATATGGCAGACTAGCACAGATTGCTTACACCTCAGCATCCCAGAGCAATTTGGGGCTGATCTGTTCAGCACCTTTTGGTTTTTCACGTGGTTCATTTTTCTGGGCTCTAGTGAGTGTCCGGAGGTGTGTCCGAATGGCAACTCATATTGGAAAGAGGGTTGGGCAAAGATTCAGGACATTCCCTACCCAATTCTATATCACCCTAAAGGTACATAGAGACTAATCTTCATTTTTTAATACAAACAAAAAGTCAATGCGAGATTAGTTTTAGAAAATTCTGATTTATTCTAAAGCCCTGCTAGGCAAAGATTTAGAAAAAGTTGCTGCCACCAAAGCATGATTTTGTGTTATGTATTTAAGCAGCACCAAGTTAGTAGTTTGTCTCCTGTATTTTTCCCCTCTCTCTTCTGTTGGTAATGAGGAAATTGAAACAAGAGTTTTAGTGATGGCCAAACAGATAACAGCAGTTGCTGTTTGATGAAATAAGCAAAAATAATAGGCAATAGGTTGATAATGGGTTATTTTCAATATAGCATAATTTATATCAGTGTTTCTCAATCTCATTATCTTAAGATACGGAGACATCATCTCCCAGAATTCCCCAGCCAGAATGCTGGAAGTTGAAGTCCCCATATCTTAACTTTGTGGAGACTGAGGAGCACTGATTTAAATGAATGGCAAACCTGAGGGTAATTTATATGTAACTGAACCTCTGTTTGAATCACGTCATTACATTAAGCTGAACTCATACTTTCAAAGCAGTGCTTCCTTACTGTGACAATATAGATCTAACAATACACACATAAAGGTAACGGGATATTTTACTGTGAGTAAAATGGTTTAATAATTTAAATTGAATTTGAAAATCTAGGAAATATAAGATCTAACTTTTGAAGATTGACTTCAGGAAACAAATTTGGATTTGATAGCTATGTGAAGTTTTTAAATTAGAGCAAGGTCTAATGTCCTTTTGACTACATTAAATGCTCCTTTAATGTACCTGTTTAGATACTCCCTGATGTGTTCAACCAATGTGTAATGGATGAGCAGGACTGCTTGTATAAGGTGTAACAATGATGCTGATACACCTATTGACCCGCCTACCTTTCACAATTGCATGGAAGATGTAACTGCAGGTAAGAAATATATGTGGCTTTTTAAACAAGCCATAAATCTGTTGGCCCAGGTCTATGCATTTATATTTGCACATTCTTTCTATGCAAATCCTTTCCCACAAATACTGTGTTCAGTTGCCTGGGTGGGGTCACCAAGAGTACTCCCATTCAAAAGTTCATTAAGTGAGACTGTTCATCTGAACAGCTCTAAGCAGTTTTAAAATGTAATGATAATGGTCTGAAACCATATTCACCCTGTTAGTGTAAAGAATATACAGGTAGTCCTCAAGTTATGACCATTCGTTTAGTGACGGAAGTGGCGCTGAAAAAAATGACTTGCAACTGGTCCTTGCACTTATGACTGTTGCAGCATCCTGGCAGTCATGTGATCAAAATTAGGATGCTTGGCAACCAGTGTGTATTTACAACGGTTGCAGTGTCCTGGGGTCACGTGACAGCCATTTGAGACCTCCCCAGCCAGTTTCCCACAAGCAAAATTAATGGGGAACTGTGTAATTCATTTAATGGCCATGGTGATTCGCTGAACAACTGCTGCAAAAAATGTGAAATTGGGTGTGGCCACGTGTTGCCTTGCTTAACAATCTTATTGATAAACAACAAATTTTCCGGTCCCTATTGTGATCGTAAGTTGAGGACTACCTGTATGTACCTTCATCATGCTGAGGATACAGCATGATTTCACCCAAACAGAGGTGAAATTAATTCCCACCATGCACCCATATTTGAAATAAAACATCCTATCCTCTCTCTGTCCCAGGATGCAAATCTTACAGACAAAGATAAGAAAACTAAGCATGACTTAGTAAGTTTATTTTCGTTTTGTGCATGAGATAGATAAAAAATAAAAAGAGAACTGAAGGGGCAGCAACAGGATAAACTAGCCAAGCACCTCTTTTGCATGAGGCTTAGGAAGCTGGCTTTATAGATGCCTTAATAAAAATAATGCAAAACATGGAAGATTAAGCCTGCACTTTACATACCAAATACTGGAAACATTTTCTCTCTTATGGTTCTACAATAAATTCCCTAGTGTAACAAAGCAATGCTCTTTATGGATAAGGCACTGATAACATATTGTAGGGAAATCGTAGTAAATCCCTGATTGAACTGAATTTACATCTTGATCTTATAAACATCAGATATAAACTTGTTGTTTCTGAGCATATTGGTCCATATCCAGGTGAAAAAGAAGTCAGTCTGATTAAACCATGGTCTACTGAACTGGGAACAAATTATGTGCTTAAATGCTCCATCCCTCCTTGTTTGCTCCTGATGAAAGTTTGCATCCAGAAAGATATACTGGCTTCCAGATCCACTCTCCCATCCTGTCTGATCAGGAAAATGAACTTTCAGGTTATGAAACCAGGATTAGATCTCTTAACCATGATTTAACCATGATGGAAAAGTGATTTAAAAATCCAAGTACTGTTGCTGAAATCACATGCATTGGGAAAAAGGAAAGGGGATGGAAAGTTAAGGCATATAAAGCTCTTTCCCTGCCCCATAAACCATGATTTATCAGATAAATCCTGAACCAATGTGGTGTTCAAAATGTGCTAATTGCAATGACATGAAATGTCCTATTCAGTACAACATTTCAACTTTGTTACAGCTACACATAAACTTCTGACATATATATGATAATGTTCAAAATGTCTATTATGAACTACTAAAATGGGTAAAGTAGACTGGTTTTCTAGAGTAAGAGGAATGGTGATGAGAAAGGAAAATGTTACGTACACAATTTCCTAAGTTTGTGAATACTTGCCAACCGTGCATGGAAGATGTGTATCACTCAGAGTTGATATGGCAGATTGTAATGTTCCACTGAGGGGACTGGAAAACTATGGCATGAAGGATAGAGTTTACACATGCATTGGAGCTGCGTATTTTGAAAGACTGGACAGCCCATGTGCTTAGCCCTAATCCTCTCAAATCTTTGTGGCTGGGCCCAAAATGAAGGACTGTGCCCAATTCTTCTCTAAACTCTGCAAAAATGCAAAACAATGCTTTATCTCACATCTATCCTTGGAATGATGTGGCAATGCTTTTATCATTAATTGTCACAATGTTTAATAATGAATGGCTATTGTTAGTCAACAAAGAGGAAGAGAAATGCTGCATCAGTAATTGCTTTCATCTGCCCCGCATTCAACTGATTTTGTTAAAATTGGTGCAGTTATTTTCCTAAAGGGAACGGACAAGCATGTTGGCCCTACAGTTGCAGTTGTGTGAAAAGCAAGCAAAAGGGCGGAATTCTCTGATTGTACATTCTTGGCAATACCTGAAATTAATGCACTGCCTATAGTTGGAATCTGTCAACTGCAGGAAATTAGTTCAATCTGCCATGTAATGAACATCTTTATTCACTGAGAAAACTAGAAGTAGTGCAAACGTAGCACTGACTATGAATAAGTTAAGGTCACACACAGAGTGGTTTGTTGATTTCTAAAAAAGTAAAAATGTACACCCCTAGAGATGTTCAGTCCAGCCTGCAGATTAAATTGGAGATAGGATAATAGTTCTTCTCTTAACTCTGTTCTTTCTTGTGGTTATTTAATTTCAGATTAGATCTGACTTATAAGGTTTACAGGAGGCATTGCTAACTGAAATATATATATTTTAAATTTTGCAGTTAGAGTTCCAATTACTTACAAATGTAGAATAAATACTGTATGCCATGTATTTTATGACTCAACTAGAAATAGATGATAGTGTGTGTCAAATCTATGAAGGTTTGCTGATAGTTTAACATTTAATTATGACCTTGCTTTCTTTGTGAAACAATCTCATTATATGTTATGGTGCACTACTGAAAACAATTAGTTCACTTTAATACTGCTTAGATGGGGCATTTCCTATTTTGTAAGATTTTTTTAAAAAATACTAAGATTAATGCACAAGGAATATTATTATGAAGGTTATAGGAAATGTTTAATAGGGCTTTCACGGTAATACAATTTTCAGTTCTTACAGACAAAATAATTGGTATAATCCACTTCTCACTGAAGTGAATGGCAGCATGTTTAATTTAAATGGGGCTGAGCTACTGCTTTCAATGCACCCTAAAAGAAGGGCATCTCATCTCATCAAATGGGCACACAATGGCCTTTTATTAATTCACTTATGTCTCCAATCACTGAAAAGACATCCAACCCTCACTATGCGCAATTTAGATCATAGGAATAGTGAACATTATGGTGCTGCTACTTTCCCTGTTCCACTGGATTTGTTTATATTTAATCTTTTACAAAGAGTTTTTCGGCTTTTGCAACAGCATATATTATTATGGTTTTTTTCCCTCCTGCATTTGCCACTAGAGGGCAGGAATGCATGCCCTTTCACTGGGAAATGAATACTAGATCTGCTTGCTGGCAACCTTTTGAACATGTAATTTATCACGGTATAAGGGAAATAAGTGAAATATATGTGCCCCTTCTAAAATGCATGATGCTCAGGCAAACGTGGATTAGGATTGGGTCAAGTCGGTAGGTCAGTTGGTAACACTAAGCAGATAGGTATTGCAAAGGATGCAGTCTGAATGGTTTAAAGCTCTGTTCAAAGCAGAGAAGAAAAGTAAAAACCCTGGAGTTCTAATATCACTGTGTCTACAAGGGTATGATACAATCAGTGAAACAAGCTTATGTTAATAGATTGGGGAAAACAGATGAGTTATAAATGAATTGCTTATCTGTTTTCAAATTCTGAATTTTTCAGATATAATTACTAGACACAGCTTGAGTGAGTAGTAGGTTAACATTTATGGGAGCTTTCCCCCAGAAATGATGGAAACATGTCTTCTATCAAATCATCCACAAGATTTTAGGTTTTCCAGTCATCTGATATCACTAGTGATGCTAGGTATTAAAGTCTCTGCATGCAAAATAGGGGCTTTACCATAGTCCTTTTTTCATCAATTGCAAATGTCCATAGTAAGATAACATCCTAGTATTAACCATATCTGCTTGCCTTTCACTTGGGACACATCTACAGACTGAAAGAGTGGTACTGTGAGAGGAACACTTATCTCCCCTCCCTACCTCTGGAGGTGGGCTACCTCCTGCTGTTTTGAGGCAGGTCAAGAAGGAAAGAGGAGGAAGGAAGCCACCTTCAAGGGAGAAGATGGTTCTGGCAGCCCCTGTGCCTTTGGGGTAGCTGAATTTGGGCTGGAAGGTTATTTCCTTCCCAGCCCAAGTTCAGGTGAATTCAGCTGCTTCTATCCTAATGTAATGTAGCCTGGTACAGCTAATGTTGAAACTCCACTGCCAAGACAATTCAATCACATAGACCGTCTGTTGCCTGATTTCACTCAACTGCTCTCCTCCCCCATGTGAGCTAATGACAAAAATGCTGCACTGCAATCTATCCATATGCATGACACATCTATCACTGACATACTGGAGGCCTGCCATTTATTACATGTTAAACTTGCCTTTCACATCAATTTCTACTAACTGACAACCAGCAGAACATTATCTAGAGAGGAAGGGACACAGGACAGAACTACATGGAGGCAACTCTCCTGGGTTTATTGTAGCGACCGAAATCACAATTCAGTCATTCTGCCAAGACTAGAGCCTTGGTTCCCTTCAAGGTGCCTCAACTCAGGATACTAGAAACTGTGGGATTAATTCTCCAGACACAAGACTGGGTGTTAACTTCTGTTACTCCATCAACGAGGGAAAAGCTTTATAACTGAAAACAGGATTATTTGGGGGAAAGATAGCTATGGTCTTTTCAAAATAATATAATACTTTGAATTCTGACTTACCCCAATTGACTGAGGGTAGATGGTGGCATGTTGTGTAGATGTTGCTGCTGCCAGCCAGTTACTGAACCCAAGTGGAGAGCACTGGCTGTGTTAAAGCCAGATAATGATGACAGATCTGCACTACTTAGCGAATATTCTGAATGCAAGAATAAAAAACACAACAATTTCAAAATTAAGGAGAAAAGAGTTAAATAACTATGAGCATATTTGTTCATGTTCCATTAATTGAATGAATGAATGAATGAATGAATGAATGAATGAGTGAATGAATGAATGAATGAATGAATGAATGAATAAATAAATAAATAAATAAATAAATAAATAAATAAATAAGGTATTGCAACTTCTACTGCAGTTGTGGTATTCAAGACATGCCCTTCTCCTCCCCATTTCACTGCAAGCACAATATGTGGATGCATACACGGATACACAAGTGTGTAAACTCAGCTTGCTATCTTAGGAAACAAATGCTAAGATTTTCTGGTTCCTGGTGAACCTTCAGCTTGTGACGTTTTGTAATATTTTTAGCAAACGTTTATCACCATCACAAAATGCAGCCTACAAAGGGATCTTACTTGCAAGGAATGGGAAACCTACGAGTCTTCAGATATTGCTGAGCAACAACTCCCAGTTGCCTGGCCCTGCAGGGCAATGGATGTTGGGCACTGTAGGTTAGCACCTACTGGAGGGCCACAAGTTCCCCATTTTTATACTGAGTATGGGCCAAATACATGAGCCTTAAGGAAGATTACTATGAAGTGCAAACAAAATTAGATTAGCCTTGGATTCTTGGAAATAGCAAGCTTAGGCTTTGGGGTTAGTATTCAGGTCAGTGTGTTCCCATGGACTGTGAACACACATTCGAGCCTTTAAGTGCAGAAGAGAACAAAGATGCACAACTGAGCTTCTGCATTGTGAAGCCTCCAGACTAGCCAGGCCCATGTTAAGTTTTAGAGTGCTAGTCAATGGAGAAGGGACAATATTCAGGGCTTCAGCTTTTGGGGGGACCCTGAACTGGAAAATGACCCCCCCCCTTCCAGATAAGGATTTGGGTGCAGCCATTCATGTCTCTGCCAGTCCCTGACCACCATGCAGTAGATGGTTCCTGGAGTGATATGCCCTCTGTCATCATTACTGCTTCATATCATGCCTTTCTGATGTACAAATGGATGCCATATGAGTGTGCAAAACAGGCACTATGGAGCCTACAGCTCAGGTAGGTATGGAAGCATATTTGTTGTCTCAAAAATGTATGATGCAGGTAAGTTACACCTAGACTGTGTCAGCAGGCATCAATTAATTATGAGAATCAGAACCCCACAAAGCACATTCTGATAAGGGAAATTTAATTGGATCTTCAACTGTCAAGTATGAATTAGTGATTTCTAAGCCACTTAAAAGTAATTCTTAATATGATGCACAATAAAAATGAGATGGGATTCTGAATATTGTTTCATTTCACGTTACCATGAGCAGCAATTTCATAGCTACTTGGGCTATGTTGTGTGTGAGTATCTGGCTTTTTTCTCACTGTAATCTACAAGGCTCAGATCTTATGTGAAAACTTACCGGTACCATATGTTGTTGAAATGGCTGATGGGTATCCTCCCATCCCTTGCCCTGGTAAAGTAGGAGTTGCCACGGAAACCACTGGAGTAGCCAATGACTGAGCAGACTGAGAGTTATTTATCCTTTGATTCTTTTAAATGAGTAAAATAAACATATTAATGGCAGGGTGGAAAACAGTTGAAACAAATTATATTTAGAGACTGAATTTGTTCATATGGTACAAAATTGCATACAGACCTCACTACATTAACCATTTATCATGCCGCTTTTATGAACTCTGCCAATCCCATGATTTATCATTTTTTCAAGAGACCACTTGTCACCATAGTAACTCATTACATCAGAATCTCCTAGGTTACCAAACATATAAGATTTTTCCCCTTTCCCCCCACGTATACATTGGTAGCAGTCAGACTATGAGGATAAGAATGTTTAACTTATAATCCTTTAGTTTTTTAAAAATTTGCCTGGGAAATACGACCAAAAGGATGATGCTAGTCCTTCATCCCAGTTTAGTTCCAGGTATGCTTAAAAAAAGTACCAAGAATCATTAGTTGTGCCAGATGGTAGAAGAGGACTAACTAGTGAAAGCAGCACCATGGCATGCACATGAACACGCATGTTCAACTTATCTATGGTTTCTGTTCCACCTTGGGACATGTGCAGAAGCCTGCTTCCATACGCAGACCTCCTTATGAACTGGGTGCCTATGGTTAAAATAGCCAATCTACCTGATGAATATGCAATGATGCATGTTCAGTTTTCCCCAGCAGATGGTGCTAGGGTCACTTCCATTCTTAAAAATGCTGAAACTTACACGAAGGATATTATTAAATGTACCTTTACCCTGTATTTTCTTACTGTGGGATACTAACACGTACAAATCAAGATGGGAAATTTAAAGGCATGGGGATCAGATGGAAACATTAAGTTTGGGCATTCAAAAATGACATTACTGGAAGAACATTAAATCTACCTTTTTAAAATGGTGGCTTTAAAGCAGTTAAATACAAAACTTTTAAACATCTTCCAAGCCTTGAAAGATAGATGGGGCAGACTTCTGAATATTTTTTTTTTAAGAAAAGGTTCAATTGTGAGAAAGCTTCCTATTATTTCAACTGTCAACTCAGTAGGGGAAAGCAAATGAATTGTTTCTGCATGTCTTCAATAAACATTATTCTCACTTACCAAAAGCAGATCAACATCCTCAGACTGATAGCATGAGAGAGGAGGATGAATAATTAGCAAAATCAGATATTCTAAAGTGTTCTGCTTTCAATGCAAGAAGGCATAGCTTCACAACAGTACACAGTAGAATTGGCTATTAAGCTAGTGATATACCCTGGTATAACCTCATTAAACATTATTTAAATTCCTATATTTAGTACATATATCCCTGCTTAGTTTCTTCCTTTTTTCTTAGAGATGAGGATTAATCTAAGGGTATCACATCCATGTTTTTACCTTCCTAATCATTACTTCATCTGCAACTCATACTCAACAACATCACAGTTGCAAAATATCTTGCCAATCAGATGATATCTTGGAAAGTATTACTTAAAAAATAAATCATTTGATGGAGATGCTTTCTGAAGGTCAGCCACACAAGTGATTGAGCTTATCCTATTCCTTCAAGAAGAGATAGTTGCACTGATGGGGTTTTATCCAAGTATCCAAGTGGATATATAAATGCATCAGGCTAGTAGTTAACACAGAACTGTTCAAAATGGTTGTCAGTTTACTTTAGACAGAGCAGTATTCTTAGCGTTGCTTAGCACTTCTCATCGTTTTTCGAGTAGTCCTATTTTTAAGGATTACATTTCTCATGGAAAATCGACCTCCTATATGCTTTCATAGAGAATAATGAAAGATACACAGGTTTAATGCACTTCAGAAAATTCAAGGATATCTTAGCTGTCTAACATGTGGACATGGACATGATAATCATTACTAATGAAGAAAAGTTTTAATTAAAAATGCTGTTTATAATTATTGTAAAATGTAACTTTTTGGCTGCAGAGTTGCAGAAGTACAGGCTCACTTCTTTAGGTTATTACTTGGTGGGGCTCAATGAAAACTTAAAGTACTGTCTTTGTGTGATGTCAAAGCATAGCTTCAAAATGCTTCTAAAGACAGTAATAAAAGATACTATGAAATCACAGAGAACACCAACCTTTTTAGAATATAACTGAAAAAACTGTGGGGATAGGAGCAGTGGCAAGTCACAAATTAAAATGGTATCAAAAATCATTATTTGAACATGAATTCTAGGTTCAGACTAGTGCTTTGTTTTGATTTGGTTATGATATGATTCTTGTGCAATTCAGTAGAATTCAGTTCAGTCCTACCTGGGCTAAATCTTATTGAATTCAAGGAGACATACTCCTAATTAAGTTTACAAGGAATTGCAGCTTTGGTTTGCTCCCTTTGTAAAGGGTTGCCTTTCTCCTAGGAACAAGCCAAAATTTTATATAAAATGGGCAACTCTTGAGAACAGAAGGAGTAATCAGCAAGGCAACAACTTTATAAAATATTAAATACTGTGTTTGAAAACACTTAACAACATTTTGGTGAGTTTAATTCATTTATTGCATGTGCTTTTAAGCTGCTTCCATCACTTATATCAGGTGCCCTGCACCCCCCACCAATAAAAATACATAAAAGCTTCTGGCCCAAACATATGTGACCCAAAAAAACCCCTAATGGGCCTAGTTCAGTCAGCACAGAAACAATGAAATAGTGTGAAATGGACACACTGATGTGCATTCTCCTAGCAAGGGACCAGAATGCACAGAGGAGCTAACGCACTTCCTCTTCTCATAAGTTCTAGAAGCAGAAGGAAGTGTGAATCCTCTCTCTCCACTTGTATGGAAAGTACAGCGAGACACCAAGGTTTGCTGCAATTGCTCTGAGCATGCAAGGCAATGAACTGTGCCTCGGTTGTTCTTCTGAACTGTGGTTGGAGATCGTGTCTGAACCAACTAATGCTATAAAGCCCATTAAGTCCATTAGGGGCAACTCTTTCTCCTTTTTAACTTAAATGTTGGAGGTGTGAATTTCACATCCTTGAACTGCCATTATGGCACAAAGTACACCTACACAATTCTGAGGTTGATTAAAAGGGCAATAAAAGCAAACAACTGAATAATTTATACTTAATCAGTGCTTCTGTGGAAGCCAGTCTCCCCTATCTGCCAAATGGGTTAAAATAAAAAAAGGAAAGGTCCATAGGACTTTTTAAAAGGAGGGAAAAAGTCAGACCAGAAGGTTTTTACTCTTTTAAAGCTTTTTCTTTTAAAACCATGACATTGCTGTTTGCCATAAGTCTCCTTAACATTTTAAAGAAATAAGTATAATCTTAGACTTTCTGAGGAATTTTTGGTTGAAGGAAGGATGAACACCAGCAGGACTCTGCCTGTAGCTAGTATTCACTCTGCCATGAATTTATCTGGAGCAACACCTCCAAATCTCATCCCAGTGAATCTACTGGAGAATTGCTTCCCATCACCATAGTGCACTATTAAGAATCTTATCAAACCATCCTGCAAACTGTCTGCAAAGAATTTTAATTTAGTAATCCCTCCCTCTCCCAACTAGTACTGTCAAATTATATTTGGATTGCAAATCCCAGAATTCCCAGCCTTTGGCATGTTGGCTAGAAATTCTGGGAACTGCAATGTCAACTTATATCTGGAGAATGACAATTGGCAAAAGCTGTTTGGTAAATTTTTAGAGAGCTCATTAAATTAAGGAACAATCTATATTTTCATCAGTGCAGTGCATTAAACTATTCATCTTTGAATTAAATCTGGCTGGAAAGTCTTTCAGTTTAAGGACAAGGACCTTGAACAACGTTCTTGAGCGACTGATAGAGCAGATAAATTCCTGCCATTAGGTTAATCTAGGAACTTAAAGCCTACTGGAACCTTTGTACCTTTGAAGGGAAAGGAAGAAAAGAATGTGTTACCACGGATGGCATGGTGTTCTTGCTTCCGGGTGGGATCAGTACTCGGAGGTCTGGTTTACGATTATTCAGTCCCAAATTCATGGGTGGAGGAGACTTTGCTTGCATATTCTTGTTCAAGTTGCCAGGTGAGACCAGCAGACCTGGGGAGTTTCGAGGGTTGCCATACCCGTTCCCTGTTCATTTTTGCAAAGAAAGCAAAACGAATGCAGGTTTAACAATAGATTCCTAGGTATGTAGATTAACCCTGAAATACACTCAGGGGATATTTTTCTTCTTTTCAATAACCTCAACAGGTATATACCAATTGTTCAGAAGACCCAGATCAGTATTCCCCAAGCTGGCTAAGATTTTTTGGGAGTTACAAGCCCAACACATCTGGAAGGTGTGGTATCTGATGAACAAATGGGATGGAATCTTTAAAATAAATAATAGTAACAATAAGGGTAGCAAAATAGAAGACAATTGATCATGACAGTCCCTTGAATAACCTCACTTGATATCATCTGGCACTGCATAATACTGAGCATTTGTATTGATTTCTAACATCCTAGGTAATATGTATTTTTACTTCATAGATTGTAATATTTTAAACTTAAACTTGCACAGGTAATTAACACACCATTATAGTAGTGTATGTTAATTTTTATTTGTTACTTTATCTCTGTTACGCTAGTATTTTATCCTTAGACTATTCTTTTTCAAATGTGTATTTTGATAATCCACTGATTAAGCTGTACAAGAGGAGCGGGCAACCTTTTGATGCCTTTACAATTTTTTGGATGGCGAGCTCTGTAGTGGGTGGTATGATATGCAAACTGAGTACAACTCTATCATGCACATGGGCAGATTAAAAAAATATCCTGGTCTTGATGAGTTGGGAGGAATATTGTGGGAGTTTCAGAACTAGATTACGCCTATTTTAGGCTTTACATTAAAGCTTTCATTCCTCCAGTTTTCAATCACTGTGGTGAGAGGGGAATCTGGAAACAAAAGAGAAGGTCTGAGGGTTGCATACTTCCCTAGAGTCTCCTGTTGCCTATCCTTGCTTCACAGGTAGCATCCAAGTAAGAATGACAGCAATTGCAATTAAAATACCAAACAGCCAGCTTTTATAAGTTGCACACAACATTTCGTAATAACAGCAACAAAATAGTGTTCTAACCAAATCAATTTCCAGAGGATTCCAATCCATTTCCCCTGCTCCAGATTACTTTTCTCCCACCAGTCATTGGCCTATGTTCAATACTGCTTTATTGGGTTGTCCTGGTTTCTGCACACCCAGGAATTTTTGTATACTTCTAAATCTTGGATTTTCCTTACACCTGTCACTAACTACCCCTAATGCTTAGATGGTGCAACTTTGGTTACATAAGAATAAGGACTGGGAAAATGAGCTTTGTTTGTATGTGTGTTATATAAATAAAGCCTGATTTTTTTTTTAACTTGATCAACGTTATAAGCTAAGTATGCCGCATTTATTTTCCTTTACACTGAGGCACAGAGCACTAGTTTTCCCTTCGTATGCTATGTCTCAAAAAAGATCTATTGCTCTTGTATCTTTCTATATCCACCAGACAATGTGAATGATGTGTGTGTGTGTGTGTGTGTGTGTGTGTGTGTGGAGAGAGAGAGAGAGAGAGAGAATGAAGGATGTGCAGGAGAACCAAGGCATCTAAGTCCAAATCACTACTTAGCTATGAAGTTCACTCTCTGAATCTAACCTGCATCACAAGTCTGTTGTGCAGATGAGTAAGGAATACATATGCCCCTGTGCACACTTAAAAAAAGAATGGGATGATAATATAAACAATAAGACTCCTTCACATTGCTCTTTTAATATTTTAGGCTCCTAACAGGAAATCTGGTGACCTTGAGAAAATTCTGAGCTACCTGAGGCAATGGGTTGATTGGATTCTGTAGGCTGGTTGTAACGTATTGAATATTTAACTGGATATTACCGAATGCTTGTTACACAGAAGAAAGAAACTGATGTCAGATGATATTGCTGGGGAGGTGGTGGTGGTGGGAATAGAAAAAGAAAGAACAAAAGCAAACCACAGTAAAAGGGGCTGTTTTATGGACAAATGCAATAGAATTCTGCTTAGCCTGACTCACTCCCCCCCCCCCCCCACTTTAGGCTTTTTTGTTTTGAAACAAAAGAAAGTGCAGCAAGGCTATAATTTCCAGAAAAGAAAGAAGAAGGAAAAAACAAACCGGAGGAGGACTCAGAAGCCTCTGAAATGCTTCACCCTCCATCCCTTCCTCCCCTGTCAGAGCTTAATCCTGAATGCTGAGTTCAGCAGGAGCCGGTTCTGATTTGGAACACACCCCTTCATGTCATCTCTGCACTTGTAGCTTTACATCCTGACATTCAGGCATCTTCGCCTTGTGCTAATTTGGTGCTTTCAGAAGCAGTGCTGCTTCCCTTCTGAAACTGCAATAATCACAATGATAATGCTGGCACAGCACTGCAATTAGCAGCCTCTCTCGGCACCAGAGGGAGGAGGAGGAGGAGAGGAAGAGGAAGAGGAAACAGAGGGAGCTACCGAACTTATTCACCCGGGCAGTGGCTTCTCAACTCTCTTATCTGAGAGGGAGTTTCATTCTCCCCCAGGGTCAGCAACCAAAAAAGGCACCTGCTATATACTGACATCGCGGTAGCTGGCTGGAATCCTTACATTTAAGATCCCATTTTTAAGGCCGCTGAAATAGTCAGCCTTTAGTGATGTGGCTGAAGCATGCAATACCAATAGAATTATGAAAACAAAACATATATAAAAAGTGGCGTGAAATCAGCCATAGATGCAGAAATAAATTCTCTCTCACTGGCTCACAGACTCACTGTCTCACTGGTGTACACAAAACTTGCGAATAAATATAAAGCAAGACACAATAGAGTTGATTCATTTTTAACTTTCTAATAGTCAGATATTTAATTTTCTAAGGCTACAGTTGTAAATGCACTTTCTAGGAAGCAAGTTCAATTCATCAGAGGAGGACTTACTTCTGAATACTGTAAAAATAATTAAGATTATAAAACGTTAATGCTTTTAGAGTTGCCTAATCATATAATCCCTGCATCCAGTGATAGTAAATGGCACCATGAATATTTAGGAATTAAAGATGGAGGCCCAAGACTCCAAGAAATTCTACCTTTATACAACATATATTGTACATAATACATAAAGTAACACATGCAGTAACATTTGCATTGGACTGATTGCTTTGCTATAGGAAATTGAAATCCTGTTTTGTTATATCATATAACATGCTTGCAAGAAAAGTAGGGTATAAATCTAATAAATAAGTTTACAAAATGACAGTCAATTGTTCAGTATAGAATACGGGATTCTTTCTTACATGCATACAAACATACAACTGATGTTTAAAACGCTTGTCTGTATGATCTAACAGTCAGACTTCTATGTGTTTCTTTTTAGAAAAAGGAAATGCAAGTGTGTGATGGGGAAATATTTTTTTTCCTAAAAACAACAACAACATTAAATCGAAGCAATTTGTTTAATAAAAAAGCTCAGCACTGGCAATGCCTTCCCATCATTTTTAGACTGTGCTACTTAGACACCAATCATGTACTTCTTTATGTATTTACCTACTATCGTAAAATATTTTGAAACGTGATGACATTTCCTGCATTTGTATTTTTAGAGCATCAAATTATTTTAAAGAGTGATTGCAATCTTCTCTTTACTAGTGGATTTCTGCTGTTCTTGGCTCATTGTGCCAACTGGCAATTTGGAGCCATATAATGACTGTTTCTCCTTCCAGCCACCAAATCGTTACGCTTTTGGCAGAAGATGGATTCTGGAATGTAAGACTGTAGACTCAAAACCCATGATATATAAACCCATCATTTGAAAATCTATGATGAATACATGCATGTGGCCTGTAGCAGAGGGGAGTCTGCATTTAATCTGGATGCTTAAACCGCATCCTCTGCTTAAAGGCTCTGGCCTCAACTGAGGCACCTTAAAGTTAAATGCCCTGAAAGTCTCTGTTAAATTCAGAGGCAAAGGAAAACCCAGCAGCAACAAAATCAACTCAGTCCTTCTAATATAGAGATTAAACCTTTCTTTAGCTTGCCCTTTAAAATTACACTTTGCCTGGACAGTTATCAATTTAAATGCAACTGTGTGCAGAATGCTATGTCCCGCAAGCCACTAGAAAGAGGGAAAATTATATGCCATGTACGGATGGATTTCCTGATTATAAATTAGGAGAAAATAAAGACCAGATGGAACGGAGGACTAGTTTGCATTATATTTTTATTCGATTAAAAGCCATATATTTGTTGAAATGGAATATATTCAATGTTATGTATATCACTTGTACTGCATAATGATGATGACGACAATAATGGAGAAGTAAAAGTTTGAGAGGGACATATATTTCTCAGCCAAGGTGCTCTGAAAACACCAGGGAACGCTGAGCATTTCTTTCCCCAGACCCTTACAATAACTTACTTTTTGTTTTATTGATTTTATTGAGTAAATGGTGTTTAAAAACAAGAAGCAAGACTGCTAAGTGTTGCACTGGAGCAAATAACCACTTTTCCCTTCAGTGTCCTAGGAGCCCTTTGTAGAAACCAGAAACACTGCAGAAGGAGACATGAAATGGAATGCTGTCTAACACCTTTTTTCCCCAGTGAATGCTTCTGCCTATCTCATTTGGAGAACAGATATAGGGCTTTTAAAAGGAGTTTTTGTTACGTAAGGGAGCAGTACATTCTTAAATGACATAAATTTCTTTCCACTCTTCCAGAAAAGCCCAATTGACTTATTCCCTGAGCTTCTTGACTGGGAGACATGGAGCTCTGAGCCTCCTTGGAAGCGTATGTAATAGTGTACATAAGAGAAGGTATGGCCTA
The DNA here is from genome assembly GCF_059951505.1 of Python bivittatus. Lineage (NCBI taxonomy): Eukaryota > Metazoa > Chordata > Lepidosauria > Squamata > Pythonidae > Python > Python bivittatus. Next base: position 10,762,542 of record NW_028277112.1, read on the forward strand.
TATAATATGCACACACCTGCATGTGCACACATGCACACACACACAGCAAAAGACTCTCCATTTTATAGAAGAGAGTTCTTAAGGTTAAATCCTACAAAGAGCAGTTAAACGTACTTGGTATGTTTAGCCTTAAGAAGAGAAGGCCAAGGAGAGATATGATAGTAGTCTTCTGATATAAGAATGAATGTCACAGGAATAAGGTGTGGATTTATTCTCCATAGCACTTGAGGGTAAGACAAGAACCAATGGGTAGAAGCTTAATAGAGAGATCCAAACTTGAAATAAGGAGAAATTTTCTGACTGTGAAAGCCATTAAGCAGTGGAACATTCTGTACCTGCCTCATAGGTGCTCCATCACTGGAGGTTTTCAAGAAAAGAGTGGACAGCCATTTGTCATGGATGGTGTGAGGATTCCTGCACTGGCAAGATCACCTCCAAGAGGCTTCCAATCTACGACTCTCCCAAACAGGAAGCATTGTTAGGTAAATGAACTGCAGTTGTATCTAGCTATACAAGGATGGTCTACATTAAATGTCGCCATGTGGTACATCCATGTTCAGGATTCTGGAGAATCTAACTTGTTCCTATTTCCCTATTCCAAAACACTAGACTATTTGGGATACAAAAAAAATCCTTTAGGTAATTTTTTCTTCTCAAGACTGATTTGCAAAACGTGGGATTCCCCAAATTGCTTGAGGGAAATTGCTTGTCTTTTCTATTTGGATAGTGCTGTTTTGTTTTGGTTTTCTTTTAACCTATGACACTTTTAGGCTTAACATAAAAATGAACAGAAAGAGTGAGCCACCTTACCAAACCAACCAGAAGCATAAAAGACAACTGCATGAATTCCTGGGAGAACAACTGGCATCAAATGCTAGATGCTTATTATTTTTTCCACAATGCTCTTTTATTTAAAAACAAAAAGCAGAGTAAAATACAACAAACAATGTTTTGAATTGCAAAGAAAAACAGCAACTACAACCCAGGGCAATCCAGAAAACCATACAATTTCTGCAACCTTAATGCAACTTGTCGTCCCCTACCTCGCTGCTAAACTAACTGAAGCTTTCTACTATGTATTACATCTCTTAAGTATATCTTAGTACATTACCTTGGCTGAGTGGAAATGGCAGAGGAAAGCCCAAGTGGAAGCATACCCTTCCAGAAAAAGAAAAAATCTTTAAAAAGTAATTTCTGATCCCCGCATTATTGCACTAATGGCCTTTCAGTGCTGCGTTTCAGGGAGCAGACTAAGTCAGGTATGGCATAAAAGATATATTGATGGAGTAAAAATAATTTTGTGGGACTTGCATTCAATCACAACCTTTGCATTATTGAGCAATGTTAAAGGATGTATTTATTTGTTGTTTGTAAGCTAAGTTTTCTACAAGCAACAGCCTTTCATGACAAGAGGATAGAGAATGGGTTAGATCCATTTTGCTAGGAAAAAAAATTACCTCAGATCTCATGAAGTTCTGTTTAAATAGACTATTTATTCAACGTGGCTGTTACGGTCCTGCCAGTCTTCCGTACACTATGATGTCAGACATCTTCAGTCATGGGACAACAGCTAAACAGAACTTTGGAAACAAGTTATAGTGATGACTGGCCGATGTATCAGCTCTAAGCAGGAGTCTCACCGCATCATGCAAAGGCATTTAAATTGCACAGCTAAAGCAAAATCAGCCTCCAATAGTTTCATCTGTAACATCTGAAGAATAGATGTGGTACATGTGCCCCTGGAAACAGATGCTAGCTGAGATTTGGCTTCATGGATTTGTCATGCTTTTAGAGATGCAAGCAATGGCTCTCCAATGTTACTTTTCTGGCTTGTGGAAATGATGAACAGAATATTGTAAAAAACCGTGGCTGAAGATTTACCATCAATTTTATTAAAATAGTTTGGCTTGCAACAAATGCTGTGCAGGCCTGTAGTCTGTCAGCTGATCTGGGTTGAGTCCACCCACCTCTCCAAATGTTCTGTCCCTACTCTGACACGGCATTCAGTACTCCATTAGAGGATTCTTTTCACCACATTTTGGTTGTTTTTTCTCCCAGTGAAAAGAGTGACACTGTTCTGGTTTTATTAGGATTAGCACATATTCATTTACTGAGTGCCAATCCTTATGCATAGGATCATTTCAAAATACAGGAACTTCCCCCAAATAGCCCTGCACCTGATTTTCAAACACTTATGAGAGAACAATGAGCATGTTTGATATTATTTTTAAGCATTAGACATATCCATTCAGTGCGTTTAGTCCATGTGAATTATCCTGGACCTACCCTCTGTTTATCCATGTCACTTACCTGTCTGTACAACAGACAAGGAAAGTTTGTTTGAAAGACAAGGAAAGAGCCAGTTTGGTCTAGTGGTTAAGGCACCAGGCTAGAAACCAGGAGACCGTGAGTTCTAGTCCTGCCTTAGGCATGAAAGCCGGCTGGGTGACTTTGGGCCAGTCACCCTCTCTCAGCCCAACTCATCTCACAGGGTTGGTGTTGTGGGGAAAATAGGAGGAGGAAGGAGTATTAGGTATGTTTGCTGCCTTGAGTTATTTATAAAAATAATAAAGGTGGGATAAATTTTTTTTTAAAAAAGCAGATTCTAAATAAAACATAACATGAGAAATGCTGGTGTAAAAACCAGGGCTGTGGAGTTGGAGTCGTGGAGTCAGAGTTGGAAGCAATTTGTGAGTTACTCGAGTCAGAGTCGGTAAAAATGTACCAACTCCGACTCCTAATAAATTTAAATTGTATATAATATAAATAATATGTTAAAATTTCCTATTTCATAGATCATAATTTAACCTATTTTTTTCAGGATATATTTTAATTTCAAGTTCTCTGCAAATTTCAAAATATAACATATTTTGGAAATCTATAATAGTATATTTATAATTTATTTCTTATATCGATATATAATTAAAGGAGTTGGAGTCAGAGTTGGAGTCAGAGTCGAAGGTTTTATGTGCCAACTCCACAGCCCTGGTAAAAACATCATCTTATTTGGTAACAGTACAGAACAGGTCTTTGCAGAGACTGCTAATATTAGAAGCATTCAAAAGCAAATATACTCATACCTTAATTGCACAATCAGGACTCTGTCATTTTTTTAGTTTTTTTCCTAGAATGGATGTTGCACTGAAGTCAATATTAGCTCCTCAATCCCTTCACATAGGTTATGAAATTTATGTTTGATAGTTTTTTAATGGTATCTGATTTGGGGAAATTTACAAATATATTGCTGTGGTGCAAGAAAACCTGGTATTTCCTATATCTCTACCACAAATTGTATTGATTTATTTGTTCCCACTCAGCAAAAAAGTTTTGTACTATATCTATCATATTATCTTGTTTATCCTTGGCTCCCCCTGTCCTCTTAGCCAGTCAACTCAGCAATTACATTTTAATTAATTAAACAAGGCACTTAGAAGTATTAGATGCTGATGTCCACTTCTGATTTTTGTTTAATGGCTACAGTTTTGAATATCTTGAGGATCAAGGTCAAGGGACTGAACACTGGTGCTCTGCTCTAAGGGACTGCAGCTTTACTGCATGGTTAAGCTTTTCTGTTAAGTGTAAGGCCAACTGAAAAGTTGCAATATATCCAATTAGGTGCTCCCCCCCCACCCAAAAGACAAAGGCATGATGCCAATCTCTTCACTTGTTCTTTCTTTCTCCAAGTTATATGCAGCCAACATTTTCCTGCATATGCTATACAGACCAAGTAATGGCATCTATCTGTATGCAGCTTATAGGGATTGGATAGCTTTCATGAGTTATATATAGTCATGTTCTAGGTATGCTTGTAGGGTGTGAAATGCCCTAGCTAGGAGCACTGGAATACAGAATTTGTGGGCAGTGTTAGTCACTGTAATACATGTTCTCTGGTCACTGCTCTAATTTTCTTAGTGTTTAGGGCCAGCATCCTTTCTGAAAACTAGAACACTCTGGAAACTGTTGTCTCTACTTGTAGTTACATGCCTGAAAGTGGAGTGAACCCCTAACTTGACATTACCGTGTCCTGCTTTGCTTTGACTGTGATATCTGAAAAGGGGAGTCTATGTATGATGGGAAAACAAATTCTACTCAAATTCTTTATTTAATGAGCTAATGTGCTTATCATTATAGACATGAAAGTACCCCTTTTCTGATGGCACACCAAATGCACAAGTATCAGGACACAGGGCAGTGAAGCCTGCACTTATATCCTGTATAAGCTAAATATACTCTTTCATATTGTTTCAGTGTATAGATAATATGCCATGGTTCAAAGCTGCTTAATAGCAGACTAAAATTTTTTTTAATGGATATTGTTGTTGTTGTTGTTGGTCGCGGTCAGCCAGATGTTGAGACTGGATTTGGCATTTTTATACACCTGTTGAGTCCTTCTCAAGGACCTGGGGTAGGCAGATGTTGTTTGATGGTGTTAAAGGTATCGTTGCAGGATATGAGCTGTTCCAAGTAAAGCTGCCTTTTGGAATTGGCTGACGGTGATTTTGTCAATGCCGATGGTGTTCAAGTGGTGCTCCAGATGTTCTGGGGTTGCATCCAAAGCGCCTATTACTATTGGTACTATCTTTGCTTTCTTTTGCCAAAGTTGTTCTACTTCTATTTGCAGGTCTTTGTGTTTTGTGATTTTCTCCAGTTCTTTCTCTTCTATTCTGCTGTCGCAGGTATTGCAATGTCTACTATCCAGACTTTTTTGTCTTTCTTATCAACAATTGTTAAATTTGGGGTGTTATGTGGCAGGTGCTTCTCTGTCTGAATTCTAAAGTCACAGAGCACTTTAGCTTCTGTATTTTTTATTACTTTGTTTTGTGGTCCCACCAGTTCTTGCTTGCAGGCAAATGGTATTTCTTGCAGATATTCCAATGCACCATTGTTGCTACTTTGTCATGCCGTTGTTTGTAGTCAGTTGGTGGAATCTTCTTACAGCAGCTAACTAGGTGGTCCACTGTTTCTTCAGCTTCTTTGCAGAGGTGGCATTTGCTGTCTGTTGCTGTCTTCTCAATTCTGGCTTTATAGGCATTTGTTCTTAAGGCTTGGTCTTGTGCAGCCAGAATTAACCTCTCTGTCTCTTTCTTCAACTTTCCTGCTCTTAGCCATTGCCGGGTCTTGTTGTTATCTACTTTGCCTGCTAGTATTTTTTGTGTACTGGCCATGTAATACTTTGCTTTGCCATGTCTCTTTTCTATTCTTCATTTGGTCTTTCTTATAGGCCAATTGGTTTCTTTGGTATTCAGTAAGCCTTCCAGTACTAGCTTCAGTAAGCCTGGTGTACTAGCTTCAGTGCATCTTATTCACTGTCCTTCAGATATTCTTCTAATATCCTTTTTTCTTCTTCAACTGTCTGATGTACTTGTAACATTCCATTACCTATGCTCCTAGGTAAGTAAAGTCTGTCAATGTCATTGTGTGGATGAAGGGCACGATTCATTGTCATTTTTCTGATCTTCCTATCCAGGGCTTTTAGTTCAGCTTGAATCCAGTCCACTATTCCTATATTTAATGACTGGAATTGCCCAGGTGTTAATCACTTTGATGGTATTTCCCCCACTGAGTTTGGACTTTAAGATCTTCTTCACTCTCATAATGTGTTCATTATTAACCTTCTTCTTGACTTCAGGGTGCTTGATGTTGTCAGCCTGAAGGATGTTCAAGTATTTGTAGTGATCTTCTTCATCCAGACTCTTGATATTATTTCCATTGGGAATCTTGATTACTTCAGTTTTCATTATTTTTTCCCCTGTTGATGGTAAGGGTGGCACATTTGTCCAGTCCAAACTCCACTACAATATCTTGGCTGTATATGTGGACAGTGTTGAGCAACGATTCTATTTCAGATGGTGTTTTTCTATACAGCTCGAGATTGTCCATGTAAAGGAGGTGGGATTACCTGGCAGATGTTGTTGATGTTTGATAGCTATGGCCTGACTTGTTCAGTATTGTTGACAGAGGACTCAATGCAATGATAAACAGTAGTGGTGACAGTAAGTTTCCTTGAAAGATTCCCCTCTTGATGTTACCCTCTCCCAGTCTATCACCACTGACCAGCAACTGTGTCTTCCATTGAGCCACTGATCTTTGCACAAACCTTCTGATGTTTCTACTGACTCCTGTTATTTCTAGGCACCTGATTACCCAATCATGTGACAGGGAGTCAAATGCCTTCTTGTAATCAATCCAAGCTATATTCAGGTTGGTCTTCCTTCTCGTAGAGTTTTCCAAATCATCTTGTCAGTTAGGAGCTGATCTTTTGTCCCTCTGCTGTTTGGGTGGTTTCATTCTGCTCAGATGGAAAGAGCTTGTTTTCAACTAGATGCTTTTGGACTGCATCAGCTACCATACCAGTTAGCAATTTGAAAGTTGTTGGTAAGCAGGTAATTGGCCTGTAGTTGCCTGGTGCTCCCCCTTTTGCTGGATCTTTCATTATTAGGGTTTATTACAAGTTCTTTCATTTCATCTTCTTTTTTATTCTTATCCATTTCCTTTTCCAAGCTGCTTTCTTGTTGTATTTCTTTGGGTTGTCCTATAGCTGTGCCCAGAATGTCAGCTGGAGGGAGCACTGATTGCTTTATAGTGTCTCTTAAATACTTTCAATGTTTTGGGTTCAACAGGAGTGAGACAACTGCACAGCTGGCTTCAAAATACTTTGGAGGGATTCAGGAGTAGAAGCAGTGCCCACTGTAAGTATCCTCTTTCTCCCTTAACAGAATATATAGGCATCAACAGAAGAAGCTGAATTGTGAGAGACTATTGATAGATAAAAGAAAGTAATCCTTCATAAAGCCATAGGGTAGTGCAGACCACAACTGAGGTGGCTTTCAAAGGGGATCAGTTCATGAAGGATCATGCATGCATGCATACAGAGAGAGACAGTATCAGCAGCAGTTTCCAAGGAACATGAACATCAGGCTCATAATGTACTCAAGACTTACTGTGAGCTTCCACTAGTATTTAGCTGGTCATGGTAGAGTCATTGTTGGACTAGATGTAAAGCTCTCCTTATATTATTGCATTATAAAGAATAAAGTTAGGATACACTGATATTCCACACTAGGTCAAAGATCTAAATGGTTATTTTACAGAAATATGCAAACTTCTCTGTTTGTAATTCAGGAAGAAGCATACTTTTCCATGTTCTTGCTTTTCTACATCCCAATGGTCTTTTCTACCAGTCTCTGTTCTATTTTCCTTTTCCTCATATCTTTTCCCCCAGTCTTCCTAACCTTTCTGGATTTGGAACCCTCTTTTCATGGCAAACAACCTCAGAAATGGAACAATTAAACTAATGGCAGAGAGCCTCTCTGTGACAAGCAGACAACTGAACTACCAGAAGCCTCATTTCTAACCATACAAAATATTTTAGAGTACTACAGTTGTAGATGTTGAATTCTAATTTATTTTCAAAGTTCCAAAGGTTATGGAGACCACAATATAATGAGAAATGTTTGGAAAATAAATTATGTCATCCTGAGATTTTGCCATTGCTTTTAAAATTTCTCGTACTTTCATTGGCAGCAGAATCTGCCACTAGTTGCCAGTGAAGGGAGCCTATGCTATGGCAGGCTTGAATCCAGCAAAGCAATTATGTAGGTGATTAATTCATATCTGATCTGCTCCATGGACACCAACCCTTCAAAAGATGCAATTTGCATACAGTTAGAAAACTACATTTAACTTTTTTTTTTTTTTAAATGCTCATTGCCCTTGAACATTAAATCAAGCAACTTAGTAAAAATACTCACCTGACAAGAGAAAACACCTTACTGGAAAATTTAATTCTTTTAAAAATCATCCTAGGAAATGCATTGCCAATTTGTAGATCATTGCCTTGCTCTTATCCCCACTCAACTGCCTGAAAGCCTTTTTTACCACTGGGAGCTATTCGTTTATTTCTAGCGGTGGCTATACATCAATTGTCTTTCTGATATAAAGTCTTATATTTCTTTTCTTTTTAAAACAGAAGCCCAGGCTAAAATTAATCATGTAAATAAACCCTGGTCAGACATGCACACAAAATTGCCTAATTTCTGTCTATTTTAATCTAGTTTTTCCCTTAATGGAAGCTTTAAGAAGCACCAAGAGGTAGGCTGCTTGAAAGATGTAAGGCATTTAGAAGCCAGCTAGCTAGATGTATTTAAGGCAGAGCATGTTTTAACTTTTGGGTTTTTTTAAAAAATAGAATTGATTTAATTGCACACCGCTTGGAGATTTTAGAGTAAAAGCTGGCCTCATCACTCCAAGGAGTTAAACTCATGGCTTGTTTTACATTCTGAAGTTAATACATTGCTCCATTCTAAATCCAGGAGCTTTAACTATCTCTTTCAATACTCATGGGTATGTTGAAATCCAGATGTTTGCTGATTTGCAATACTTCCTAATACTTTTTCTCAGAATAAAAGGACAGATTGTCATATGCAAAATGAAAGCATACCACAGTCACCTCAACATCAGCATGGGAAAGAACTGATTGCAGCAACTGAAAAGTTCTTATTTGAGTGTGGGTTTCCTATAAGAATATACTTAATTGCTTGTTATTTAAGAAGAGAGAAGTCAATCATCCTTTTCCCCCCCTCTTCCCCCAAAAAACCACCTTGGAAAGACTATGACTCATTTAATAGAATAGATTCTCATTACTGGCTCTGTGATTTAGTCTTTCAATCCGTCATTATATAGAGATAAATATTGAGACATTATAAATTAGAGAGGATAAGATTGGGAACACTTTTAAAAAAGGAATGGCAAACAATGTGGGAACCATGGCAAGTGGCAGATTTTCCCAAAGCAGAAGTTAATCTTCCCTAAAGGTTTTGAGTCCTTGCATTTGCATGCAATAAAAACAGTTATTCTGTGTTTAGCATGTCCACCTACTGAGGGCTCAAATTAAGTAATCAGTTTAAAGAAAATGTTAACTTCTACCAACAACCCAATACAATCAGCTATTAAGAATCTATTTATAAATATATAAAAATGCAAAAATTTCACATATGAATTCAACAAACATGCAGATATATGTAACACAGGGGAAAATTGATTAGATATGTACAGTAGAACTGGTTGGCTATGCAGCACCAAGCTTTGCTTTGTATAATGTGTTGGCTTTGGCACCATCCGATCCTAGCAGATTTCTTCTAAGCATGAGGCTGGTGATGTGTTACTTCTCCTTAGTAAGGCAATATATTTATATGATTCTCCATAGTGAAAAGTGGGTGCTTGCATCCAGACCATGGACTATGCCTCTGTTATTTAATGGACTGCTTTACTATCTGTGTCAGTTGCTTCTGGTGTATCCAGTGACTTTATGAATATATACGAACTTATTTTGTATTGTACCTTATGTGTCACTGGAGCTAAAGAAGTGTTAGTTGGCAGTAAAAGGATGTTAAGTCACCTATGGTGTTTTTTTAAGTGGATGTTTGTTTTGACTGGCTATTGCCAGGGCACAAAAGGGAATGAGGTGTACATTCCACTGATATTTATGAGTTTGGGGTGCCTGTTATTATTTTAGGATTTGCTCAACGACTTACTACTGATTGCTTCATACTCTGCTTGTTTGGGATAGGCTTATTTGGGCATGCTGCCTTCTTTTTTCTTTGCAATTTTTTCCTTTAGCTGTATTATTTTGAAAGCATGCCCAGAATTCCTCTGACCAAGAGACCCATAAATTATAAATAGCTATTACCTACATTTCTATTTAGTTTGAAATGCTAGAAGAATATGTATAATAAATTGACACGAAGCCCATGTGTGACCAAAAGCAGCAGAACGAATGGTGTAATATAAGCATGATATAATCTCGCAGAAAGACTCAAAGTTCTAGCTGTCCAAATCTGACGATTATTGTCACACTGAACTGCACATTCCAAAAGACCTCAGGACTTTCTGTCCAGTGACACTTTCCAGATGATGGTGCAATGGAAGGACATTTTCTTACCTCCTGGATCTCTGGCACCAGTGATTATATAAGAGAAACATCTTTCCTGTAGCAATGCCTGCTTTTATCAGAAACTTTTATCCTTCCCCCTTTCAAATTTTAGTTCTAAGCTCTGTAATCCCCACTTCTGTAACCCTGGAAAACATATCTCTTCTTTACAGTAACAAGTTTTAAACCTTGTCTTTGAAGCATAGCAACATGCCTTGTCCTGAGCCAAAACATGAGTTTGTTTAGTCCAATAGTGCTTAACGCTGATTGGCAGCAGCTCTCCAAGAAAACAGAAAAGAGACATTTACAGTGCTACTTGAAGTTCCCAGGAAATTGAACCTGGGATCCTCTGAGTATAAAGCATGTAATTCTGCCACTGAGGTACTGTTTTTCATAACATTGTGGGAATGGAGTAGCATACCACTGGCATAGGATATGGTTATTACATTTTTTTTTTTTGTCTTCTAGGAAAACCCAAACCCAAACCATGTAAACTGTAGGCCCATTACAATCGATAGGCTTTAAGTCAAAATTAAAGTCAAGCCCTCCATTACATGTTGTTTGCAGACCTCTGTACTTGGTAGCTTCAGTTATGAGATGTGTGGTGAAAGAATTTGAAAAGAATGATTTGAAGAATAACACAAAAAATAAAAACAAATGGCACAATAAAAACAAATGCACAGAGAGCACAGAGAGAACTGCTCCTGTCTGTACTCCTGCACTCTGAAGATGCCGGTCACAGGTGCTGGCGAAACGTTAGGAAACAAAATTTCCAGAACACGGCCACACAGCCCGGAAGACCCACACCAGCCATCGTATGCCGGCCGTGAAAGCCTTTGACAATACAAAAAGCTGATACTCATATGTAATATAAATAATAAATTCAGCTTCCATTTAATTTCATTCCCTGTAATTTGATGTAGCTTGATATAAGGCATCAGGCTAGAAACTGGGAGACCATAACTTCTAGTCCTATCTTCAGCACAAAGCCAGCTGTAACTTTGGGCCAGTTCCTCTCTCTCAGCCCTAGGAAGGAGGAAATGGCAAACCACTTTTGAAATCTTGTCAAGAAAACTGCAGGGATTCATCCAGGCAGTTGCCAGGAGTCAATACTGACTTGAAGGCACATACACACACATAACTGGGAAAAGGTGGCTTATACCAGCTGCAAGGAAGAAGAATCCTGCAGTTAAACATTATAGCAAACTTCTGGTAGCCAAAAGTTTTTGGTCAAAAAGTTCCTTTTGAAGGAAAAAATCAGGTACAGAATGCCTCCTGAATAGAATATGGCATGGCTAGCACAGGGTAGACAAGATGTAGCGGGTCAATGCTAGTGCTATCTATTATACTGGTAATGGTACATATATGTACAACCAGACTGGAAGTTGCAGTCCTATTCATTCTCGGCTGGGAGTAAGTCCCAGTGCAGTCATCAACAACTCTTCCGATATTATCGTCCCCAATTAAAGGTAGCTTGGCTGCTCTACAGGTGCAATTCTCAGACAGACAAAATACAGCGGATCAAATCTCCAAGTCAGTATAAAATAGCTAGTCCCCAGGTTAAGAACACCCAGTTTAAGACGACCCATAGTTAAGAATGGAGCCTACTGTAGCAAAATTCAAGTTAAATACACAATGATTTGAGTTAAATACAGAATGGTTTGAGTTCATTATACAATACTACTTACACAGTATTATACAATAATACTGTTCTGGCTTACATACAAATTAGACTTAAGGACAGACCTTGGGAATGGAACTCGCTCTTAAACTGGGGACTACCTGTATTTGGAAACCTTTAATAAAGTCCAAGGCATTCATTTAAAAATGCAGGGTAGGCCATAAAAGCAAAAATAACTGAATAAAATGTAAAGATAAATAATACTCAGCATTCTCAAAATATTCGTCTGATATTTTAATATTTTCTCTGACTTTCAATACTAGTTTGCTATTATCATAATTACAATCTGAATTCAAAACACACTGTAAACCTAATACTTGCTTCTTGCTTTATTGCCCATATTTAAAAAGATGGCTATTATCAATGTTTGCTCCTTTCAAAAACAAGACCTGCATCTTCTACAGGTTAGATGTCAAATATATTTTTCTGCATGTAAGGATGAAGGATGTAACTGTAAGACTGTTTGGCTCAAGGGCATATTGGCTTAAGGTCAAGAGTATCTTATTCTTTCCCTTCACACAAGCTTCTGGTTTAAAAGAAAGTCGCCAAACCCATGGCTATATTTATAACTTAGCAACTCCACTAAATAGGAAGTTCTCTTTCATTCTGTTGGCAACTCTGGCTGTCACATGGCATAAGCAATCCAATTGGAGAGTAGCTTTGAACAAATTTAGTCTAGCAAACCCAAGATAGCCTTGGGTTTAGTTAAAAATACCACTTCTGGTATTTAATTGTGTGGGATAATAAAAAGTAGTCAGTATTCCCAAGTTCTATTTATGCCTTGGGTAGACACATAAAGTAAAACGGTGGATGATTTTAGAATTATTATTTAAAATGATCCAAACTGGCAAATTAGCACATTTCAAAACACATGTATATATCTGACCTAAGAAGATTTCCTCCCTTCTATTATTTCCATCTTCTTGCAACAGGGTAAAGTAATGCAATAACTGATGGCTTTACACTAGCAATTAGAAGTATTTTAATTTTATAATTACTACAGTAAATCTCTCCAAAATCTACATTTCTGTTTCTTTGTTGCAAGCAGACTATTTTTAGATGCAACAGGAAAATGCAAGTGCATTAAAATTCTAATTTGACAAAGATTGTGTACCCTCGCAACTTCAACAGCAGTATCATCATATTATTCTCGAACTTGGCAACAGGAAAAGACACATGGGCCTCTGTTCCCCATGAAAAAGTGGTAAACAAAGAACTTTTGATATTTAAGAGAGAAAGAGATGATTCTCTAAAATAGAAGCATTGTTGAATTATGGCACTGTGGCAGACGTCTCAACCTTATAATGACCTCTCATCTTCGTTCTGCCCTACAGCAAGTGACTCTTCTTATTACTCCACATTTAAGACAGAAAGAATGCACATCTGCAGTGAGGTCTAAACTCAAATTTGTCACCAAAGGAACCAGAGTTCTGTACACAATTGCATTTTTATTTACCAATACCCATCTTCTACAGAATTTTTTAAAATCCTTTACTAAATTTCCAACCAATATATTACAGTATATATTTTTTACAAAGAAAGCAATCACATTTTCTCATCATTTAATCTTAAGCCACCAAGATTCTTTCTGGCAAAATGGGTGATGCTTGTGTTAGATCTGCACTTAAGAAGCACTCATTTCACATGCGCTGAAATTTACATTGTTCTAAAATTATGCGTGGGTGGGGGGATGGAAATGGATTTGCTTTAAGAAGCCAGAAGAGGGCACTCATTAGTAATCAATCAAATTCCATTCAAATCTTATAATGGAAAAAGTCAAGAATCTTAAACGGATATTTCCAAAATGAAACAGGATTGCAGTGACTAGAATTCCAGAATCAAGAAAAGTAATATTTTCCAAGGTTTTATAGAAGTGGGAGATACTAATGAATGTAAATGGCTGCAATCTACATGTTAAGGCCACAGAAATAAACCCATTTTAAAGTATCATGCTAAAGTTTGTAAGCTATAACACATTTTTATATCATCAAGCCCAAAACAACAGTACCAGCTCTTAAGATTTTCCTTTCAAAAAGTCAAATATGGGAGTAATTATGTCAATACACAGAGAAGATTTTCTTTCGCTTTAATGAAAGTATAAGTCTTGATAATAAACTAAAACTTGTTTTTTTAAAAGTATATTTTAGTCAGTGGTATTGTGGCAAGTCTCCACTGAGTCAAAATCCTTTTCCTTGGTAGGAAGGGAAGGTGAGAAACATTTGGGACTGTTTGTAGTAGATGAAAAGTGAGACTAAAACAGAAATTGGCAGTATTAGTTAAGGTCTACCTATGTTTGTTTAGGCAGATGACTTAGGTAATTTTTCGGTTAAGTGTGCATGGTTTGTTGTCTAACATTATATTTTCCTTGTAGAATCATGTGTGTGCATTAAAATACTGTTTTTGTACACTTGACTGATCTACTCATAGAAGGTTGCCCCCTTGGGTACCACAAGAGCAGCTAAGCTTTTCTAACATAGCTACAAATTTGGAAATAGAAAGGGAAGAGAGGGTTTCTGTTTTGCCCAGGGAGGAAGAAACTTGCAACTAAAACAGGTAATGGAAGCCCATCCCCACTTCACCATGGAGGAAATTGCTGCACCAGAAAACACTTCTGAGTACTCTTGGTTAGCATCTAGCTTGGAAAAGTACTTAGATTGCCAGAAAGCCAAGATAAGATTTGGGATAAAAGTAAGAAGTAGAACCATTATGTCCTTGATCCACACATAAAGTGGAAGGCAAATGATCCACTTGTTAAAAATTCCTGAAGCACTTCCTGGAATAACACCAAAAACCTCTACACATTGACATAATATACTTGCATGTGACAATTTCCAAGAAAAGTTTTGAATCAGCTCTTTGATTTATCTGGTGTACTTCCTTATAAGAGTCTGCATGACTACACATAAAAAGATTTCCCTTTTAAAAAAGACTGCTTAAGCGTAAGGAAGTTGGGAAATCTCAACACTGAGAAAGCGCTTGTGGATAGGATTTTCAAGGAATAACCTAATCTGCTCTTAATCACATTATACAGAGTTATTTTAAGACTGGCCTCATGCTAACTCTCTGTTGTGGAGTCTGTAACCATTTTAATAAGGTACATAAAACATTCTTCTGTTTACCTGCACTGGTGCCTGCACCGGTTGTGAGGTCCCCACCCATCAGGCCACCTAGGAGAGGACAAATAAAATAGTCAAACTGAGAGAGGAGCTGAAGAAACCACAAAGGTCAAGCAGCAATTACAGTTTATTCCTCAAAGTAATGTGAGCCCTAGAGGAGTTTTCACCACCAGAATTTTCATAAAGATCAGGCTGTTTGAGCCACCCTGACTCCTGTCTATGTACAACACGATCCAATTCCTCTTTCAAAGCATAAGCATTATTTAGTGGCTTCAGTGGGTAACAGCTCAGGACAATATTGATTGAATTTGTAGTGAATAAACTGTTATTACAATAAAAGATTTCACTGTCAACTTTTGTGATGACATTATACACAGTCACTAATATTTCACAGATTTTTTCCATCACCTTTTCCAACTTGGTGACCCTCAAATGTGTTGAAATGACTTGTCCCTTCCACACTGATTGGAAATTCTAGGAATTGTAGATACACGGGCAAGAGATTGGAGGAAAGGTGGTTTACTTTCTACTTAAAAGGAATGAAACTTAGCTGAATCATACTGAAATATTTTAAAGCACTGCTTGTGTTTCATATCTTATGAAATAAGTTAAGTCATATGCCTTTGAAGCATATTCACATTCTAGTAGTATATGCAGTGTAAACAGAAACCAACTTCTATGACAATGTTCTTGCCTATACCACAGGATACCAAATATTATTACTGCACCTTTGGTTTTTTTTTCACCCCCATAACATTTTAAGAAACAAATCAGGACAGGACCATCCAATGCTGCCAAAGTACCTGCTGCGGTATCAACAAAACAGTGAAAACAACAGGGTTACTGGAAAGCAAATTGATGAGATTGTTCCATGCCTTATTCTCAAGACCTCTACCAACACTGTGTGGTCCTTTGTCTTTTTTCCTTGGCAAGTGAGCTCATTTACAAAGAATTGGGCTGCAGTTACTTGCCATCCCCCCCCACCCTGCAGAACATCTATAAAGCCTATGTGGAATCAACAGTCTTTTGGGGGAAAAAGACAATCTGGACACCATTATTTGCTTTGCTACTCTATTAGCTTTCTTTTCAATTTTGTGTAAATTTATAATGCATCAGGAGGCTAGGAATCCTCAACATGGCATTCATGGACACACTGGTGCCCATGGGTGGCATTCTGTAGAACTGGCTAAGGTTAATAGTTTTAGGATGCCTACCACATGTCAGAAAAGGGAATCAAAATAGCTCTTTGTGAGGCACTAATACTTTTCCATGTGTGCTAAGGCCTCCCATGTCCTTACCTAATTTTGCTTCAGTTCATACTTGTAAAATTCATCTGCATTGGAAAACAATTTATGAAACGTAAGATAGTTATCAGAATGAGTGCATGGTGATAGTGGGGAAGTATGAGCAGATTTTTTCTATTCAAGGCCAGTACAAATTACTGGCCCTTTGTTAAGTATTCCAATGTTTGGAAGCCAACAGTGCAGGCTGCTTCAATTCAAATTGCTTTGCAGTCATGGGGTCTATGTGATTTGCACAGCTGATTCCCCATAGTTACCATGAGTGTCCTTCAGGGGAAAGTTGGGGCCTTCTCTTGGGACACATCCTAGATACTTCATTGCTCATAACAGCAGCAGAACAAAATGCTAATGGAGTGAATAATATTAGGAAACCACAGGGGATAAACCTGTATTGAGTACATGCTAGAGAGTCATAACACAATTTCCTCCCTTGAATATTTCCAAGAAATGTAAATGTATTTTTGGGTAAATATGATCCTTAGGATAATCACAAATACTACATTATTTTTTAAAAGTCATGTTCCATATACTAGAGATCTTATTTAAGTGTGTGACATGTTTAAAATTGATTGTGTTCAGAGTATATAAAATAATGTTCCTAATCCTTGTATGTTCTGCTTTTCAAAGCTGATTTTGCGATCAGATGAAAGGCAGCATCTTCTGTACAGAGTGAGATCATATGGATCTTCCCTGATGGTCACTGGACTGGTGGTTGAATCCCCCCTCCACCTGTTGGTATTGGGGGGCTTCAACCTCCGTGTGTGTGGGAGGACTGGGGCTAGGGAGCTCCTCAGTGGCTAGTTCCAACTGGTGGTAGTAGGTGGGAAGAGGTCATCCTGGTGGCTGCTCCCTTGTGAGGTGCTGCAGGATCAGTTCTCTCCCTATTGTTAAATATCTAATGAAACCACTGGGTGTCATGCCATACATCAGTTTAGGTTTTGGATATCTAGCTTTATATGTTGACCATAGGCCATACTGGTGAAGTCTTATCCTGGTCTGCAGCTGTGAGGGTCTAGAGAGGGAGAAAACAGCCTAAAATAGAATTCTAGGAAGACAGAGTTACCATTTAAGTAATCGGACAGCTCTTGTGATATTTCTTGATGGGAAATCTCTATCCATGAAGGAGGAGATTCACAACTGGAGGTTCCCCCTAGACTTGTGGCTCCTGCTGGAACAGCAGGTGGATGTCATGGCAAAGGGCCCCCAGATCTGGCTGGTGCATCAGTTGCAGCCCTGCTGGCGTGAGAGAACTTTCCTACAGTGACCCATGCCATTGTCACCACTTGCCTAGATTATTGCAACAGTCTATGCAACGGTGCCTTAAAGACAACTTGGAAGTTTCAGTTGGTCCAAAATGTAGCGGATGATGTATTATCTGGCACTCTCTGGTGGGAGTATATTACATCTTATTATTGTCCCTGCACAGCCTTCTAGGTCCAATTTAAAGTGCTGGTGTTAACCTAAAAAGCCTTTTATGGTTTGGCACTGAGCTATCCTCAGGACTATGTTCATCGATTAGAATCAGCTTGCCCTATTCGATCTTTCTGGGAAAAGCACCTGATGATTCCCCACTTTCGGGAGCTGAAGTGCAGCAGTACTGCTTTTTTGTAGCAGCATCAGCCTCTGGAATCACCTCCCACTGGAACCTAGATTAGCTCTGACTTCAGCCATCACCTGGAACCAATTGAAGATGGAGCTCCTCCAAAGGACATTTGGGACTGTTTTTGGATTTTCTGGTTGCTATGTTTCAGGTTTTACATAATGCTAACTGGACCATGGATGTTTAATTATTTTTGTATTCTGCAAAGCTGCTAGGAGTCCTGTGGGATTCAGGTGGGGTATAAATGTAACAAATAAATACAGCCTTCAGATGGAAATTTATGTATGTCTGAGTGTCTAATGATGCAACACATTATTCTAGAAGCTGCATTTATTCACTTGATTGCAGATTCAAATGATCTATAATCCCTTTAGTTATGTTTCCAATTTTCTTCTCTAGCTTTTAAAATTATGATTATATAAAAGTAGGCCTTTTGCATTTTTATGATGTAGAATAAAAGCTTACAACTTCACTTTCTAAAACAGTTTTAACTGAGATTTAACAGAGGAGAAAATGGATTAAGATCAGAAATTAGTAGATATGAGCTACTGGGAACCTTTTTCTGCTGCAAGTCTCACTTTCCTCCTGAACATGCATGTTTTCCAACCGGGCTTGCATAATAGCATCCAGGAGGTTGAATCCACTAATTCTCATGTTTCAAATATAGCCTTCTTATATTATCTACCTCTAGTCTTCCACAGTATTTAGAGCCTTTTAAAATATATCTTATTTAGTTGTAAATACTAAGGCTGGATTATCATCAGAAAACATAGCATTTTAGGATAAGGGGCTATAATCAGTTTAAAGGCAATGAGAGAGAAAAGATTTGGGATGTAAAAAGAATTTTGCCAAAATTCCTCTGGGTATGGATTTTGGGGTCAATGATCCCACAACTGGAGAACCTGTAGCAGGACACATGTTAGCCACTAATGAAGTCCACATAGAGAGAGAAAGAATACACATACAGTGGGGCAAAAAAGTATTTAGTCAGCCACCAATTGTGCAAGTTCTCCCACTTAAAAAGATGAGAGAGGCCTGTAATTTTCACCATAGGTATACCTCAACTATGAGAGACAAAATGGGGGAAAAAATCCAGAAAATCACATTGTCTGATTTTTAAAGAATTTATTTGCAAATCATGGTGGAAAATAAGTATTTGGTCACCTACAAACAAGCAAGATGTCTGGCTCTCACAGACCTGTAACTACTTCTTTAAGAGGCTCCTCTGTCCTCCACTTGTTACCTGTAGTAATGGCACCTGTTTGACCTTGTTATCAGTATAAAAGACACCTGTCCACAACTTCAAACAGTCACATTCCAAACTCCACTATGGCCAAGACCAAAGAGCTGTCGAAGGACACCAGAAACAAAATTGTAGACCTGCACCAGGCTGGGAAGACTGAATCTGCAATAGGCAAGCAGCTTGGTGTGAAGAAATCAACTGTGGGAGCAATAATTAGACAATGGAAGACATACAAGACCATTGATAATCTTCCTTGATCTGGGGCTCCACGCAAGATCCCACCCCATGGGGTCAAAATGATCACAAGAATGGTGAGCAAAAATCCCAGAACCACACGGGGGGACCTAGTGAATGACCTGCAGAGAGCTGGGACCAAAGTAACAAAGGCTACCATCAGTAACACACTACGCTGCCAGGGACTCAAATCCTGCAGTGCCAGATGTGTCCCCCTGCTTAAGCCAGTACATGTCTGGGCCCGTCTGAAGTTTGCTAGAGAGCATTTGGATGATCCAGAAGAGGATTGGGAGAATGTCATATGGTCAGATGAAACCAAAGTAGAACGTTTTGGTCTAAACTCAATTCATCATGTTTGGAGGAGAGAGAATACTGAGTTGCATCCAAAGAACACCATACCTACTGTGAAGCATGGGTGTGGAAACATCATGCTTTGGGGCTGTTTTTCTGCAAAGGGACCAGGACGACTGATCCATGTAAAGGAAAGAATGAATGTGGCCATGTATCGTGAGATTTTGAATGAACACCTCCTTCCATCAGCAAGGGCATTGAAGATGAAACATGGCTGGGTCTTTCAGCATGACAATGATCCCAAACACACCGCCCGGGCAATGAAGGAGTGGCTTCGTAAGAAGCATTTCAAGGTCCTGGAGTGGCCTAGCCAGTATCCAGATCTCAACCCCATGGAAAACCTTTGGAGGGAGTTGAAAGTCTATGTTGCCCAGTGACAGCCCCAAAACATCACTGCTCTAGAGGAGATCTGCATGGAGGAATGGGCCAAAATACCAGCAACAGTGTGTGAAAACCTTGTGAAGACTTACAGAAAACGTTTGACCTCTGTCATTGCCAACAAAGGATATATAACAAAGTATTGAGATGAACTTCTGATATTGACCAAATACTTATTTTCCGCCATGATTTGCAAATAAATTCTTTAAAAATCAGACAATGTGATTTTCTGGATTTTTTTTCCCATTTTGTCTCTCATAGTTGAGGTATAGCTATGATGAAAATTACAGGCCTCTCTCATCTTTTTAAGTGGGAGAACTTGCACAATTGGTGGCTGAATAAATACTTTTTTGCCCCACTGTATGCATACGTGCACGCATGCGTGTGCGTGTGCACACACACACATAAAATGAAAGGCTTGAGGAATGGCCTTCCCATGGTCATTCAAAGAAATTCCATTCTAAGAAAGAGATGAGAAAACATGTGTCCGTCAAGAACCTGGTGCTGCTATAAGTACATTGGGCTTGCTAAAGGCTGGAAAAAGCTGGACAAGATTCTGTGGTTGTTCCATTTTTTTTTCAAAAAATGTGGGATATTCATATTGGCAAATAGTCAGTAGATTTTTGGGGAACCCAAACATTGTTAGAATACTCTTGCTTTGCAAGTTACAATGGGTAGATGCAGAAGCACTGTATTTGAAGCAAAGAGATGGAACTGGATAAAGCCTACCTGTGTTACCTGCACTTGGTGGTCGATGTGTCACCCCAGGAGACATGCTATTCCGCTGTAAGGAAGGGTGGGCCAGAGGCAAAAGGTTGGGGTTACCCAATGAGCTAACTGGGTTGCTGTATACCAAGCTGTTATGGTTGGACACCGGGATAGAAACTGGCATCTCAAAGTTAGGTGGTGGAACAGCCTGTAGTAATAATAATAAAAAAGGGAACAAAAGACAAGAGTAACATAGAGGTACAACACATTCAGAATATATTATTCTATATCTAGATCAGATATTTTATAACTTCTGGTTAGAAAAAAGCAGAAAGGGGTTAGGAACATATATTGTCATTGCTGGCAAAAATTCATCCATTGCAAATCTTTTAAAAATTGGTAATGCATATGTCTTCTCTATCCTGCCTTGCTACAATTTCTACATTTCCTTTGTATTAAAGGGATTGGCCGGCTGCTTGGTTGGGTGTTTCCTGCCCCACTTATTTTTCAAAATCCTTGTTTAAGCTTTCTTCCATTCATTGAAATCATTATTGCTTAATAGTGGCATTCTAATATAGTTTCACAGATGAAAACATATTGATTTATGATTATGATGGCCTTACTATATAAATAAATATCAGAAGGTGAAAAAATTCAAAAAGAAAGCATTAGCTTTCAGCATTATGAGCTTCAGAAGAATTGTGAATTATTTGGTGAAAGGCAAACTGGCTGAATGTTGGTTTCTTTGCAAAAATTGATTATCTCAATTGTTTTTCATGAATGTATCAGGACCAAGACCAACTGTGTTTATCATATAAACTCACAGAAATAAATATGACTTGATCCCTACTCCCTGAATGGACTTCTGCTCACATGGTGCTTTCAGTCTTTGACTTCAGGGAGGGAAGAACCTGATTTTCTCCTATCCTTCATCCCTTCCATTAATTCCTATTCCTCCTTTTTCTGAAAAAAACTGGTTTAAAAATTTGAAAGAATTCTCCAATATAGTTTAACACAGGTGGTCTTCAGAGAATGTGTGTGTCAAAAAGTCAAATTGGCAGCCACAACTGTGTGACTGAAACCTTGCCCCTGCCTCATGTTGCATCACCTTGACTTTCTGACCCCTCTCCCACTACAAGTGCCCCTAGTTAGGGGTTGCACAGGAAAGGGCAGGAGGAAAGGACATTACTTCTCCCCGTTTCTACTTGGAAAAACCTTTCTGGGTCAAAAGCCTTTTGCAAACATTAAAAAACTGACTAGAACCATTACTACTGTGCAATGCCAGCTTATGCAAATATTTGCAATTGTCACTATTAATGCAGCAGGTGAAAAAAAATAGAAAAGGTTTGATTTGGTAAAACAGAACTCTTAATCAGACAAAATCACCGTCAAAACAGCATTGCAGAAAAGTTCATAACTAGATTCACACGTTATATTTGGATTTTGAGTATTTCTTAATATAGGTAGAAGCAACCTGGTTGAAATAACTACTATGAAACACACTGTGCAGCTTGCAATCCAGTAGCATGATGAAATTATGGGATAAGATTGACCTCTGGCATAGCTTCCAGTTATTTATTTTTTAAATAAGGCAGCCATTTTGAAAAGCTACTGAAAATTACTATTTCTTTAGTAATATATCATAGCATTCTTTAGGTTCTTTTGGCCTTTAGTTATTTAATTATATTCATTCACGATTGTCTACTTACTTTCCTCTGTGCTATTGAGTGTAACATGACTTATGGAAGTGAACTTGGGTAAGGAAAAGAGAAAACGTATGGAAAGCCTTAATACTCTCAGCCTCTGGGATTCTACTTTTCAGCCATTACGTTATCCCATACTAGATCAGGAGCAGAGCAAGGACATTTTTTTAGAAAATATATTTATGTAGCTTGCATGCTTAGCCTGTAAAAAGTAGTTTGCTGAAAACTCTCCATGTAACATTCCTTACTTGTGAAATCTAAGATACCAAGAAATAGAACCTCTTAAAAAAGTATCAACCAACAATGCAAATCACTTACTGATAATGCTTTGATCACTGAGAGGATAATTTTTCCTCATGAAACTGTTTCCACATGTATTTTATATGAAGTAGCCTAACAATTTCTTTTAACCAGGTGCTACCAGATCAGCGGTCAATAGAGGTAATAGGTATTTGACCCTAGGTCAATAGTATCTTTTCAACTGAAGGCACTCAGATTACAATTTAAAGCCTCTCTTCACATTAAACAAAACCCTGCTATGTTCCATCTCTGTTTTAAAGACAACACTATTACAAAGCATTGATCCGGAACAAAGTCTATGGAAAGCATCATGTGGAAATCACTTGACACAGTCTCTTCATGCAGCAGCTGTAACTTCTGGAATTTGCTTGCATCTTCTTGACCCCTAGTAATGTCAGGTAAACTATCAATCTGAACATATTAGTTTCAACTTACATGCTAACACGATAGTGTTAAAGGGAAAATAACCGCTTCTGTAAGCATGGTATATTGGTAGTAATCCCAACCATAGGAACCTGTGATCACATGGTACTTTCCATTCTTTTGGTACAGCTGAAGTATCTGCTAGGGTTTTGGCTGACAAACGTGACTTTTACAAGTTGCCACTACAATACAGTACCCCACAGCAATCTGAGCTGAAAAACAGCAGACATTCGCAGTAAATGGTTGCAGGCATAGCTTATATTCTCCTGTATATATCCCTTTTTCTAAGAAACATTACACAGCTCTTGAGCAGTATACTTTCATGATCAGGATAATACTAAGCAATGACTCTGAGTCTTATTCACTAGAAATGATTTTAATTTCATGGGCTTTTGCAGATAGATTTTACTGTGATTTACCTATTTTAAAGTATTATCTACTTTATACTGATAATTACTTATTGATATTGTATTTTATTATTATTGTTTCTGAGATATGCTTTTAGCTGGGTTATATGAAAACAAGACACAATGTGTTACTATTATCACCACTATCACATCAGACTGTGCTAGGCTTTTTAAAAGTCACAATATAGAACTCTCTGAAGATGCTGCAGGAAGCACAGGTGGTTCAAAATGCACTGACTAGAATATCCATTTATTTATCACTGCATTTATATTCCCCCCCCCATTTCTTTTGGAAGCTCAAGGCAGCTTACAAAGAAGGTGTCTGAATTACAGTCCAACGCTCCTACATTATCTTAGCCCTCTTAGGGAAGCTGGGTAGTCACTACCTGTCCCACATCAGTTGCTAAGAGACAGGATTTTCTCAATGTTGCATCCTAATTTTGGAACAGAGATAAACCCTTATCACTGCTGAATCTTTAAAAAAACAAAAAACAAAAAGCAAGCAAGGTAACAAAAAACTCTACAGGGACTTTTATTCTAATTGGTGTTTAGCTAAACTGTTTTTGGAAAAAAAAAAGCTGCTTCAATATTTTTTAATTTGAAGTTTTTGCGTTAAAATTGTTGCATTTTTATGGGTTTTAAAGTTTTGAAACTTCTCTGTGAAAATAAAACAAAACACAAACTTGTAAAGCCCATTTCATAGAGATGAAAGTGAGAATAGTGTATAGAAAGAGTCATGAACTCGTTAAAAACCGTCTCTAATTCTGCAGGAAAATCTGAGGAAGTTCAAGTGTCTTGCACATCCTCTGTCCTCCATTCAAGCTCTTTTAGAATGTCTGAAAATAATCTAAATATAGTGAGAACCATTGTTATGTGGCAAATGAACTTGTTTAAAAGCCTACCTTGACTTTCCTTTAGCCCAAATTGAAAAATAAATTTTAAAAACACTTCTGCTTTCATGATGTATCTCTGTTGGAGGATGTTTTTCAACACATATACTACAGCAAAGGAAGAAGCATGAGTTATGATGAGGCTTAGTTTCTTAGGAAACATGTGTACCATATAATTTGAAATATCATACAATTATGTATCCAAGTATAGAAACACAATGGGTGAAATTCACTCTTTAGAGCTCAGAGCCCAAATGTTGGGATTATGTAACAGGAACTTTTGGGAACTTGTGAGCTAGGAATAGAATCTAATCTTTCTATTATGTAGGGAGTTTCAATAACTCCCCTTCCAGCACAAGTCTCTGGCAGTCTTGGGGTCCTCCTGGAGCAGCACAAAACCATGAAAAACTTTCGGCTGTACTCTCCATTTAGGAAACTTTAGCATCAGAGAGTACAAATCCAAGCAACCAATTGGTGGGGAAATGGGCACCTAGGGGCTCAGAAACAAGGGCTATCTGTGAGTATTAGCACACAATGCAATTCTGAAATCCTGAAAATTGACTACAGCTGTGCTTTGGGCAAGCCTCTGAGCCCAGGCTATTATAGAACTGTAAG
This sequence comes from Python bivittatus, assembly GCF_059951505.1. Lineage (NCBI taxonomy): Eukaryota > Metazoa > Chordata > Lepidosauria > Squamata > Pythonidae > Python > Python bivittatus. The sequence continues at coordinate 10,787,420 of NW_028277112.1, forward strand.
GTTGGAAGGGATTTTTAAAGGTTGACTCTCCTGCTCAGTGGAGGATCCATTAAAACACCTGATACATAACCATCCAGCTTCTGTTTGAAATCTCTAACCAAAGAGAACTCACCAGTGCGGCAGCCTGTTTCAGAGTTTCAGTATAAAACTCTCCAGTTCAGGCTTACTAGTTGCTTGAGCTATATCTGTAACCAACTATCAGCTTTGTGGAACTTTGTCATCTGGCTCTTTCCTGACCCCTTCTTGGACCTAACTTTCTTTCAGTGTTTAGCTCATTTCTTCCACTAAATTCTTGATGTCAGATGTTCATGACACTACTTTCTGATTTCAATCTTGTGCCTTTTTAATTTAATCTTGGGTCCACCTAGCCAACTGCAATAGGGATTGAGTGATTCTGAACAAGGCAGGACAATGCTATCAGAAGGATTTCCCTCTTCCCCTAAGTATTTTAGGGAGTAGGCTTGGATTTTGCTCCATGGTGTCTAGATTTCTGCATACATACTGTAATACTTTGTTGTTATTGCTGTTGTTGTTTTGAAGTAGACTCAGTTAACTTAAAAAATAAATTGTACTTTGAAAAATGCAGCATGGTGAAAAAAACTATATGAACATAATTTATGTCATACAAAATCTTGACAGCTATTTCCTCATTAACATCTATCAAAGTGTCTGCAACAATTCCACTTCCAACTTGCTTAAAGCAATGGGGCAGTTTGAAGCCAACTGATCTGGTAGAGAGTTTAAAAGTTTCAAGAGACATCTATATGACCATCTGCTCTCATTCTCTCCCTTTAGGATCAGCATAGCATATAAAGGTTTCATAATCATTTAACTTACTATGCATACAGGGAAATTATGCAAACATACTCCTCTGAAATGCTACTTCATTTCATCTGCACAGAAGATATTGTGAATTATTCCCTACTTTTTAAAACAGTCTGCATTCTGCATTTCATGTTATGCTGTGTGCCTTTGCAAGTTAAAATGACTGAAATGGGGAGAACATAAATACTACTTCTGTATCTGGTAAGATACTTCTACAGATTGGTAGCAAACAGTATATAGCAGATAATCAAAATTTCCCAGAAAACTGGAAAACTCCTAACTGTTATACTAGAGGAACACTAAATTTGCCCATGAATAACTGTAATTTGTTCTTGCATATCAGAAACAATTCTGAATCCACTCTGCTTTTCACATTACATTAAATAAACATATAAACAAGTTGACACAAAAAAACAAACAGTTCCCTGAAAGCAGTGAAAAAACCAGCCAGCTCTCTAGTAAATTTCATGTGGACAAACTCATTTGCACCTCTTTTGAGGCTAATTAAGTCAATGGAAAACTCTTGTTCCAATGGGAAACTCTTGTTTTCGTGATGTCATGCTCTATAAAAGCAGATATGGTCCTTTAGCAATCCAAGATTGCTTGTAGTGACTATCATTTAATTGTTGTACATATTCTCTTTCACCTCGGTAGTGCTTATGAGATATTCCCAGTGGAATCTGTCCATTATTCCATTGTCTGTCTTCTTCTTTGTCAAACTGCCAGAGAACGATAGCATGTTCAAATGTTCAATTTGCCTCAGTCTCAGAACTACATAAGAGACCAACTGTGAATTTGTATGTTTTTTAAAAAAAATATTGAAATACTGGCCATTTTAGGAAATACACTCCCAAAATATATTCCAATAATTGATTCCAATATTGAGTGCCCTAGTGATCTTACCAATTTTGACCTGATATGATCTTGAAAATTCTGTTTGACAAAGTGACTTCCATATTTGCTTATAGTTTGTAGCATGCATAAAAGTAGGATTGCCATAAGATGTTTCCACTCAGATACATTTAAGGCCTTTCAAAACCAACCAACAAACCAAACAAAACATTTCTTAACCCTTATTCCTTCAGGAATGAATATGTGTCTTTGTTCTTTCCTTATAAGTCTAGGAAAACGTTTTTCCACAAATTATTTTTAAATCTTTATTACTTCATTAATTTTCTTTCTTCTTCAGAGTGGTGCAGCTTTGAAATCTTTGATGATCCTATCATCAGAGACACCTTAATCCGCTGTGAATCTATATGTATATCTATATTACTATATGCTAGGACAAGCCATTATGTTTCATTTAGTTTGGCATTCTCTACTTCAACATGTATTTACTCTTCCAAATATCAGGTCCTATATGAAATCTTTTATATCTGAAGACCCCAGGACTGTCTGGTATTTATAGTAGCAGAAATTATGCTTCTGTGGGTTACAACTCTATCCTCATGACTGCATTCCTTAAGATTTAATAAGACCTGAGTACATTTATTTTTTTCACATACTAAAAGAATTCCCTCTGCCAACAATGGCAGAAATATTCAAAAGCATTACTAATTTCAATAATGGATTCCTAATGTTTCCATTTCAATGGCTTTCCCATACATATTTTTGTAAGAAAACAATGAACTACTCATTTATTCTGCTTTGTAAATCCAAGGATGCTGCTAGATGACTGCTTTAACATGCATTCCCATAGTCCTTGAACCTTCAGAAATGTATGCTAGCATAATATTTGCTACCCAAACTGCCCCAGTAATGCGTCTGGTACTGTCTGTAGAGTTTGATTCAGTTTTAATGCAGGACAAGTTACGGCAGATTCTCCTGGCTTCATTTCTTCTCCCATCAAATATCACCTGTGGCAAGAAAACATCCTTCTATTACTCTCCTCAATGTGGGCTAGGTTGAGGAGGAGTTTTGAGAGATAGCTAGACTAGTTGGATTAGCAATCTGTCAAAACCTGGTATAAGAGAGATCCAAGTAGCTCCTGCTTCATCAAGCAGCCCTACAGAGAAGGTCAGGAGCCAACTCCTTATCTCCTAGATCTCTAATCCTAAGAAATGAAGGGGATTGGTAGAGAAAGAACCATCTCTTTTTTTGAGGAAAATCCAGTTGAGGATGAGTGACCAAAGAAGCCAAAGAGCAATCAAGAGTGTATGAAAGTGAGTGAGAATAAGTGAAAATGATTGAGAGTCTGCTAGCGAATAAGAGAGCAAGTAATAGTAAGTGTTAAAGGAAAATATGTACTTCATGACACAAGGTGTTAAGGCAGCAAGATTCACACGGACATTCTTAATGAGTTTTAGTGCCAAAAAATAGGGATTAGAGAATCTTGAAAATTTAGTTAGGAATCTTCCAGCCTTTCTTTATTACTGAGTTTATTAAGGTGAGATCTCTTTGAAGTTTTTCATTTTCTTTTTCCCAGGCTGTTTGCATGAAGGGCTAAGAATCCATTTGATAAGTAAATAATAACCTCTCCCATTTGCATCTGGAGATACTCGATCTTTCTTTCTAAAGTCTCAGCACAATCTCTCAAATAATGCTTGTTGTGTGCTTCAGGAAACACTGGCCAGGCATTACAAGGGAGGCTGCCTCTGCGGAAACTTGGTCTCCCCAGCAGCCAAAATGGACATGGAGGGCAGTGCCCAGCAATTAGTGGGGAGAGGGCTTGCCCACAACAGCTTAAAGTAGCCAATATGAGCAGGGCAGATTCCATCCTTAGCCATGTCATCAAGGAATTCATCAGTGAATTCATGTCCAAAGCAAGGATTGATTCAAAAGAAGAGGGAAAATGCTCCTTTAAAACTGGAATAACTAAAGCCAAATCTAGGTGGCTTCAGCTATGGTCTAGAGTCAAGATGGAGGCAACATTGTGAGGGTTAGGGTTTAAAAATGGTTACTGAGAATTTTCATACTATGGTCAGTACAAGTGGGGAAGGGCTGACTGATTTTTCTGTACTATATGAAACCTAAAGTTATTCCATTTTAAAAAGGACAGTATCCCTAGTTCTCTAAAGCAAACATCACAGCAAATGCCTTGTGGGAATCTAGCTGAGCTAAGACAATGCTATGTCGCACACTATAGCAGTCTTCAGAAACACTGACAAACCTTTGCAAAACCAGACTGCCCTACAAATGGGTTTTTCTGAGACATTATTGTAGTGCAGCAGTTGCCAAACCTTGTATCATTGTATGGCTCCTGGGCCAAAGGACATACAATACTGATTTCCACACCTGGGTATTTTGATAATGTTTTGTTGGCACTCTTACAAACTAGGTGCCCTTGAAGAGATGCAATCCACCTTCCAAGAGGAACTGGTGAGGTTGCTCTCCTAGCCAATCAATGTACTTTTGTCTCTTTATACATAGAGACAGACAGATATTTTCCAGAAAAGCACTGGGTGGCAGCCTCCCATTATTTTTATTTTTTAAAGAAGGCCTGGGCAGTTCTATGCAGGGTCCAGAAGGAGTTATATTAGCACTAAAAAAAAATGTAAAGGTGGGTTAATTGCAGGCTTCCTACTTATTTTAAAAATTGTCTTTAAAATATCAGGTGAGACTGAGAGACCAGCAGGTATCAAGAGAGATGGCTTTCAGCACATTGCTGCCCAAGGGTGCTTTGTTGCTTACTCATGAATTAATGAAACACTGACTTCTTTGAAGGGTTATTAAACAAAGAATTTAAATTCTACAAATTCTATAATATGTATAAATCAGCAATGTCCGATCTGAGTTTCCATGCCCAAAAGGGCCTATGAAAGCTTTGGGTGTGCTCTAGTTCTCCTCTAAAAGTTGCTTCTGAGTTGTAATTTGAAAGGTAGCACAAGAGGAAAATACATGGTATGTCATCATGTTAACTAAATTAATGTAAATATAAATTAAAATTCAATCAAATGTAGGTTTTCTTTTTGCCTACTTTTTGGTATGGCTCCTACCACATCACACAAACATCAAATATGGCTTTTAACTTGAAAAGTTATGCATCTCTGCTATGAATAATAAAATAAATTATACACTGTTTTGGCTGAGAGGGCATTAAAAACCCTTCTCATCCAGTGAAGTGTTTAGTTTAAGTCTAGCATAGATTCTTTACATGAGTTTAGCAGCTTCACAATTGCTTCAGTTCTACATTTTAACAGGCACATAAGACAATCATTATGTCAAAGGTAGTTACTTTGATTGGGCTTAATTCTTACATCTTTATCATTGGATTTTAAAACTATTTTTCCCTCAAACTTTTATGTCACCCTGCCAATTGTAAACAATGGAACATATGCATTTATAAACACAAAACACCCACACACACAGCTTTGTATTGGCATGCTGAATACAGTATTTTTATCCCTTCTCTTCTTACTACAATCTCTCCATGATCCTACTCTCTTCAACACAGGGAAAACACACGTGCACATGGTCACACAAAACCATCTGTGTTTTTACATATAACTGCTTTACATGTAGCACTTGAAGAACAAAATTCTAGTTACTATTCTAAGAAGGAGAGAGAAGATAGTTATTTCCAATGAAGACTTACCTTGGCCTTAAGAAAAACAGAGAGAAAAAGCTTTGGAGAGTAGGATAATCATATGTGCTACCACAAACATAATCCATTAGCCAGTGTTTTTTTCATTATTCAGTGCTGATCAGTATTTAACAAATACTTCGGAGATGGGCAAAATTTGAGATGATATATAATTACCACAAAAATATTGTTGATTTATTTTTAAAATAATTCTCTCCAAGATTGTGCTACATGCTTTTAATTGATCCAGAAAAATGTCACAAAAATCTGATTTCGCATATAGATGTATACTCTCAGCAACGATGATGATGGTATTACTCAATAATATTTAATGGATTATCTTGGAAGACAAGTAAAAAAAAAACATTACAAGGCAACATTTCAGACTCCATTATACATTGTGATAATTAGATTTTATTCCTGGTCTGCAGCATTGCTAAGATTGCAATTGCCAGGAAAGTGCTCTATATGTATAAAAGAAGTTTCGCAAGCCCTGCTTTTCACATCATTTCACTATTATCAATAATTAACAGCCAATTCAAGAAAGGTGAAAGGAAATGCTTCCTTAAAAGTTGTTTAAACAATTGACAGAATGCATTTCTTCAGGATGCAGTGTTGGACATTAAGATAGATGGTTTGTAAAAACTGACACTGGACAGCATCATAATAGCTATACGGAACTTCTAAGCTAATAAATATTTTGCTACCAAATGCAAGCTATAAGAAGTTAACAGCTGCAAAAAGGCTTCCTTATGGTATCTGGCTGGCCACTACAGGAAACAGGTTGCTAGGCTAGTCGTATCTCCTATGGTTCTTCCAACATTGTTATTATAAGAGAAGCTCCATCTGTTATTCTTTCCATCTTTCATTACATCTAGTTCCTTACTGCGATTCCATTTGAGTAGAGGTCTGAGTTTCCTATCACAAGCCTTTAAGTGAAAGGACTTGAAAAGATGCAAGTCTAGAACAGCAAAATTTCCAATGAAGAAGAAAGGTAGGAGATTTCACAAGGCCATTTAGTCAGTAAATCCTAATCGAGCAACAGTGTCAGGTTGAAGCTTAGCCAACTAAAATCACACTGGCAACTTCAAAGCTCTCTCTTCAACATATGGAATTAGGCAAGTGAGAAGAGCATGAGTGGAAAAGGAAATATGAGTGTGCATGCATTCAATTAAAAATTGCATACATATGTTAAGCATTTCAGAAAATAGTATTCTTAAGGAATATTGGTCCCATTTGGAGCTCTTCTGGCCTCTTGGGTAAAGTGTTAAATTCTCCAAGAGTTTGCAAAAGCATGACTTTTATTGCAAAGGCCAGATCAATTCTGTCAAGTGTTCTTTAACACACCTGAAAGATATACTGCCTTATGAATGCTTTTCAAACAATCTAAAAAAAATAATCTGGCAGTAATTCTTAATAGCAAATGTCTCCCATCTGGAAAACAAATCTTGCACATACATGCAGCTTTACCTATGTCAGGGTTTTTTGTTGTTACTGTTTTGAGAGCAATTTTTTTTTATTTTGCAAGTAGTCACATTCTGCAAAATAGCTTACTCACTTTCAGAAGAGTGAACTAATTTCTCTGATCATTTCTGTATGCAAATAATCAGAGCAGAGTCTTGTTTGTATTTAGCGAGACATATCCATGAATATATCTAGATGAAAAGTTATTTCTGTAGATAGAAAAGTATCTCTTTTTTGTTGCCTTCATCTCTATTAATCTTACTACCTAAAGCAATTCTAAATCTGACCCACTTTCTATTTTATAAACACCACATGCCTTAGGGTTTGCTCAAATTATTGAGCAGTTCAGCTGAATGGTATTTGACTAGATCATCCTTTTTAAGAAAACTAAGATTCCTTGAGATTCCCAACAAAATTAAAATGGCACAACTATAACTGATACCTGCTGTGAATTAGCAGACTTATTCAGAACAAAGATGAAAAAAATCCATACTTGTGCATGGATGTAAATAGCTAGAGAAAAGGCAAAGCTCTAGAGAGTGACTGGTCAAACTGGTAAGGTCTGTATCAGGTCTGCATACCATATGGCAGTGTTGTCCAAACTTGGCCACTTTAAGATGAGTGGACTTCAACTCCCAGAATTCCCCAGCCAGCATGCCTGGCTGGGGAATTCTGGGTGTTGAAGTCCACTCATCTTAAAGTGGCCAAGTTTGGACAACATTGCCATATGGCCTGTGAGCCTCATACAGCCAGCCAGGTAGCCTTGTGCAGCCCACCAAGATTTTTAAAAAGTAGTAAATTTACAACCACCACTGCCACCACCCCAGAAGACATGCTGCCAAGCATATCCAAGACTTGCTGCTGGTTCCAGCACTTCCATTGCTCCTCTAGCTGTGGAACAGCTGATCAACATTCTAGGTATTTACTAATACTAATCTGAAATAATAGTGATAATAATATAATGTATGGCCAAAGTCTAAAAATAATTCCATTTTCAAACAGTGTAAGATCAGACAGATCCTTTAACAGGACTGGTTTAACCTTCAGGCCCACATGCCTCAGAAATCATTTCAGGTTTTAATGCCTTATGAAAGGCCAAAGGGTCAGGGCCATCTTGATCTCCAGGAGGATGCTGTTTCATATGGCAGATACTCCAACAGAGAAAGTACAACTTCTAGGTCCCACACGATGACATTTCCTAACAGAAAGGACCTAGAACATGCCAACCGTGCTGATTCTGGTGGAGTGAGCAGAAATAATTGGATACAGGCAGTCCTGCAATTACCATGGCTTTCTGCCATGTAGGGCTTTATAGGTGACAACCAACACCCTGAATTGTACCCACTGGGAGCCAATACAGCTTGAAGAGCAGAGATGGGCGTATCGTGAAGTGTCCAAAACTGCCTGTGTCCCTACATTCTGAACCAGTGGCAGCTTCCAATACTCTTCAAGAGCAATCCCATGTATATAGCTGGGAAGTGACTAAGGCATGAGTTACTGAGTCGGCCCTCCTTTTCCTGAAACGGGAACAACTGGCACACAAGGCAAACCAGTGTAAAGATCCACCTAGTTACGGCTTCTACCTGCTCTTTCAGCAGGGGCCCTGAGTCCAGAAGGATTCCCACCTGCTCACCAGCTGTGTGTGTGGAGTGCTACTACATTTAGAGAGAAAGATGGAAAGTCTCTGAATTCAGGAGTCCCTCAAAATCCACAACCACATATTCATACATTATGTCTTTAGTTAGCTAGACTTTTGTGGGGTCAAAATATAAGAGGTTTAATATAGTTCCTCTTACTATTGAAGATTATGGTACATTATTTTTAGGAAATAGTATTTTGATATTTTTTCTTATGCTAAATTGATGCTATGGGGTAATCTAGATCTCAGACCTAATTAAAAATTATATATTTTGATAAGTTACTAAAATTGTTTATACTTGTGATGAAAGGGGAAGTCACTTCTTTATATATTTCTTTTCTTTTTCTTTATTATATTCTTATTTTTTCTTTTTTCTTTTTTCTCTTTCTCTTCCTTTTATTTTTTCTTTCTTTTCTGCACCTTCTATTTTTTCTTTTTATTCTTTTTCTTTGTATTTGTTTTTACTGTTGTAATTGTAATCTTTAATAAAATATATGTAAAACTTGCATGGAAGCTGGATTTATACTTTGGATCAATTAAGTGAAAATGATGATTTTTAAAATCTTTTTTCGCTTTAAAGGGCGAATACTATATACCTAGTACATCTCAGAAACAATATTTACAATTACATTTATTGACATCCCAATTAGGGCTTGCAGCATTTTCAGTCTTGGAAACACCTAAGTGATTATTAAATCCAATGACACAAAAAACTCTACAATTACTCTTTATATAAATTCTGTTAGTGATGAATCATTTTGATATGCAAACTGTAATGGTTGAATGGAATAAAGAATGAGAGATTCTTAGTTTCCCTAGACAATGGAAAGAGGTGTTAATATCAATTCCAGATATTTCAACAGATCTTAGGTTACATTTTATTCAACAACAACAAAAAAATACTTTAGACTTACTGGACTCCATTGTGTTTATATAGAAAAGGCTGGGTAAATTGTCATGGGGTTGGAGATGTAGTCAGATTAATGCTTCATGTAAACATATGTTCATACAGTATCTTATAATTGCTCCATTTTGGGAAGAAATTGTTACATGTATTAATATGGAGACAATATTTAATATTGTCACATGTTCATATTTTTGAACTATATTCCTATTGCATGGAAACTGACATCTGGATAAATTAAGTTAGAAAAGATCTACAGTATTCTACAGCCTCGGAAAGATATGACCCCAGCTACTCTATGGTCTGCTAGGTTGATTTAATGCCAAGATAGGAATGAATTAGTTATTGATATAGATTAGTTTTGGATAATTATAATAAAATATGAAATACAGCTAACATTCATTGAAATACTTACGTAGAACTTTTATATATGTACATGTCCGCATGAATATGTGTCCTGTATGTTTTGTTTGTTTTTACTGTTTTTGGTTTCATTTTTCCCTTTCTTTATAACTTTTCTGTACTAATGCAATGGGCTGTACGAATAACCTTGAGAGACAGGAGGAAGAGGCACAGCCTAGACAACGGTCTGATATGAGAAATCTGAGTCCAAAGGTGGAATGGGGGTGGAGAAAGCATTTCAGAATTTCAGAACGTAAAGGCAGGGGAAGGAGAAGCGCTTTCAGACATGCAAGATTCTGTTATTTTGAACTTACAATAAAGGTAGTGTTCGTACTCATGGTTTTGGTTTCCTGGTCTGGACTACCTTGAAGGGATGACAACTGTTTATTTTTTTTTCTGTTTGCTTTTTTATATTCAATTGATAGAAGTTCTTTTAAAAAACCTAATTTGTAACAAATTAAATACTTAATCTATAAACTTAAAGAGCAATTCATATAACTAGATAAATGACAGCCATGGTAAATGATAATCAAGGTTGGACTTTGTCTCCATACTTGGTTTCCATTGCTAGGTTTTACCCTAAAATGAAAGAGATATGAACTCAAGTTTCATAGGAAACTTAACTTACTACAAATGAATTCACCCTAATTTTATTCTTAAAACTACTGTCACTTTATCAAGATGAGATGTTAAGGAACTTTAAAATATTAAAATTTCCCTAAGAATATAACAAACCGTCTGCCAGTTTTTAAAGGATTCACATTTAGGGGAATACAAACTTTTTAATGCATCAGTATTTATGAGCAATACAGTTGTTACTTTTTTAAGTGCCAAAGGACTATTCTTTTGATCTAGACTAGATAAAAACAAATGCCCATCTGAATACATGTAATAATACTAACCATACTATGGCAATACTTGTAGTATTCACATACATTTTCCCCTTTTATGTCTAGGCAAAGAAAATAGCTACATGCAGAGTTATTTCTCTTAAGTATCTGGCAAGGCATATGGCTGTTAGAAATTTGGTTGTGGTTAAAACAAAAATTTAGCACTCATTAAAGCATTAAAAGAAATGCTGATGGAATCAAAGCAAATCGTCTGATAAAGCTGTAAAGTTATCCTCAACACACATAAATGACTGAATGCTACCATTAGATTCTCATGCAGACTCTTTTCCTGCAACTAGCAAGTAGCTACGTAACCCTTCAGTGTGGTAACTGAATTTAGAGCAGAGTGAATGTCAGCCTCTCCACAGCATGTTTTACCGATGTTCTCTAAATACACTTTGGGGTAGCTTAGTGTGGTAAACCAGAATTCTGTAAATTTACTATACATATCGTCCACTTTAAAAACTTCCTTCTTTAGGTTTTGTCAAACACATCTCATGAAGGAACTTTCCACACTTCAAGAGTGAAAAAAAGAAAAAAAAAAGATAATGGTATCATATTTCCTCTCTGCAATTTGGTTTTCATGGGTGCTGTCAAAATATGTCCCTCACTGAATATGCCTTTTTGGAAGAAACCAGAACTGAAAGGGTTAGGGTGTGTTACTGCAGTAGTTATCAGCAGACAGCCATCTAACCTTTGGTACTTACAGGAATTTTATGGCTCTTGATCATATTATCAAACTCTTCATTAATTTTTTTGTATTTTTCTTCAGTGTGTGGGGTGAGGGCATAAGAGGAGTCTGGATCAGGGCTTTCACAGCCTTTGTTTTCTTTCTTGTTCAATGCCTGCCAGGTTCAGAGAAATATCAGAAAGTAAAAAAAAATGAAAGGGAATTCAGAGTACTTACACATAATCTTTGCCTGCTGATCATTAGATCAATATCTTCATTAATTTTCCTGTACTTGTCCTCAGACTCAGGGCTGTGACCTACTGAATCGTCTGCATCAGGGTCTGGGCTGTCACAGCCATTAAGTCCTTTCTTTCTCAATGTCTGAAATACATAATTTGGAAAGTTGAAGCCTTGACAGAGGCTGCAAGAGCGATCCAGGGCCTTTATCACAGCATAGACTGGTTGAAGGCAACATTTCACATTACTTTTGAAACAAGATATATTAGGTCAACAAACTGCAGCTTTTGTTACCAAAGAGAGCCACTGAAACCTGAATCTAGAATCAGTCAGTACATGAAGAGAGCATAAAATCTAATGAAATGTCTGTATTACCATCACAGATTTTCTCTGGAACAGAAACATCAGTAGGTTAAATATTTCAGTGTTCACCTTTTAAACATACACAGGGTAATGTACTCAATCAAAAAGGAGCTACTAGCAATTCATAGTGAATAGAATGACAATCCTAGTTTTCAACATAGTACAGTATTAAACCTACAGTTGTTCTACAGATGTATCTTTCCAGCTAATGCTCTGTAACAGAACTGAATCGAAACAGTTAAGTGATGATGGCCATGTAGTTGTCAAGGGATTCTGACTCTTACATGTAATATCATAACCTGAGATATCGCTAAAAAACCCCAAAACCTCTTTTACATCAGTTTCTATAAAGTAATGCCTAATATAATCACTTGTCTAGCATGATCCTCAAAATTAATGAAACACCTTGATCAGGATTTTTCCCTTCACACACAAACATATTACAACCAGAAGAGAAACCGATGTAACTACTTATGAATCACTTATGAGAAAGGAACCCAAGCAGTCCAATATATCTAGGACTGCCCTCTGAGCAGACATACGTATGTGCACACACACGTGCACACGCACTACCTTCATTTATCAAGATCTTTTAAAATATTCATTTGATTTAGATATTATAATTATATATCCTGCAGGAGCTCAAAATTGTATACATTCTCTCCAACTTTTAAACTACTGAATGCCTCATTATTAGCCAGTAAATTTTGGGATGATTTGAATATGGATTTCCCCTGCTCTAGTTTGATATTCTAAACAATATACTATACTAGCTCTCCTCGTGTGATCAGATGAAGGATGGGGAAACAATAGTACAACAGATAGAAATCAGGTTACAATTACGATTTCACATTCCTATCGTCTTACTAGAAGTTTTATCAGGATGTTGAGACAAGTCAACATTATCAAGTTCTGAGTTTTGGATTTTACATTTGGGAATTAATACATTTTTAGCATCTCATAGTATTTAATATTTTTTAAAAATCAACTCTTTTGAATCCAACAGAGTAAATTCCAACCAAAGGACATATTCTATTCAGATTTCTGGGGTGTCAACATTCTGCACAAAAAAGCCAGAAAGATTTGAAATACAAAGAGGAACAAATTCTCATTTCTTTTTGCTGTGGATCTCAAATGTCTTTCTCTGTCATTGAAGACCAGCCAGGTCTTATGCTCCTTGCTCCCATTAGGAAGATTTATGTCTTGAGTAACTCAAGGAGGCAGAAATTTGTTCAGTATATTCCCAGTCTAACCCTACTGTGAGTATAAAGTTTGCCACTCTATTTGGCAGTGCAGAAAGTTCAATGAAAGTGCTAGGCAACATTTCTGAGTGTCAGCTATTACTCATTCTCAGTTTAAAAATTAGGGAATTTTTGATGTAATCATTATATATACACACACACACACACACACACACACACATAACTTTTTATTTTTACAGTCCATAGTTGAAAACCCAGTGATAGGTTGGGAAGATTCAGTCACTTTAAGGATGCTAAGAGTTATGCTGGTGGGAACTGGAACTCCTGGGAAGGTCATCCTTGCAGGGAAGATGGAAAGGGGAGGAATTATGCTAAGGGCAATTCACAAAGTACATGTAGGAGAAGGAGCACCTAGGAAATGGCAATGACAAAAATTGTCTGTATGATTGAAACAAAGTTTTAAGGACATGACAATAACATTTAGATGAGTTTGAGCAGTTGATGATACCTGCAGGACAGAAGCCACTCATCTACTTACTGGGGAAGACTATCGAACTTTTAAAAGTAGATCTTGAGATAATGACAGGGCCAGACAAAAGCTACAAGAAAGTCTGGTCACTGATGGTGCTAGTATTGTAAAAGGAGTTTCTCATTTTACAAGGACACATGCAACTGGAACATGGAAGGTGAAAAGCATGAACCCAAACTGTCTAGGCACTGGATAAGGAACCACGACAGTTTGTAGTCTCAATACCACTGGAGGGTGCCAGATTGGAAAAAGATGAATTAATACAATCCAGCTTATATACAACTTAATTAAGTAAAAGCCAAATAACAATTTCTCTTGAACAGAACGGTGGATACACAACTCTTCCACCAATTTACAGAGATTTCAGCATGAGACATTTTTGGAAGTCCAATGCCCTGAGGCCCTAGCAGGGCTTAAGTTTAGTCATCTAGGCATTCACCAATAGCCCATAAGGAGAGGAAGGGGTGAATGGGTGCACTTTGACTGATCTGAAAAACATGCAAGTTGGATTCTTGTTCCATGAGAGCTCAGCACTTTACAATCTGACATAAGGCTACATCACTAGGCATCAGCAATCTTACGTATCCTAGACATTCACACCTGTCAGCAACTCTGCACCTGTTGTCTGCTTAGGCAAAGACCAAATGACAGCAGCCAATTGTAGCAGCTCCTGCTGCAACATGGCCATACATGGCTTTTCTCAATCATGTTTCTGTGGAGTAAGGCTGCTAATCTCTGTGGATTTCAGCAGTCTGCTTTTTGTCCTTGTAATGGTGTCACAGTTTTCAGTTCTTCACTGAGTTAAGCATTAAGAATGACACATTCATGTTTCTTATACAAGCTCCCTTCCCACAATAGCTCGCAAATGGATTTTAAATTTGTTTATATACAAGTCCAGATTACTCCCTCAGTGCCATTTTTAAAAATGTCATTTTCATTTGAAGAAGAAAATCCCTTTGCTTTATAGCAGCTCATCAACTCAACTTTCTATAGGGAGGCACTCTGGGCAAAGTCACAGAAATGTAATCATTTTGAGTATTATAGTAAAACAAGGATTTATTGATATTCGTCTAATATTTTAAGATTGAATCCAAATAGTTTCTTCTAGATGAGTAAGGCTTCTCCATTCATATGTTAGTTTACATATACCCCATTACTTGGGTAAAGTTAAATTCCTACATGTTCTGTTTTTGCCACCTTTTACATAGGGTGAAGTAGGCTACAGAACGAATCTATTACATTACTGTACAAGTGCCTGGGCTAAAAACATTTTTTCCTCTATCCACTTCTGTTGGATCCAGGTTTTGTGCTTTCTTTACAAGAACAATATCACCAAGTGAAACATTTTTTTCTAAGTTTTATTATTTGAGCAGATCATTTCCTGATATTAGTAAAACAATTTCACGAATGCAATTATCTAATATCTTCTCCCCCCACCCATTCCATGCTCATCTGAAGGATTTTTTAAAAACAAAACAAAACATTTCAGGTATTATTTAGCATTTACTTATTTAATATTAGTAATATTCGGATGAAAGCATAAACAATCTAACATGAATTTGCATCAGGTGATATGAAAGTCGTATCTTCAATGACTAATCTATGATTTCTCACAGATATATGCCCAAGGCCTTAGTCAGAAACAGACAAATGCCTTCACTTGCCACTTCTGAAGTTATACAAACCCCTAAGTGACTTAGCATCGCTGTCTCTGTCTTTGAGGGAGGAGGAAAGATCAGATAGGATAAAATATCAGAAAAGGAAAATAGAGGACATCTGGACAGCTGACAAAGCTGAATTTAAGATTTAGGGGACATACCTGCATGACTGCCTGATATGAATTCTCCTGCATCAACTTCCAATTTTTTCAACTATGCTACCCCCATCCTATGTTAATATTGTTTCCTTCAAAGCTCAACTAAATGGCTGTATTCTGTTTAGCAGCTTGAGGAAATCTTTATTAATGTCAGACTGATGTCAAACTGATGTTGTGTGTGTCAGTGTTGCTGTTACAACTAAGATATCCTTGCTCCCAAACCCAGGGTTAATCCTGGCCAAAGCAGTGATTAATAATTTTCATTTAGCATCTATTTTAGCTTATTTATTTATTTTTAAAGCATAAATATAATGTAATCTAAGCAATGTATATAAAGACTGAAAATAGAACTTGAACATTTTTTTTAATTTTAAAAATATGCTTGCAATATCAGGAAAGCAAAATGGTACGTGCTGGGACTAACTGCTGTTGGAAAAAGAAAACTGCCAGGGATAAGTGAAGCTCAGTACAATAAATAGTGGGGTTTTTTTGTTTTTTTTTAAGATCACAGAGAATTCAAATCTTACAGCACTTGAAGTAAGGGCCAAATACTCCAAGTGAAAATATGTATACAATAAATATATGGTGAATCCATTTTTGATTTACTAAGAATACAAAAGGAGACCTAAAGGCCTTTTAATCCAGCATTTGTTTCCACTGTGTATAAATGGGACCTAAACCATTATGTCAGTTCCAGTGGTGTTACTCTTCTGGTTAGAATATTTATTTCAGCTATGCATGTTTTACAAGCTGTAAACAACTGACTTTTTCCCAAAGTCAACATATCAATTTTCTACATATATATCTACATGATGACAGATCCATGTAAAGTGCTCTGACTTTCAAGACATTTTCTAAGAAGATATTCCATGAGATACATGCACACAGGGAAAATTAGATTGCCCAGTGAAGGCCAGACCAAATCTGATGAGACCACTATTGATTAAGGTGTTCTTTCCATTCATATATAAAGCACTGGGAAAGGACAGACTTTGTTGACTTCTTCCTCTGTCCCATGTTCAATCTCCCTGCACTTGATTGCTTCAGACACTGTCTTAAGTGAAACAGGGTAAGGTAAAGGAGGATTCAATACTCCTATCTCAGTCTCATCCTCTGTTTTAAATGAGAAGCTAGCAGATATGTGAAATTTAAAAAAGTGTATCTGTCCCTTACCTACTTTGGCCCTGACTACACATCCAATCTGGCTCCCAGCTGAATATGCCAGTAGGATACACATGCTTGCAAACACATATGTGTAGAAGTCCCCTTTACATTTTTTTGTGTTTAGAAGAAAAACAACTGGAGTACACAAGCACCTGAAAAATGTAATATGTGTAAACCTATGCCTTAAGCTTTACAATAAAGAGCTGAATGTTTATTGTTAATTTTGTTTACTACTATTATGTCCTATACATGTATTAAGATTAATTGAAGCAGTATAAAATTAAAAAAGAAACTGACAAATTACACTTTATGTGGTTGCATCTAATATACCCTACCATGTTTTGGAGCTTTTTTGTTCTCTTATAGCAGCCATCCCTAGGTTGGAAACATCAAAATTATCCTTTACCAGTAACTATTTTTAGGGCAGGAAATGATGTGTGACGCAGCCAGCAGAAATTGAATGATAGAATATAATTACTAGAGGCCAACTTTTTCCCCCGGACTTTAGAACCAACACAGGCATTCTTGTATAATAGGCTGAGGAACTTAAGCAACCGATCTTTTGGTTTTGCATTTCATCTAAAAGGCTGCACTTCCAGAGGTGGCACTAAAGCAGAGGCTTTGCAATGATGACTCAACTGAAAACACACCACCAACATGCTAGCTATCCCATATTTGGCAATACTTACTAAAGACGCTTAACAAGCCCTCCCCCAACAACCGGGTAACTAGATAATAGGATGATGTTTTTGTCTTTAAGGTAAGTATTTTCAGATTATATTTCAGCATTCCGTTCATTAATAATAAAGTTAATATGTGCAAGTACAATGAAAGACTTAACATATTTATTTCATTAAAAAACAAACAAAAGCTAAATAAGAGCAGAAAATTATTAGCTAAGCTCCCTTTAGTGACATCACTGTGTCAGAGCCATCCTCTTTATTGCCCTTGGAAGCAGAGATAGTTAAATTTAAAGTATGCCCCCCCCCCCAGTCCTCCAAGTTGCCTGCTTCTGGTTTAAACTGTCTACTAAATTATAAGCAGCATACAAGTAATAGATTAAGAAACATAACATCATTGGGATGTGTACCCTTTGAACATGATTCAGAAGAAGTGTTCAGAGATTGCACAAGTACAGTTTCTCTCCTGTTATTGGTTAAACTATCTTTTTCAGGCTTCTAGACAAGCCAGAAAAAAAAATTGCAACTGCTTTAAGGAGTCAACTCAGTGTGACTCTTAAATCAGCCACATATTTTTTTTCAGATTCATGTGGAAGTCTGGAAAAAGACAAGCTGTAGAGAAGTGTTTTGCTTGCATAAGGTCCAAAGATTTCTGCCTTTCTGGGAGGCATCAGAGCTGCTGGATCTTTGCATGCGTGAAACATACACTTAGATGCTAAGAAATGGTGAAGTCCCATCACAATTAATTGTTATTTAATAAACAAAGTTGATATTCTGACAATAAACCTACCTAAATTTCCAAATAAATGATGGAAATTCTGCTTCAATGGTGTAACTAATGAGGGCTGTATGCTTATAAAAACATCTATCCACAATGCATATCGATTTCATTGTAAGTCCGAGGAAGGAGAATTCAGAATCCAAATGGCACAAAAGGAAACATATGGTTTCTGAATAGTTTTCAAAATCATCAAAACAAAAAAGGTACTGTAACACCTATGTAACTATGTAACTCTATGGCTACATGCAACTCTCAAAAACCTTGGATATGGCCTTCAAAGATCCAAGTTGTTGCGGCAAAATAGGGAATAGTATTGAATTCATGATTTGAGACTATTTGTATTAACCATATTTAATTCTAATTAAGGACACATAAAATCACTGTACATTTTGCTTTTGAAATGTGGTTCTTAGTCAAGAAAAAGTGTGTATCATTGTTACATTAAATTTTCTTCATGATGCCTGGGAAAAATCTCTAACAGTAATATAGTATATATCATGAATATACAGAAGTACTCAATTTCAATCCTTGGCAATTCAGTTTAAACCCATTCAAATAGAAGAAGGGTTTTTTATGGAATACAAAACTTAACAGTGACAGTTTCTGATCCATATCTGTAACCAATTTAAAGTGCTGGTTATTTCCTTTAAAATCTTTCATTATTTTGGGGATATCCTAAAAACTATCACCTCCCATATAAACCTGTTTATACATATATATAGTTCACAGGAGAAGCTCTTCTCAAAGTCCTACCACTTTTCAGAGGTTTATGGTAGTTTTATCTATCAGAATGGTTTATACAGTCCACTTTCCTTTAAAGTCTCAGACAAGAGAGAGATGGATGTTACATTATGACATGTGCCCATGTATGGGGTTTTACATGATTTCCACCCTTCCTATTTTTACCCAGTGTATATCCTGTGTGGTATTTTCAGTTACAGTGACCACCTGCCTCCTGGTGGTTAATCTAATTGTAGTGGTTAGAAGAGGGCCTTCTTTACTCTAATTGTGGGAAAGTTATGTAATTCTTTGCTTTAAAAGATCAGCACTGTTCACCCCGTGGTAGTGATTAGACACATCCTAAAGATTTTCTGTATCTGTACGTCTCTATGTGTACACATAGAAGAATATATATCCACGTACAGCTATATTTTTGTCTAATTTGGATATATCAAGCTGGATTCTGTTTAAAGGAGAAGGAAAAACATCTAAAGAGTTAAAACCAGGCTAGCCGAGACTGAATAACAACAATGGGGAAAAAAAAAAAAACCAGTCACTACTATGGGCACAAAGGAAAAGGGAGCAGTTTTCTGGCCAAAGCTGCACAGCATTGGGTGTATCCCAATTTATATAGTTCTGCTCATACAGATCAAGGCTTCAGGGCACAATGCTATCAGATTTAAAACATTCCATCACAAGGAAAATAATTTCTCAGTAATAACTTCTTATAACAATGTCCTGTCACAATTTAAGAATAATGAAGACTCTACTCCTTATTCCAATAGGATGTCTACCACCATTCTAATCTGGATTAATACATTTTTTCTGATTAAAATATATGATTAAAAAAAAACAAGTGAAAATGATTTGGAAGACCTTGTTGTCAGATACACATTGCTGTTATCAAACAGAAATGTGCACTTAAAAATCTGGAGTGTTTTCACTTTTAACATTACATATTATACCTTGGTTATAAAAAAGATAACGGTCTGGATCCTGAATTGCTCCCTGTGTTTTTTAAAACAGAAGTGACAATTTCCACCAACTCTTCACTCTGTTTTCACCCTCCTTTCCACATTTTATAGGGCTATACAAAGCCATCGAACGAGGTACTTTGCAAGGAAGCTGCTCTCTTCAATTTTAGAGACAGCTAGGAGCAGCTTCTGAAACTGCTCTATGAGGTACTTTATTAATGCTCTAGCACGTTGTGAAGTATCTCCCTCAAAGGTTTTAAACAACCCTAATGTTTCATTCCCAACTGCCCCCAGTCTATGAAAGAAGATTTTTAGAAACAGAGGCAAAAAGGAGAAAGAATAATTCCATCCTGTGCATGAACACAGCAATTCTGTTCACAGAAGACAAACTAGCCAATGTTTTGCACAGATTATATATGTTATAGCACTGCTGGTTGTCAAATCCTATAGGAATAGGGCTTCCATACCCCCTGCTGTTTCTCACAGCTTTGATAAGCAACTGGAGAGAGAAATTAACAGGATTTTGGCCAATTACACTGTTGTTATTCAACTCCTGGGACAGCTGTGAAACAGTTAAGAATCAGGCTAATTGTCATGTATTTGCAGTTATAAGAAAGAAGAGCAGCAAGAGAAAAATGAACTGAATTAACTGAATGAGAATAAAAGAAAATGAAGTGATTCCAAGCTGCTTCGTGGAGATGGAAAACAATCCATATGAAATAAGTATGATATGAAGCTGTATATTTATGGTGCAACATGCTCAAATTAACATAAAATAGTTAATCTCAGAGAATATGCTGTAACTACGTGCAAGTGCTGAAAACTAGAAGACTTTGATAGTCACATTTATACTGGATTTAGTATACTAGATATGAGTTCATAAAGGTAGTCAGTACAACATGTTCAGCACACCATGTTTAATAGGGATAGATAGCATACTGCCAATGAACTCCAATGTACTCGTAGATACATTCCTTGATGTCAACAGTCTCTTAGCATCATCTTTAGTTCTACAATGACTCTGGTTCTCAGATCTCAGAGGAACAGTAATGGTAGACAGATACAGCTCAGAGTTGTCTTTAGAAGTGTGCCAACCTCACTTAACAAACAAAGGTAAGCTGAGATAGTCTTTCTGTTGTTCTGTTATTCCAGGACAATGAGACCCTAAAACATACATAATTGTTTATTCCTTCACTTCCCATTTCTCCTTTATGACACTGACTCAGACAATGGCAGTAATGCTTGAAATCTAATATAGTCAGGGTTCAATATAATTGTGTGAAAAACCTCTGCATTACATATGAGCATCCAGCTTATCCGGCAGAGTCAATGGATCATTGGCTATGCAATTCAAGGATGGAACACAACCAAACAGGCCCAACTTCTGATACTTTTTAACCCTGAATGTGGGCTTTTCTTTTAAGGATGTATATGAAAGTTCAGATCACAGACTCATCCTGCTCCTTAAGTTACACCTTGTGCTTAAAATCTGTATTTTGATACAACTTGTTGTAGTTATTTCAGGAATTTACCTGTGGACAAAGTAAACAAATTGCACAGAGAAGTGACTATAGCTCTCTTAAACCTGGCCTCCCATCATAATGGAATATACTCACAAACTCCTACAGCACATAACATGAACAAATAGCTATGCCACTTTGGGCACATTTGAAGCAGAGTTTTAAAACTCCATTACTACCAATAGCAGGAAAAGGGTTAGCCAACTGTCTCTGGTGGACACTACTGTGTAGTGTTAGTTAGTTAGTTAGGGGCATTCTGGCTCATAATTCAAACACAACTGATAGAAGGTCTTCATCCAGTCCTTTCTACTGTCCTTAGCCTACCACCCCAAACCAGGAAAACCTGTCATCTCGAGTCAGCAGCTGACCTATGATAAAAATTTTCCTCCACCACCCAGGTCAGCTTTAAAATAACTTCCTGTTCTGGCTGCCTATCACAAAAAAATGTATCACAGCATTGGAAAAGTTACAGAAAATGATAATCAAAACCAAAAATATAAAAATAAGAACAACTAGAATGACTGAAAAATAGAAGCATCTTCAGTAGAGCTTTTTAATTTTAGATGGTATGAAGAGAGTTTTTTCTCCTATCTTACAGTATTAAAAATCAAATCATATACTGAAATTGTTCACTAGAAGGTTCAGAAAATGCAGCACTATACACTGTGAATAGTTAATATGGAATTAGCTGCTAGAGGATCTAGAGCTGGCACTATGAATATCAGGTCAGAAGCAAACACTGGAAAGGGGAGAGGGAGAGAGAGATTATTTTTTATTGCACCTTTCTTATTTTTATAAATAACTCAAGGTGGCAAACATACCTAGTACTTCTTCCTCCTCCTATTTTCCCCACAACACCAACCCTGTGGGGTGAGTTGGCCTGAGGGAGAGTGACTGGCCCAAAGTCACCCAGCTGGCTTTTGTGCCTAAGACAGGACTAGAACTCACAGTCTCTGGCTTTCTAGCCTGGTGCCTTAACCACTAGACCAAGCTGGCACTATCCTGGTTTTAGGCTTCTCAAGGCCAGTGTGGGGAAGTGGTTAAAATGCTGTACTAGGACAGAAGAGATCCAAGTTCTCAACTATGAAAACTCATGGGATAATTTGGAGCCACTCTGTAGAAAGTAGAGGGCATGGCCTTGAAGGACAGTTGGAAGAGCTGCTACCAAGGCAACTGTCAGATAAAAGGGACCTGAGCCTGGGCCAAGAATGTAATGTGAGTAAATGGCTCTGGCAAGCCCCTCCCTAGTTTACAAGAAGATAAAGGGAGGGAGGGGGGAAGCACATTCAGACATGCAAGATTCTGTTACTATTGCTGTTACAGTAAGAGTGGTCCTGACCTACATGGCATTGTTTTCTTAGTTTGGTCTACCTTGCAGGGTTGACATAATCTCAGTCCTGTCTGTCCCAAAAAACTGTGTGGAGAAAAATGGGAGGAGACAATATTATGTACCTGAATGCTCTGAAAAAAGCAAATATAAATCTAACCACCCAGTGAAAAATTATAAATTGAATGTTGTTGAAAGTATGGTGTTGGTCTAGACAACATTTCTTCTTCATGACATCCATGTTTTCTGAAGAACTTGAAGGTATTAATCAGCATTTTCAAAAATACTATCTTTTATACACAGAGCTCATCATGCTAGTTCGGTTCAGGTCATAATGACACAACACAGAAAAATAGTAACAAATAGTAAGCCAAAGGAATTAAGACACAAGATTAAAAGAAGAAAAGAAAAAGAAAAGCAGCTAAATCTAATTTAAATCAACACCATTTAATATACCTCTCCATATCATTCTGTCTTTGCAAAATATCCTTGTTTCTACCATGTCAGTAAAGCACTTCATACATTGCCTTTTGTTGTTAATCTATCTAACCTTCTCCCTCAACATAATTTTGTGAAAGTACATTTTCAGCACTCACTAAAACCAGAACCAAATATGGAAATACACTGAATGTTTATTCCAATTCTATGAGTTTAATCAATTTCACTCCATGTATGGTTGGAATACACCACTCCTTCAAGATTTCTAATCAATATATTAAATATAAGAGGGGAAAATATTATTAAAATATGTTTTATTTCAATATACTTATTGAAATACACTTACATAGTGGTGTTCTGTGATCTTGAAAAGTTTAAGCAGCACCGGCTGAGACTAGACCTCTCCTATTCTTAGGTATTATTACGTTGCAACGTGATTTATTTTTTACCTTGACTGAATGGAAAAGCTTTGTAATCACAGAATCACAGGGCTGAAAGAGGCCAATTAGGCTACTGAGTCCAATCCTTTGCTCAGTGTAGGGACCCAATTTATAATATCCCTGACAGATGACATTCGAGCTTCTACTTGAACACATCCAGTCAAGGAGACCCCACCAGATCACTCTGTAATTGGTTTTCCTACTAAACCGCTTTTATTGTTAGGAAGATTTTCCTAACATTCAACTGGAACCTGACTTATGGTAACTTATATCCGTTATTTCACATCCTGTACCCTGGAATGATGAAGAACAGGTCTTGACCTACTTTTGTGTGACAGAGTGCTATCATATCTTCCCTTCAGTCTTTTTGTCTCAAAGTAAACACTCCCAGTTTCTTCAAAGTCTTTTCATAGGACTTGGTTTTAGCCCTTTGATCATCTTTAGTTATTATTTGATTTATATCCTTCCTTTTAACTTTTTCCAGTTTGTCTGACTTCTTAAAATGTGGTGCCCATTATTGGACGTAATGCTCAAGGCGGAGTCTGACCTATGCAGAATAGAGTGGAAATTTCTTCCTGAGATTTAGACACTATACTATATATTGAAGGCTGCCTTAAATTTATAGCTACAATGTTTGTTAACAACATTGTTTGGACAGTAGCATTTTCAGCTTCCAAGACACCTGAGATACTAGAACAACTTGTTAAATCCTTTGGAACTAAAAAACCTATTAGTTTTTATAGATAAATTTGTTATCAATAAATCAATTTGATATGCAGATGTTAAGGGAGTGGAATAAACAAGTAAAGGTTTCTATATTGCCTACACAATGGAAGAGTCTCTTAACTTCTATAGCAAGAGTGTCAAGGACCTTAAACTATGACTTATATAACAAAAAATAATATTTATAATTTACTGGATTCCATTACATTTGTATAGAAAAGGATTGTCAAAAACAGCATTTTGTTAGAGATATAGTAAGGACAATGCCTCTTTAAACCATATGTTTTTACAATGTCCTATACTTACTAAGTTTTGGGAGAAAGCAGTGGACTATATAAATATGATTGTGCAACAAAAGCTAAAATTTTCAGAGGATAATATTCTTTTGAGTTATATACCTAGTACATGGAATTTGACATCTGGACAATATAAATGGATTCTCTGTGCCCTTACTATAGCCAAAAGTCTAATATTGCAGCATTGGAAAGATAAGTGTATGGCTCCTTTCACTCAATGGATTGAAGACCTGATTGCACTTGCCACTTACAAGTGGATTGCCTATAGACACAGATTTTGCATGGACAAGTATAATGAAATTCGGGACTCATACAAAATATAGTAGGTTCAAAAATGATAGTCACGTAAATGTATTGGAAATATATATGCATCTGAATAATATTTGCATTAGATAAATATACAGATAGATTTGTAACTATTTACTGTTATAATGGTATAGTATGCTAAGTTTTTTTTCTTTTGTTGTATTTTTGTCAGTTTTTTGTAATAGCACTTTTTTTCTTCTTCTTCTTGATAGTATATTATTATTTTTGTGTTGTCTTTTTTCTCTTTTTTATTTAAAAAGTAATAAAAATTTATATAAAAAAAGGCTGCCTTAAATTTTATTTGGTTTGTTTGTTGTCACAACCCTTTGCTGATTAATTCTCAGTTTGTAATAAACTAGTACCACCATTTTCTCCTATACATATCATACATCTGAACTGCTATAATCCCTCAAGAGTTGCCAGATCTGTTTCCTGAGCCAAATGGCAATAATTGCCTTTCTGATTATCATAAGGAATCATCTTGTCCAAAATGATCCTACCCATTCTATGTGATCACCTAGGGCCTGCCATGTTGTGGAATATGCTGGCCCTGGAAATATACAAGGTTCCTCACTCCTGACCCTGGCTCCTTCATTTTGAGGATTTTAATAGCTAGTGGTGAAGGAGGATGGCCATCTTACTGTTCTTGATTATTTCTTGTGTTCACTGCATTTTGAGACTGCTCAGCTGATTGTCTCTGTACCACCCAGAGTTTAACTGAAACAGAACAGAACTATATAATATTAGAGAAACAAAAATTCATGTTCTTGTGACTTCCTCCTACCTGCCATTTGAACCTCACACTCCCATCTATAACTTTCTAAACCACTCACCCATTTGCTTCTAGCCTCAGGGCAGCTAACAAGAATGCCCAAATTCTCATCTTGTTTGAAATAGTATTTGGGAGATTGCTAAGTGAAAAGTTTTCAGTTTCAGATTATGTGTGCTTGGATAGGAAAATAAGCTCTGTCAGGTTCATTTTATTTTATTTTATTTTATTTATTCAATTTATATAGCTGCCCATCTCAGACCAATGACTCTGGGTGGCTAACAATAAATAAAACAATCAAACAAGTAAAACAATACAAAAAAATATAAATATAGCCAAGTGATCTTAAAATAACCATCGGTGTCAGCACAACCATGAAATAGGGCCCTTTGCACACTCAGGGCCCCAGCCCCAGGCATAAAGCCAGGTCTTCAAGGCCTTCCGAAAAGCCAAAAGAGTCGGGGCCATCCTAATCTCAGGAGGGAGGATGTTCTAGAGGGCAGGTGTCACAGAACAAAAGGCACATCTCCTGGTCCCTGCCAGCCAACATTCCTTGGCTGACGGGACCCGGAGCATGCCCATCCTGCCGGACCAGATTGGAAACAACTGGGAAAAGATGGTCCCTAAGGTAACCCGGTCCCAAGCCATGAAGGGCTTTAAAGGTGACAACCAGCACCTTGAATTGCACCTGGAAACACACCGGCACCCAATGCAGCTCATTTGCTGTTGTGGCTCTTGTAGAAAAATTTTGTTCTTGCACACGGATATCTGAATGGTAAGAGCAGCAGCACTGGGCATGATAACTATAATTTGCTTGTTTTTTGAGAGAGAAAGGGAAGATCAAACTATGTGCTACATCCATAGTTAGATCACACACAATTCAACTAAAGCAAGGAGGAAAAAAACAGGATGTTTAACTCTTTCTCCTTATTTCCTTATCACTATTTTTCTAATAAAAATTATACCTTACCTGGATACTTATTATCTTGCAGGAGAGAAAAATACTGTATTTCCAACTGAAATGGACAAATCTAGGCGAATGGCAGAGTTAACTGATAAAATGGGAGAAGGAATTATTGTTTCTCATATATTTAATAACTTCATCTTTTTCTCACATTAAAATTTTCAATTCAGCAGAAATCTCTGGAGGGATTCGGAATCTACATCTAAAGCAGGGAGTGGGCCCATGCAATCTTGGACTCAGGTTGTGCATCTCTGCTTTAAAGAAACTAAATTATATCCTTGTAAAGTTTCCTATTCATATTACTGTTCCACATTCCTACTCAAGTTGCTATTGAAATTCTTTTTCAGCTCTGAGCAAGCTCTGGGCGGGCATCATTCTCAGCTAATTTTATTTTGGATTATTGGTTCAGGAAGTTGCGACTTCAGTCAACAACTGTCAAATCCTGTTATCTGCAGGGGGCCTGCCAGTTCAAGACTCTTGCTGATGAAGAAAATTAGGTGAAACTGTTTATACTTGACAACATTTGGAAGCTATAAATGGAGACATCTGGAAATAAGGACATAGGGAAATTCTTTTTAACTCCCTTGATAAATCTCAGAAAACACTTATTTTTTTTTATACAACTGAGGAAGATTTTCATTTAACTTGCAAGCTTGCACACTGTACTGTGTTCAAGTCTACTTTAGTTTTTGTTACAATTTTCTATGTCTACAGTTAGAACATGAAATATTTTCCTTATTTCTTAGAAAGATAATTTAATTTTCAAAGCTTAAGGTACAATCAAGGTAAGAGTCAATTTATTGTAACATCTGTATAAAAAAGTTTCCAAGATCCAAGTGTAAAAGCGACCTTATTAGTTTTATATGGCGTTTATGGTGGAAACTGCATATATCATTTTAATCTTACTAACTTCAGCAACTTCTGAAATAATCCCTTCTCCTCACTGTTCGCTTGTACTGGATGCTGAACAAAATAGTTCTGGAAAAACACAGAACATTCTAAACTTGCATGATTACTTTTGGTCTTGAGGCAAGCCACCATCATGACCTTTCTATCTCTAAAGTTCTCTTGCCTTCTCCATCCCCACAGCATGCATTGCTCATAACTTTTCCTCATTCATTTATCCTCAGGCTTTCTCTATATTTTGTTACTTAGCTGTCTAGCTCAGCAGTGGAAAACCTCAGTCCTGCAGCCCTTTGTGGCTCATGAGCTCTCCATGTCCAGCCCACCAAGACCTGGCAAGCTCCTTCCAGAAACCATGCTATCTCTTTGCATTTATTCCACAGAGCAGAAGATAGGAAGGAAGCATCATTTTCCCTTCTCCTGAAAGAAGGACGGACAAATGTAGGGCAGTAAGGATCATAGGGTTAATTCCATATTTGGTCTGATTCATTTCCTTCTCTATTTCATCTCACACCCTTTGCTCTGATACTTGGTTAACAAACTGCCTTCCTCAGTCTTCTGGACACTCTATGCTTTATTCTTCTGACAGCCTTAGCTCCTTTCCCATGGAGCTCTTCTTAATCACCTTCCTTTGTGATAATACTACTTAGCTTCTACTGTGTGGCAGTTTTATTCAATATTCAATAAACTGTTCACTCAAGCTAAATTTAAATTTAAGAGTGACTGAGTGCAAGTTATACATAAATGGCAAAAAAAAAAAAAACCCAAATAGATGAATTTGTGTACTTGGTAGAATGTTTATTAAAAATGGGAAAATTGATGGAGAAATTTTAAGATGTGCAAATGCTAGTAGAATGATAGTGAAAAGTATGTGGTCTGTGGCACAGCACAGGTGTTTATTAAAAGAAGCAAAAATGGCTGTGTATAATGCCTACTTTGTTATATGGGAAGAGTCAGATATGTTAGGAGAAACATCAAAGTAAGTTGGGTGCAAAGTTGTATTTAAAATATATGCAGTAAAACAAGAAGACATACAATAAAGAATGAAAAGGTGCTGAATGAATGTGGATTGAATACAAAGGTGAGTGACCAATATGTTGAGCTGATTTGCCCATATAATAAAGAATGAGGATTAAATTCCAATACAAATGTATGAAGGAAGAGTGAATGGGCTGAGAATGTGGTAATTGGATGGAAATGATGAGATCCTGAAAAAGAGAGAGATGAGAAGTTTAAAGAACAAAGTGTAATATGTGGGCATAATAGAAGTGAGGATGATTTACAAGGATAGAAACTTATGGAGAAGTACAGTGAACAGTGTTCGTGTGGATTTGTTATACCTAACTTTTCTTTATTTTTCTTATTGCATGCCTTTAATTTCTTTGGCTTATTATTTCTTATTCCTTTTCTGCACAACATTGCAAATCTTGAAAGAGTATGCCATAATGGTTATGTATACATGTAAATCTGAGTAGCTTAAGGCATAAAAATACTGTGGTATGGGAAACAGCAAATGCACATCTGCAACTGTCATTTAGAGAGTTCTGAAATGCAGTGAAATCCAATCAAGAACATCTATTTAATACACAAAGAATGGGTGTAAATTATACAGACGTTCACAAATAAATAATTAACATTTAGCTTAGGTTTTGCCAGAAATATGTAAACAAAGGAGAGATTCTAAGAAAACTTAAGAACAAGTTATTTACACCGTATTCAGCAAACCTATGAGAGAGTTTACACTGAAGAACAGTTAAACATTGCATATATGGGAAGGGCTACATTATCAATGCAGCATGGTGGACCGGTGCTAAAACACCTCTCCTTCCTTCTGATCAGTAGTCTTTGTGATTGGGAAAGAAAAGCCTGAAATACCTGAATTTACCTGAGACTTTGAGCCTTGGGCCAGGACCCAAAAGATTGATTCAACTTGTGAAAAATAAGTGTATGTCCAGCTGGTGTTTTGCCTTTCCTTTTTTTCTGGAATAATTCCCAGTATCACATAAGCTTCTTTTAAAAACTGCATAGCAACTTGTCTCTTTACTGCATGACAAAGACACAGAAAGTTATTAAGACAAAGCCTCCTTCATGTGCCTCTTTCCCCATAGAAAGATAACTATAGTTTAGATCCTGACAATTGTATTTTAGAACGATGTCTCCTTAAGTTTTCAAGTGCATTTGAGCCCCCATTTCCTCCTCACAGGACATTGCCTTTCAGTTTTTGAGCTAGTTATCAATTTACATATAAAACAGGTTTTTTACACTAGCCAAAACACTAACCGTAGCAGGTTCAAAGGAGAAAGGGAAAAGATTGCCATATATCTATAACTATTATCTAGGAATTTGTCAACATTATATTTGTATACAACTACTGTTGTTCATGAGTAACAGAATACTGACAATTAATAATATGTTTCTAGGGATTCTACTAATACATTCATATACTTTTGAGTTAGTAGATGTGGCATTATTAGGCTTCTGATGAACAGAATTGTAAAAGAAGCTGGCATGAACAAACAAGGTTTGCATCTATCATGCATATAAGAGTCTCTTAATGATAAGAATGAAAAATGAATTTGCTCATAAAACGTTTGTCTCCCTGATAAAGCAATAAGTGGATTACTATCTAGGCTGGAAGGAGTTGCACAGGGTCAGGCGTCCTATTTTTCCATGCAAGATGTAAAGATACAATATGGGAATTCAGCCTTGGTAATTACTAATGCACCACACAGACACCATCACACCCTGTTTACTGCATAAAGAGGTCACTTGTGGTCTGCCTCCATCACAAAAAGCATTTGCTAGAGAGTGGGGCATGCTGAAACGTGCAGTAAGACAAAATTCCTTATAAGATGGAAGAAGACTAGAAGACTAGAAGAGTTAATGTCGATAGATACAAGGCCTCTAATTCTTCTGGGGTGATTTAAGTCCTCTCTCATCAATTATTGTTCCTTGTCTTCAGAGCCTTATCACCAGTAGCATTACAGGAACTGAGCATAACAATAAGCATGACAAAATAACCTCCTGAACTTTACAGAGGTTTCTGTATAACCAGCTGTGTAAGACTGTTTTTAATTTTTAAAAAACTCCCCAAAACTCTCCTGCCTAAGTAAAAAGTAGCAATAAGACACAGAGACAGAGAGCTCATCCATAAACATGCATATAAATGTGCTTCTCAGTCCATTTTTAACATCTTCATTTATTGATTAATGTTCATCATTCATTCTATGCTTCAATAAAGTCTCCTTAAAGTAGAGCTTAGTCCTGATAAATACACGAACATAGCCATAAGGTTTTCTTGGCAGCAATATGGAAGTGGTTTGCTATCGATCTGTCATTAACAAAACCAAAATAAATCAAAACTGTATTTCCAAAACAAGAGCTTTCATGAACCAAATATTCTCTGAAGACCTGTGACTTTTTAAAAATGAAAGATGAAAACCAAATGTAAGCACTATAAGAAATTTAGATGCTCTGCTACCAAGATGCTCTGCTTAGTGCTCCATTAAAACTGAAAGTGTACATTTAATTCCAGAGAATCAGAGATTCCTCACCTTCAGGATGTTGAATAAGAAATACAGAAAAACAACTGAAGACACTGTAAGAGTTAACTGGGATATTACAATATACCAAACCACCAGTTTAAAAATGTAAAGAACATCATTTCTCTGTTTGGGTGATCCTTGAAAACAAACCCTAAACACAACTGCAATAGTGAGGTATTAAATTAAATTATAAAGTATTAAGTTGTATCCTTACTGGATACTGTTAGAAAATGCATTTTTAAAAAGGAAATAGCTTCAAATCCTGTGGAAAGTGAAGGAACCCACAGCTGGAGAGAGCTGGGAAAAGACTTTAGGAAAAGCCAGCTATTTTTGACAGCAAGTTAGCTGCTGTGAAACAAAGCCTTGTCTTTCATAAAATGTTTACAACTATGAGAAAAAAATATATCCTTGGGCTAAAATGTTTATTGGCACCTAAGAGTCTGAAGAGAGCAAGTGAGGCCTTTTTTTTTGCAAGGCACTTTATCATCGGCTGCATTCTCAAAGGGATCTCTGAATGAATAGAGCTGGATTACTCAGCCTTCAAGTCCACGCCCATTCCTCTCCATTTTCCTTGGCAAGACTGAGAGCCAAGCTATTTTTAGTTAGGTGGCTTTCTATTTTTAGGCAACTACCAGTTAGAGACATTTGTTAGGGAAAAAAATATCAAAAAATCAAAATAAAAAAGGAACACAAAAAGGGAAGGGGGGAGGATGAAGCTTCCTTTCTCATAATGTAAAGCAAGCTTTTCAACCTGTAACTCCAGGCAGTTCAGCTGCTTCCAATCTTGGAAAAATAAAAGAAAATCCAAAAGTTCAAGAATTTAAAAATAAACCTAGCCTCTGGCAAACAGACCAAAATACAACAAGCTGTTACTATGTGAAACAGTGACTAAAAAAACAAATGACTGGATTAGGAAGGAGGAGGGGGAAGCCAAAACAAAACATTAGAACTATTAGGTTATAAGAATGTTACACAGATATGTGAGTTCTTTCTCAGCTTCTGAGCTAGATCTCTTACATCTTAAAGAAAGTGAAGTAAGACAAACAGGGCACAATACTGATTTGGATCCTTCCCCCCCCCCCCCCATTAAGAGAGAATCAGTTGTGAATCAGTTTTAAAGCATTTGCTCTGCCTTTCCCCATTTATAATACTGGTCTGCTATGATTTTTACCACGAAAATATTTAGACTGTGGTTAACAGGAATGGAAAGGCCAGGGAAATTAAAGAGGCCTTGCCAGATTCAGAGCAATTTGCAGTAGCAAACTATACTGTCACTCAACCATCACAGTGAGGATATATGGCCTCTCTACATTTGTGATATGCTGCTACAGCAATGGATATATGATGCTATATATGGCTTGCCCAGAAATGCTGACAGAAATCTTATCCCATCCACTGAACTTAGGGCAAATTTCCATCTTCAACCTGCCTAGTTGCTTAACACTTGTTGTTATGTTTGGGGTTTATTTGGCTTTCCCAGTTAACAGCAACATTCTCTCTGTAATCTCCCACCCAGGTATGTGTTTTCTCCTGCACTTAAAACAGAATGATAATCATGCAGAGAAAATTAATTAAACTTGTTAAGTAGAGGCTGGTTGGCATGCCTATTAGTGGATCCACAACCAGTTTAAACACCGTCCTGAAAGACTGCTCATCCAACTGGAATCCCGTACGTGGGAAGGCACAAAGTGTGATCCTGAGGGCAACACACTTCACTGTGAATGAAAAAATGGCAGGAATGCTTAACAAAGTTCTGCAAGTCACAACACTGGGTGGGAAGAAAACAAAATTCAGAATGATTATCAGAATTGTGGACTGAAAGTACCAGAATACAATTTGTCAATAAAAAACAAATTCAAAGTTACCTGGGAGTCATTTTATCAAAAGATACAAAGTTCTTCACTTAGGAAAAAAACTCAAACATGTTCCACAGCTATAAGATAGGAGTACATATCATGGCACACATATGACTGAAAAGGATCCTGAAATTGAAGTTGATTAGAAACTGAATATAAGCAGTGAACCATGGCCACTAAAGATGCATTGGCAATTTTATGCTGCATCAATAGAAATGCAGTTTCCAAATAATGGTTCCAATAGTCAGACCCCACTTTAAGTACTGTGTTTAATTCTAGACTTCCAGGGGAGGTATTGTCAGTCCTCCCAGGTAAACCAGATAGGAAACACGACTAGGTAAGCTAACTCTACTTTAGTGTAAGGCTACATTAACAGAATTTTGCAAGTCTGAAAGCACAAAGCTCCCACTCTCCCTATTTACTGCCTGAGTAGTTAGGTTGGGTCCTTCCTACGTTTCTTTTTCTGGTCATTACTCTGTTGCAGACTGCTTTCTCTTTTATCTAATAGTTCCCTAAGTAGTATCTCTTCCCCCAGTCTTCCAAGGTCTTCCTCACATTCCATAACAGGTAGATGGCTCTGTGAAAGCAGAGCCAATGACTAAGGAACTGGCGAGTACCCTGATTCCTTGGAACCTCTCTGGATAAGGAGAGGACAGGAGATCACCCACATGTGCTCTGGATGGCTGCTCCCTGTGAGGAGACTGTAGTGCTGGGAGATGGACTTGAGTGCTGGGAGATGATGGGATTAGCCATCTTGCTTGCAACTGTGGCAGAGCCTTTTAAAGGACATTAAGTTCACAAACTTCACTTTCTAATCATTTTTGCTCATTAATTATGTCTAAGCTATTAGAGACCTTTGGAATGACAAGTCTGAAAATGCCAAGTAAGTCTGCCTTTAATCCTGAATGAAAGAAAACTTTAATTATAAGCTTAAGAATTTAAAGAATCTGAAATAAATAGCAAAAAGCTAAATAAAATTTTGATCTTAGAAAGTTATAAATGGACTAAGAGTCCAGATAAAATTGGAACACTAAAACTTTTACAACAAGACTTTGGAATTAATTATAAATTACAAATAGCTTCTTGTGTAAAATAAATCCTATTTTGGTTTTTGCAATACACAACATAAATAAATAATTTCATGATTTCAAAAACTAGGCAGAGGAAAGATATACAAGCCTGCAAGATGGTTATGAAAATAAAAATACTGAAGGAGATTTTGAAGAATAGAATCAGAAAATAGTGGCCAGAATATCAACAATGTCAGTAATGATGTCTGCTTCTTTGGATAGACTATGGCCAAAATATGTTATTGATGAAATGTAGAACAAATTTTATCTGACAAGATAGAGGAGGTACTGAAAGTGGATTTACAACTGACTGGCCAATGATTTAGAAAAGGATGTTTCACTGGATATACAAAAGAAACTGGCTGAGATATTAACATTAAAAAGGAAATACAAATAATAAATCAAGATAGTGACCTAGATAATTATTTCCTACTGGATTTATGAAAGAGACTTGCTAAAGCCTTGAAGAACTCTGTGCGATGGGACAAAGGAGAAATGAAGAGAAATCAAATCCTATGACAATATTTGAACAAACTAAAGATTAAGACTGTTAGAAGTAAAAGGAAGGAATATAAAGTTGGTTTATTTGATCAAGGTTAAAATAAGATATGTTGTTATTTCTGGCTACCCTTTTTGGACTTTCTGCTGATATCAGGACTGAAAAGACGATGTTTTATGGATTTGTTTATAGATAAGAGATGGGATATGGGATAAAGAGCTAAACATTTGTAACTTTAGAGAGGATGAAGAGTTACTAAATTTGTTTATACTTGTGATGAAGGCTAGAAGTCACTTCTTTATATATTTCTTTTCTCTTTATTATATTCTTACTTTTCTTTTTTTCTCTTTTTCTCTTTCTTTTTCCTTGTACTTTTTATTTTTCTCTACTTTCTTTTCTTTCTTAGTTTGTATTAGATTGCACTATTATAATCAAAATTCTTAATAAAAATTATGTATGTATGTGTGTATAGATAGATAGATAGATAGATAGACAGATAGATAGATAGAGTAATGTGTCCTACATTTTAAGAATGTTTCTGACAATTTAGAGCAAGTGCAGAGAAAGACAGGAGGATTATCAAGGGCCTGGAAAATAAGTCTTATAAGGAAAGACTGAGGGAACTAGATATGTAGCTTTAACAATATTGAGGGGGTTATGACAGCACTTTTCAAAAGTTTGAATAGGAGTTGCAGGGATCCATTTTCTATCATCCCAGGGTACAGTATTTGGAATATTAGGAAAAACTTTTTAACAGTAAAAACAACTTGACAGTGGAATGAATTGCCAACTTAGATTCTTGTGCTGAGCAAAACCTTGGACTTGATAGCCTAAATAGCCCATTCCAATTCTATGAGTCTGTGACTAAATGTGTGTAACTTTCTTTCAAACTCTTGGCTGTAATACAGAAATCAAGCACTTCACACTTTTTCTGCCATAGCATAATAGGTTTCAAATGGACTTTTGTAAACCTGCCCTTAAATCAATTGGGAGCAAACGGCAGGAATAACCTAGCGTACATTCTATGTATTAGGGCTGTACAAACCATTCAGAAGGGGGACTTGAGAAGCAACCAAATTACCCTATGAACTCACTACATACAGAGTGTACTTCTGCTTGGCCTGCCACTGAAGCAAAATGGCAGCATTGATTTTTCAACAAAACACAGCATCTCAACATTTTAAGCAGCGTATCTGCACAGCCTCATTACTTACAGATCTCAATTATTCAGCAAATAAATTCCATGGAAAATAGGAATTAGACCTCAGATTTGTATGTCAGGCTTATGAAAACCAAGTGGAACAAATGCCTAATTCTAAACATGTTTCCTTGGAAGAAAACCCCATCGGTTTCAATGGAACTGACTTCTTATGTCAGGACACGCTAGTTGCCAAACCCAGTGGAAATACTGAGGATGGTGGGAAAACATACAGGGAAGATCAACACTAAGAAGCCCTTCCTTCATGGCCTGAGTTTGCCTTGAAAATATCTCCCCTAAAGCTAGTTTGTCTTTATATTTGTACACTTCCAGGTTTAAAGCCTCTTTCACAAGGGGTCAACACAGACAGCATCTACAGGAGAAAACTGATACAAGTAGGTAGCTAAAATATCCCCTCCACTTCCTGAATTATTACTGCCTTCATGTATTCATCTCACATGTTTTCACTATGAGATTTACCATTATGGAATTGGTAAGCATAGACTCTCCTTTAAGCATAGCCATTCATTAGGAATGCACATTAGGAAGGCATAAAGCATCAGGGGAGGAAATCAAAAAGTTAAAATGCTTATGTGTAGGAGTTAAAATGCCCAATACAGAAAGGGATAAAAGGGAGGGTTGGTTTATTTTTTTTTTCCCAACAAAACCGTCCTACAGCATAAGATAATTTCAGCCATATTATACCTGGGATATCAATTTTGATCTACTAGAATTCTTATTTTGGGGGGAAATGGGGGAGAAAATCCTTCGAATATGAGGTTAGTTTTCATCTTTCTGAAACTGCTTAAATTAATTTTTTAAAAGATACTTTCAGAATTTTGATTGCTTTATCATTTCTCGCATTTGCATTACTGGATCTTTGAACCTTGTGGCTGTAGACTCCCAAGGTTGTTTTTCTCTAATTCTTGAATCTGTTGCTGCTTACTACTAGTGTGATAATTTTTGTAAGTGTTTGGAGTTCTGCACTTCAAAACTGAATCCAAACTTATTTGTGACCTTTGTTAACAATCAAATGAACTTAGGCTAAATTATCATTGATTCCAATATCCAAGGTAGGACAAACCTTTGCCACCAATTTCCTGAGGTAGTTTCCATAGTCTTCCGTAATTGTCATTTCCGGATGGCAATTACTGCCTTGAGAATAAAATTTACAACAGTTTGCAAAGACTTATAAATCTGCTGAATTTGGTATGGCAAACAAAAAATTACTTGATAATGCTGCTGATCCTTTTTAAAGAAACAGTAGACTATTCCTACCTCTTCAGGTCGCCTATTAACCTTAGAATCATCTTAAAATTGTACAATCCAGAAGATACACTTGATTGCCAAATTGGATCCAATGACTTGCATTTTTAAATTAGAGTGTTTTCTGCTTGCTAGCCCAAGTTAATAAATCCTGCTAGCAATACATTCCACACAGCTCTTACCATGCCTTTAAAAATTAGGTAGGATGAGGCAACCCAAAGCTATCAGCTGCGATGGTTGTAAAGGACATCCAGGTTCAGAGGAATTCTGTCTCTGAATGCCAGTGATTGGGGAAACATTAGAATAGAGATATATCTTTTAATGCCAGGCAATACATATGCATTTTTCCTACCAATTATCATTCAATTTTAAGAAAGGGAAATGATCTTAGAAAGTCTTCAAAGGTGAAGACGATTTCAGAGAAATTCTCATGGATGGAGGAGGCTAAGGTATACATGTGAATGACCTGTCTTTCATTTCACTGACTCTCCAACAGTCTGCAGTTATCTTGGCTTCATATACTTCAATCTTATCCCCCAAAAACCCAATATGATGGAGCTCTTCACATCAGCTTTTTCAAGGTGGTATTACTGATATAGCAAGGAAGAATCCTACCTTTGAGAAACTGTTGGGGAATTTTTCTTTTCCACAGATAAATAATCTCTTACAAGATTATTGTGCCCAACTGTAATGTCACCTGTCCTGCTTGTAGGATTCCTATTCGACTAGTTATTGTGGGAATTAGGGTGCTCAGTCAGTTGGCCTTTAAGATTTGTTTCATTTATAGAAATCTACTTCCTGAAAATGACTCTGCTAAATCAATTTCTGACTAATACCATAGGAGGATGCTTACTCCATTACATGTGAAATTGACTGACATAGTGATAGAGACATTCAAGCTCTGAACAGACCATATCTCTATGGAAGGAGCATCCATCATTTCTGTTTTAGATGTGAATGAGGAAAGATGGAAACAGGATGTATAAAGGCTTTGCGCTTAATATCCCTCCAACCCTGCATTTATATCATGTCTAAGACTACTCAGAGTAAGTGAATAAAGGTTCATAACATGAAATAGTGAGAGGTGCTTATTTATACAGATAAGAGTCTTAATTGATATGAAAAGCTTTTAGAATCTAATTAACCTCCCAGTTGATCATTAGTGCTGTGACCTTTAAAAATAATTGACAGAGAGGATTTTTTCCCCTTTCAATGCATTCAGAACTTCTCACCAGGTAACTAATCTTAGGTATGCTATAGGATCCACTACAAGAAAGATTTGATGCAATAATGTACAATAAGAAAATCAGCAAAATGAGACTCTGACATTTCTTTCAAACTAAAGGTATCACTTATGCAGCAGTGATGCACATGAACATATACTCTCTGTACAATCTGAATAAGATTTGTGCCTAATTGCTTCCATGTTTCAAGCATACTCAAGCTACCACAACTACTTAATTTTTAAGACCCATCATGATCCCATATAGATTTTCCCAACAACTCATTATTAGTACCACAAAACACTGTTTGGATTTGCAATAACACCTGGACAAAAAAACCTACCTAAATCAAAGCCAACTAATCTTTGAAGAAATGTCTATTGCGCATGGACCTTATTTTCATATTTCTTTAAAAAATATGGTTTCAGTATCCGTTGCCAATAGATGGTCTTGCAATTTGCTCTGATCACACCAAATATGTATGAGCATATTTTCACTTAAGTTATAATATTAGTGGCATGGCTTTGGGGCACTCATTTTTTGTTGAAAAAATATACCCACAAGCAACCATTCTTATTTATTTATTTATTTATTTATTTATTTATTTATTTATTTATTTATTTATTTATTTAAAAGTATTGCTATTAATCCAGACTGGGGTTGTTAAGATGCTCTTACCAC
Organism: Python bivittatus; assembly: GCF_059951505.1. NCBI lineage: Eukaryota > Metazoa > Chordata > Lepidosauria > Squamata > Pythonidae > Python > Python bivittatus. The sequence goes on from NW_028277112.1 coordinate 10,826,226, forward strand.
CAAACACTCTTTACATGAGTTGGCTGGCAGATGAATGAGTGCTAATTCCTATTGCTGAATGTATATACAGGCAATTCCTCTAATCAATGGTGCCCCTTAATTACTGGTGATAGTTATCACACTGGAATCTCAGATCTAGAATTATATTACTCTTCCACAAGTTATTGGAACTGTATAATTTATTCATATATTTATTTCTTAACTATAATTATCAACTGCTAACTATCTAGAAAAACTTGTGACTGGTTACAATGTATAAACATCAAATGCAGCTGAAGTTAAGAACATTGTTGGTACCACTCATCTGTGACTAATGGTATTTGGTCATATACACAGAATCACAGACATTGGGCTGGAACAGGGCTAAGTCATACTATAAAACGTACATAATGTCTAATAGTATATGTCCCACCCCCAATAATTATATAATGTATGTAAAGAGCTTTTAATGGTAAAATGAGCAAGACAGAAAGAAGCGGTGAGGCATCTGCCAATACTGACTTTTCCATCTGCTGCTGCTTCTCCTACTATCTGCAGTAAATGGTCTGATGTGATATTGACTCTACATGACCATGATCACTCAGCTGGCAGCAAATTTTGCAGAAATTAGTCAGATTTACTGTCAAGTAAATATGTTTAGAAATTGGATGTTTTATCATTCATGAAAACATAAGCATGAGATAGAAAGAGCATGGAGTTACCCTCACACTACATATCCATTTTAATTTAGATTAGTAGCTTTCAAATTCCTGCCTTCAGGGAACGTGTCACAATGATTTATCTAGAAGCAACTCCTGTGTGTTTGTCAAGGAATAAAGTGTAAATATTCTGTAGAACGTATCAGAATACATATTCAGTTTATGAGATGCCAGCTAGACTCACAATGGATATCAACAATGGAGCTCTTCCATTGTCTTAGGGCTGTGCAACAGTTCAGATTTGTTCTCTGAAAGGTGCATGAACATAGCACCTGTCTGCAACCTGATAAAGTTGAGTGTGAAACTAAGAAAAGGAATAGTTGATTTAAAGTGCTCTGGACACATGCTACATTTATGCTCCCGTGCACTCTGAAGCAGTTTTTGGAAACTGATTTCAAAATATTGCACAACTCTACTTAATATACAAGCAAAACTTTCTTAAGGGTATGAATAGGAAAGATTGGCAGTGGTGGGCAAACTGACTTTCTTTTCACTGAAATTTCTTCATTACGCTATTACTCATGTTCTTATTGATGAAGCTATGATGAATTTTCTGGATGAAATGGAGACTCATTTCAAACTCATGATGGCTGGAGTTGGAAAACGAATGCTATATCCTCAAATATTCTCTGATTTTAATTTTATATCTTAGCTATAGCTTGTACTGAAAATAGAGATTAAACCACACTTTTTTAGTTTAAATGTAAGATTGAAGTAAAAAAAGTTGGTACACAGGAAGGCAGGAATAATGGAGCATATGAGTGGCATCGTTTATTACACCAAGATTATTAGTTTGACCTAGTGTTACTTCACTAATCCATATAGCAACTCTGAAAAACAGATCAGTAATGTTATCGCCATGGCACATTGTTGGGAGGTATTTACATGGTGGGTTGGTGAAGGCCACCTAATAATCTGAGGGCTAAACCTATTTGACCTAGGAACATTTTCCTAATGCTCCATTCTCTTAGCTACTCGATTATATCAATTCTCAATTCAGCAGTGCTGTAACAAAAGAACAATGTTTTAGAGTGTCATCGTTCAATGTTTTTCTGTAAGTTCTGCAATGGAATTCCATTAACATCATTTAGATACCTGGCACTGATTTCAGTGGGAGTTAGCCTACAATCATGGAGAACTGCACAATAAATTTTTATTATGTTCCTATGTTATGTTATGTTATGTTATGTGAGTTACAAGGATCTGAATTTAACCTGAAATGACTAGATTTAGTCTCTTTCTAAAGAAAGGTCTAAGACTGAACAAAGAAAAAAACCTATTTTTCCCCTTGATTTGAGCCAAACTCTGGTAATTGAATTAACATGCCATCTCTTATTTGCCCCCACAAATTCTACCATGTCTTAGCTCTAAAGCATTTCTCTGGAGATTCAGAGATCTAAGTCTTAGGGAACCTGCTAATTTTATGCAACCTTTTTTAGTTTGATGTTCTCCAGCCTATCTATCATTTTTATCCAGCACAGCCACATTATAGTAGGTAACCTGATATTTCAGATATTTTAAAGCAATACCCATTAGTCTCAAGTAGCATGACTAATGACAAATCTATTTCATTTTTCTTGTTAATATATCTGAGACATTAATACCTTCTAAGGTTATTCCTAAACAGTGAAAAGTTAAAGCCCCATTTGGTACACAAAATTTTCCACAGGAGTGGGAATCCTAATAGCACAGGTTTTAGAACTGTGTGGGTGCCTTTATATGTGAAATCTTTCTGTTGCAGACAATTGTGTATTGTGGAGACTGGCTCTTTAGCAGTGTCACAGTATGACTGCACAGAGAGGAAGGACCGATTTGTAAACTTCTTTGTAATGCCAATAATGATTCAATTTTACTGAAGCTTGGTTGTTTCCTTTGCAAGAATACAAACAAAAATTGCAGTACAGAAGATCCAGATCCTATTGTGTAAAGTTATGGTTTAAGTAATGAAGATTTTAATATTTTATAACTGAGCAATTTGGAGAACACAGTATGAGAAAAAGAAAGTTCTGGCGAGGATCAGAACTATATTTAGCAAAAAGCAGTATGATAAAATCTAGCAGAGTCAGATCTTTGAAGAATGAAATTAAGAGGACAGCTAGTAAGGTTCAAAATTCAGAAAGAAAGGAAAAATCTGAGTAAAGTAGGTTAACCTAACTATAAAACAGCAATCATTGACAGAACATAACAGGCTAGTGAGGACAGAAAAGGATGAAACATTTAAGAAAAGCAGAGTAGTAAAAGATTGATGGATTTAACAGAGAGGGTGAGTGATTGTCTAGGGGACACAGAAAAGCAGGATTTATGCAAAGAAACAGAGATAGTGGAAGGCAAAATTACACAGGCTGTCTATAGGACTTGGAAAAGATTTGTGATACTCTATGTAACAAGGAATGGAAATTGAGGAGACATAATTAAACAAAAACACCAACTAGATGTTAAAATGTTACAGCTGAGCAACCCTTAAGAACATGAGACAAAATAAAAGATAGCAGAATAAAACCTTATGTACTAAAAACATTATCTTGGATTAAAAAAAACTCATGTATCTTCTCCCCAGATGCTAAGCCTTCAATGAATCCCAAAACAAATTCAGTTCAAAAAGTGACCAATTATTTTACATTTTTGTTTAACAATGTTTGGATAAAACATGCAGATTCCAAATTTGCATTTTGATTCATAGAAGGGTTATGATTCTGTGTTAGCAATTTCAGTAAGAACTGCGGTATTGTTTCATTTGCAATAATAGCTTTTGCTTTATCATGTTCTGACCTAAATCTGCTACACAGGACTGAAATAATCCAGCAATGTAAGCAAGGAATCCTGAGATAAGAAAAGAGAAGGAAAAAAATAAGCAAGAGAAAAGCAAAACTGTCTGTGATATTCAAAAACAAAAACTTGCTTCATTTTCTATTAGAAAACAACAAACAAGTGAATCAGACAATTGAATCTAATTACTATATTAACATTAGAATATTACCTTCTAAGATTGATTGGTCTAATGATTCTTAGTCAAATTCACTGCACTTTCTTTAGGGTTGTCTGCTGGTAAATTGCAGATCAGAAACAAATGTGCTGATAAAAATAAAGTTTTGTGAACTCTGGCAAAACATGCAGTTCCTTATTTACTTTACTGAGAAATTATGATGAGAGTCTTTTCTTTGGTCCATTGACTTTAAATTGTATTTTGAAAAGAACAAAAAGGTTATTATGTAAATCTCTCTTTCTCTAAGTTATTGGTCAGGAAATGGATTGGGGGCTAATGACATTTATATTTTTAAAGATGTGGGAATCTTTTTTCTTAATGACAGACAAACTGACACCCATCACATTTTCTGACTCATGAATTTAGCCTACAATCCCTGCCTTGAGATTAATTTGAACAGGTGATGGCCATAGCCAGGAGCACCTTTCCACAATCACATCTTATGCACAAGTTGCGCCTATTCCTAGATCACGATGCACAGTTCATGATTTTGATTTGATTATGTGCCATCAAGTCGTTTTTGACTCCTAGAGACCACATAGACAGATTTTTCTCCATGATGATTTGTCCCTAACCTGATCTTTCAGGTCTTCTTCTGAGTCCACCGTAACAGTCCATCCACCTTGCTGCTTGTCATTGTCTTCTCTTTCCTTCTACCTCTCCCAGCATTAGAGCCTTTTCCAGAGAGCTAGGTCTTTGCATACTGTGTCTGAAGTAGGATAATTTGAGCCTAGTCATTTGTGCCTTGCGTTAGAACTCTGGGTTATTTGTTTGATCATCCATTGGTTTTTTTTTTTTTGGCTCTCCATGGTATTCTCAGGAGTCTTTTCCAACACCAAAGTTCAAAGGCGTCATTACTCCTCCTATCCTATTTCTTTTAAGTCCAACTTTCGCTTCCATAGAGTGTCACAGGGAATACCATGGCTTGCATGATTCTGATCTGTGTAGGTACAGACACATCACAGCATTTGAATATCTTTTCCAAGGCCTTCATGGCTGGTCTACCAAATTCTAGTCTGCGGCGTATTTCTTGACTGTTTGTTCCTTTACTGTTCATGGTCGATCCTAAAAGGTAGAAGCTATCCACCACTTCAATGTCTTCATTGCCAGTTTTACGGTTAGTTGTTTTACCTGTTGTTATTAGTTTGGTTTTTTTAATATATATATTTAATTTTAGTCCCTTTTTTTCACTTTGCTCCTTAATTTTTATTACTAGAGCCTGCAGATCCTTTGCATTTTCGGCTATCAGGGTAGTGTAATCAGCATAGTGCAGGTTATTGATGTTTCTTCCTCCAATTTTAAAACCATACTCATCTTCCAGTCCAGCTTCCCATAATATATATTCAGCGTATAGGCTGAAAAAATAAGGGGCGAGTATACAGCTTTGTTGCACTTCTTTCCCAACCTGGAGTCAGTCTGTTTCACCATGTTCCATACTCATGGGTCTGTACAGCATTCAGAAGCTTCAAATGGTCCAGAATG